>NW_028277088.1:32561388-32880277 GCF_059951505.1 Python bivittatus
TTACTTGATCTTGAGGGAACTGACCACAGAGACTACCATAAATTATCTGCCTTCAGGAAAAAGGAACTTCTAAAATGCATAAGATACCTTAGGTTATTTGCTCCTTGAAGCACGTACGATCACTTGCCATTCACTTACCTTGAGAAACTTCAACATGTAGCAAAAATAATGAGACTTGACAAGACACGCTACTGGGTAATGGCCATCTGGTACCACCCCATCGCACAAAGTGCTTTATTACACCATTCAATTATTTATCGTGAGTAATGTTATGCAGTATACTAATGATAAATATAGCTGGAATCCAAAGAGGGGACGTACACACCATGTATGTGCTATTGCAGAGGTTTTTCCTCTTCTTCTTCTTCTCTGGAGCTTCTTTTCGCTTGTTACCAAATAGAAAGGAGAATTTTATGCAAGCTCCACAGCCTTTGACACTCCTGAAGCCAACAGACATATGCCCAACCCTGAACGGAAGGTGCTGTACTGATCCCTGCCCAGGCAATTCCAAGCAACTCAGTGGGCATAGCTCCAGCCCTCCCATTAGGCAAAATGAAGCAGCTGTTTTAAAGAGTGTACTGGGATGGGCAGCAAACTGGGCCAAGCTCCCCCCTACTGCCCACCCAACCCACCACTAGGATTTGCCACTCTATTTATTCAGCTGCCCTCAGAACATCCCTTTATAACATCCCTTTCACCTTTATCTGTGAAGTGACCTCCCTTCAGAGAACCTCCTCAGAATGTCTGCAGGCCAGCCAATCAGTTACTTGCCAGAAAGGGTACTCTTCCCGCCTAAAGTGGCAGTTTCCTTGCATCCCTTTTGCTTAGTTTCTAAGATATCTTGATCTGCCATTAAGAGCAGACATTTGAAGAGAATATGCAAAAACAGTAGAGATTTGTGACTATGCTTTTCTTTTTCTTGCTCAGAGGTATCTGCAGGAGGGGGATTCAAAAAAGTCAAGCTGTCAGTTGTTACTGCATGATCAAAGCGTATCCCCTTTTTTACATGTGTGCATGTGTGAAGAGGCAAAACTTCAGCTATGTGGTCACTGCCACGCTCTTGACTTTCTTGACCTCCCATGGTTGCCTCTTTTACTTAAGACCTGAAGAAAGAAGGAGAGAAAACCACATTGGTTTTGCCTCTCCAGCTTCAAGAGAAAAAGCACAATCTGTTTAGAATGAAACCCTGCACGTCATGGGTGAGCAGTCTACAGCTTTGAGTCTACGTAGGACTCTTGGCCTAATTTCAAAGTCTCTTTGCAAGCAAACAATTTGGATATCTGCCAAGAGTGATCGGTCCCTTCCCTTGAATCTGCTGCGTGAGGCTGAAGAGAGAAGAAAGAAAAGAAAGTGAAAAGAAAATGCCATGAAAAGAGAGAACGAGGGGCCCCAACCTCTTTTTAACACTAGTGTTGCTCACTACTTGAGTCAGCATTATCCACCTTAGCAAAAAAAAAGAAAAAAAATGTAGTTCACTGTTCCTGTTAGGAGTGTATTTGATAAACTCCTATATCTTCTTCCTCTGATCATGCCAAACAGAAGAGAATGAGAAACCAGTGTTCTTGTCCTGCTTTCTTTGGAAAAACACAGAAGGCATCTGTGTTGCAGCCTTCCTTTATTGATAAAATGTCTGTTACTATTACTATTACTTTACAGGCTTAAAACAGGTACAGAGAAGATTGTGCAAGTAATCACACTGGCAAAATGATAAACATACTATAAAATAGAGAGTGTAGATGCAGTATAGAGAACACAACTGGGAACTGTTGTGATCTCATTTCATCTGGTTTCAATTATACACACTTGGAAGATATACATTCTATCACAAGCATAGAATGTGACAGAATTAGAGATAACTCTATGAAATATAACAAGGATAGTGACAGGACAGTATTAAGCATGGGTGCTGGAGGATTTTGACTGGAAGAGGTGGATCTTTTGAGATCTCCTGTGATTAAGATAAGATCAAAATATGTATCAAAAAGAAGTTACAAAAGAATGGCATACTGCAACATTTTTTTTTATTTTTGCAATTCTTTTGTTATTCCAGGCATTTAAAACACTGTCCACTCTCCATCCGATTAGGTAAAGAAAACTTCAGTGTCAAGATAACGCTTCTGTGTACAACTAGTCTAGCTCCTTGTCTTTGGTCACATGCACACCCCTTTATATTAAGCAGATTTTGGGGAGAAGCAAGTTTATCTTTTTCAAGTCAGCATTCAGCTGGCCTGGAGGAGGAGCAATTCCAAATGCTATTTTTAACGGGTTGCATGGCTGCATTTCTTTGGTCCAAATAATCAGTCGCTTTCATAGTCTCATGGCCTCAAGAGACAAGGAAAACAGACACGCAGAAGGACCGTTTGCATTCTCTTTGCATATGCCTTTCTCTCACAACATGTGTTCTCTGTTCCTATTATGGTTCATCATGTTGAGAAATTATGACATGATGACAATGTGGCCATTACTGAAGAACAGCTTGTCTGCTTAGGCTATTGTATGACGGTGAAAACTATTTAAATAAAAACCTGATTAAGATGTGAAGCTGCAGGTTTGATATGCAGCAGGGGAAGCAGAAAATGTATTTGCTGCATGCTGGTAAATTACCAATTTGTAGCGTTTTAGTTTTGAAAGACACTGCAATTTCCTGGAGAAAGGGGCACTGTAATGTGTGTATCATTTTGCTATAAATGGGTATACAATCATTTCCCAATAATTTGATGTAATCTAGCACAGGAAAAAAAGCAATAGAATTACATTTCTGGTTTTTAAATATAATAGGAGACTGTGGCTGCATAAATGAATAGTTACAACAAGGCAGCAAAACAAGGCTTTGGGGAGCCAGAAATATATATTGTTCTCATAGCTGAAATGACCAGTGGTGAGTCTTCTTTGCTGTGATGGAAGGAAAGGAAAGAAAACAAAACTAGGGATTCAGATGAAATGATTTTTAAAAAGGCATGTTATTATTTCCATGGGAAATAATGTTGGATTTCATGTTGGATTAATACTCTAAGAGCATATTCACTGTTTATATCCCACAATTGTGTTGAATAATATTCCTGATGGCTGTTCTGAAGTAAGATGGGTGGTAAATTACCATCTGTTTATTCCAACGACAGGGGGGGGAAAACCTACAATTTAATCCATAACATAGCAGGGCTTGATCTTTAATTCTGTACATTTATTTTTAAGAAATTATGATGGCTTTTAGTGGAATTTGCTTTCTAGTAGAATGCAGCTCTGGGAGAAGACTTTTTGAATATGATAGCATTTATTTGGAGTAAATGTGGACAAGAGTACATTCAGTATTTTACTACTGTAGCTGTTAATGGGGTATTTTTCAGCATTGTGCTATCTGCAATAGATATTCTTTTAGTTTACTATTCAAAAGTAGAAATTGGCAGGCAGTGCTAGACTGGATCCCCCCAAATTTGAGTCAATTCTGTCTTTTTAAAAATCTCTTTAAAGAGTAACTTTTTGTAGCATGAGCAATGATACATGATAATAATTAAAGCAATACGTGGTAATAACTGAACTGAAACCAGTAAGTTACTATCCCAATTTGAATGAGAGTTTTCACAAATGTTAGTGACATAGGATTCCCTCTGAAGCAATCAAGACTTTCTTGAATCCTCATGAAAATGCTGATGCTTCAGAAGTTGTAATAATATAAGAAATTGATTTACTTTTCTATATTTGGGAAATGTCATAGTGTGAAAAAGAAAAAGAAAGAAAAGAGTTCAGTGATTGACAGGCCTATCTTCTAATCACAGAAAGTGGTTTACTAGTGGATTTCCAATCACTGTGCTTAGAAAAAGGATGATTAATCTTATAAACTGGTTTTGTGCGCACTGTTTCTCTGATCTTTGTTAATAAAGTCTTATCTGAACATCTGGGTGATGTCAGTTAGAGACAAGAGATTTTTTGAGCTTCTATACTTTCCTGATTTCTTACCTTCCCCATTTCAACTTGCTTGTCTTTTAGCTGAAATCTCTCCTTTTCAAGTCTTATAAATTGCTTCTTATCCTAATTCTTCCTGCAGAAATTGTTCATGCTTTGTATCTACTGTATGTTAGTCTAGTATCTTTGTAGAACTTAATTATATAAGAAATGCCAATTCTTTTATCACTTACTTATACATATTTGATATGTATGGTATCAGACTCTGTATTCATTCTTGTACTGGAGCACATTTTAATAATTTATTATATGATTTATATATTTCATTGTTTTGTTTTGTTAGAATCTTTGTTTGTGTCTCTAAATCACTTCAGATTCAGCCCTAAATCAAACTGTCTATCCTTCAGATCAGCCCAAGTCAGAGCAACAACTTTCTAAATTATTGAATTTTGTGGACAGCCTTCCTAACTGATGTATAAATCAAACAATATTTTATATTATTATTATTATTTAGAATTTTGTTTATTTCAATTGACAAGGCACAATGTAAATTAGCTTCAGAATATTTTGCTGCTGTTGTGTTATAGCAAGAAGAAAAACAAAAATGTTAAACAGGGGCATTCTTTCCAATAAAAAGTAGCAGTTACCTTCTCCATTACCTGAACATATTTTAAATGTTAACTTTTGTATTTATTTAAATGGATTAAAATAAAATAATACATGATTGGTTAGTGAGCTGATGAAGGCACTAAGAATGCTTTAATCAAATACATATACACATACATACACATATAGGCTTCTTTAGTGGATCTTATTCAAATTATCATCCAGTTTGGACTATTACAGCTAATTTACTTTTATGGGCCAAGTAAAAACAATCTTATTTTTCTTATATTTTTCATATTAAATGTTAAATATTTTGAAATAACACAAAGACATTTTAAAAGATACTAATAGATATTTACTAGTAATATCTATTAAAGTAATTAAAGATATTAAATACATTGCTATTTTTCTTCTGTGAATTAAGGTCATATAAAAAAGCCCACATGTGATGGTGGAGGCAAGTAGGCAAAACTTTGTGCCATATTAAAGATGTGAATTGTTAAGGTAACACATGGCTCTTTGCTGTGTTGTTAAACATGCTTACACAAACAAAAGTACATGCAGAAGGACTGAGCATCATTTATTCAATCTTATTTTTTTAGATTTTTTATCCCACCTTTATTATTTTTATAAATAACTCAAGGCAGCAAACATACCTAATGCTCCTTCCTCCTCCTATTTTCCCCACAACAACAACCCTGTGAGGTGAGTTGGGCTGAGAGAGGGTGACTGGCCCAAAGTCACACAGCTGGCTTTCATGCCTAAGGCAGGGCTAGAACTCACAGTCTCCTGGCTTCTAGCCTGGAGCCTTAACCACTAGGCCAAACTGGCTCTCTTTTTCCCTTAATGACATTACTAACCTTTGGTTGATACAGCACGCTGGAGGCAGGAGATATCGCGGATAGCAAGCAACTTGTCAGGAGGCATTTGAAGAGGCCCTGGATCACGTTGGCCAACCCCAATGGAGTTTTACTGGCTGACTTTGGACCAACCCTGATTTCTCTATCTAACTTTCTTCACAGTGTTTTTGTGAGGTGAAGATGAGCAAGTAGATATCTGAGCGTCTAGAGGAAAAGTAGTGTGGGTGGATGGGTGGGTGCCAGAAAGTAATAAATAATAAACTTTAATTAAACTAATACCTGGAAAACATCTTTGAGTCAGATTCTTATACACAAAATAAGAATCTAAAAGAGGGCTGGGCAACCTTTTGATGACTGGAGGCCATTCTTTATGATTGGAGGAGCTGAGGCAGCAACTGGGGTGGTGATGGAGCTTCACGCCTATGCCTGGGGCCTAGAAGTTTTAGGGTTTTTCCAGGGTGATGGGTGAAGTGGGGTGGGGGGGACGAAATCTCTTTGTTGATGCTGCTGTTGCTGCTATTTTTGACTCTGTTCAACCTACTGGAGGCTTATGCTGCAGTTCTCAATTCCCACTTAAATTATTTCTGCTGGCATTCCAAAGAGCCATAAAAATCTGGTTTTTCCAGCAGGCCCTGGGGCAGAGTGATTTGTAACCCCATTTGCTGACTTCTTTTTATACTGTTACTGTTCCCCGATGTGGTCTGATGTATCTGTTTCTTATACTGTTGCATTTCTGTTTTTAAGGTTTCTTTTCTTGTATGCCACCTAGAGCTGCTCTGGCAATTGAGGCAGCTGACAAATTGATTAAATTAAATATAAATAAATCAGGAAAACCTATTGCTCACTGTGGCAACTGGATTGGTGAAATTTGGTGGCACAATCAGAAGGAGCTGGGGGATCACCCAAAAGAGTTGGGTGACAGATAAAAATATCCCCTGTTTGCTGCACCAATTTCCCCATTCTATGAGTGTTTCCCTGAGGTCCATATTGCCTGAGGCAGGTCAGGTTTGATATAAAACCAGGTGTTCTTACATATACCAGAAAGCAATCATGGGTAGTGGCAACTACTCTGAACTAGAGCCAATTTCTGGCTGTGTATAATTCCAGTTATTTAAAATCAACATCTTTAATCAGGGATTGGATCCGTACTGGCAGGCAGTATGGCTCAGACTGATGCAACCTATGTTTAACAGGTTATGATTCCAAAAAATTGTTCACCACTTGGGGAAGGATGCTCACTCAGGCTCCAAAACTGAAGTATGGAAAAAAAAATCCTAAATCCTACATGCACTCACATTTACTTTCTGTCAGTTTTTAATGTTGGTACCTAAAAACCCAAGTAACAAAAATAGTTTTACCCTTTTTTTTTTTCTTTTCTCTCTGTTTCCATTTCGGTTCCTCTCCCCGTCTTTTTTTCTTTTTCTTTTTCTTTTTCTTTTTCTTTTTCTTTTTCTTTTTCTTTTCTTAGAATACCTATAGAATACCTATATTCTCTTTTATTCTCTTAGAATACCTATAGAAGGTACTCTAGCCAAAAATTACAGTGTCTCCTCTAGGCAATGCGGTCCATATCCTTCTTAGTTGAGCTGTGCATGTGATCTTTATAATGCAGCTAGAAGAAAATCCTTTCTTTTTTTGCTTTATACGAGATTGATTATTCCTGAGACATAATGAAGAAGTTGGTTGACCTAACATATGTGATGTTTATTAGTAAAAAGATACTTGGCTGAAGACGGTAATGAATTCCTGAATTTCCAAGATCAGAGTTTGATTGGCAGATTAATATTGTCTTATTAGGAAGCTAATTAATTTTAAAGCAGAAAGCAACAGCTTTTCTGGTAGCCTTATTACATGGATGCATTTTACTGTAACAGCACAGTAGACAAGTCCTGTAGCTGACTTCTCTTGCTCATTGTTTGCGTGTGGTGTCTCTAAAAACAAGTTCAACTGCAATTTTAGCAAGGCTCTGGCATGTTCATTAATATAAGTGATAAATTCCTACATGGGCTCTGCGTTTTATGAGTACATGGCAGTAATGGTGTAATAAAGATTAATTATGGTAAGTTATGGTGCCTAAAATGTGTACCTTCAAGCTGTTAAATGTGTGAAAGGAGATCCATTATGACAACAATGGGCATATTACTCTCAATAGGGATTATCATTATTTGCCAGTTAAAATGTGTGCCCATATTATTACGATAAAGGCACTAAAAGAAAATCCATTTTAAACACTCATTAAAATGGGATCTTTGCTTAGAAAGATATTCTATGCCTGACTGTTATTAGTACCAGTTTTGTGAGTTTTTATTATATATTTTTGGTCATATTTAACGTAAAACTCAAGACCTATGCTTGGATCAAACACAGTGCTAAAAATAACTTCTTATAAAGAATTTTCTAACTCAGGATACAAAAAAAAACAAAAACCCTCATGCAGAAAAAATTCCAAACTTAACTTTAATCTCTTTAAGAATATTTCAAATTACAATTAAAAACAAACAAAAATGTGATGCATCTTTTTCAAGTTTCTGCCACTTTGATGTAACAAGCCAATTCTTGCAGAATTATGATCAAACAGCAAGATAATCAGTACCAAAATCAATTTTTGAATGCAAATCTAATACTGAAATTAATTTAATTAACTGAGTGCAATTTATAGTGTAATCTTATTTATTTGGAAGTAAGTCCCATCGAATTCAGTAGAGCCTAGTTCTGTGTAAGTGCCTATAGGATTGTATAGAAAATCAGAGATGTGATATAGAATTGTTACTAGAGCTATGTCAAACCATTTGAAGGAGCATTTTGCAAAATGAGTGAAAGGGCCTATCACAAAGTTTAGTACACTCCAAGTTGTTGTCACTTTTTACAAGACATATGTTAAAAGGACTACTGATGTCCCATCTCCAAGGATCCCAGAAGTTGGGGGATCCTTTCCACTTTGAACACACCATCATCACTCACAACCAAGTTACTCTTTCCACCTTTGCAGAATTGTCCAGAATCTTGCCAAACACACCAGTCATTCACTAGAATTATAGGGATACAAGCAGGGAGACCTTGGGCATGGGCCAGGTTATCCTCAGAAGCCAGGTCTTCATCCTCTTAACTAAGGTCCTCAAAAGCATAGCCTCACTCACTTCAGTGTAGGTGTGTTTTTAGGGAGATGGGCCATAAAGAATTGCATGTTCAGGGACAACTTCATCCTTATCCCCTTCATCAGATGAAATTTCAGGAGAACATCACTGGAACTTATGAATGGCATCCCACTTTACTTATTCTGGATTTCTTAATAGGCTGCTTCTAAGTATTAGGCATGATAAATGAATGGCTTCCAAGCCTTGCCACTTTCCCTCCTTTATGCATGCATTAATTCTTGGTTATTTGTAAGGGTGACAAAAGATCCTTAGCAATGTGAATGACTCCTCTGGAGAAAATGTAACGAACCATTGCGCAGCTATGCTACATAGGCCACACAGGTTGTAGGAAGGTGTAGGAATCAACAGAAGGGGGAAGAACCATTACTAGAAGGCCTAGACCTTCCTAACCAGCTTGTTAAAACACCAGCCATTGAAATCTGAAGCGATTTTCATTTTATTGAAAAGGGAGTATGGCATTGTATCTAGAATTCAAAGTAAAGGAAGTTCCATACAAAGGAGTGTGCCACTTTTTCTTGGCAGAGAGTCACACTTGGCCCTAAATGGTATGACAAAGCGCATTCTCAAAAGAAGTGAATGAGTCTAGGACAAAAATGAATTAGATTTAATTTCATTAACTTTGAAAAGAAATTAAAACTGAATCTAGTTTCTATTATTATTCTCTATCATATATTTAATAATTTTCTGTTTCTGTTATATTAAACATTTGCAATTTAATAACAACTTGTGGCAGCCTCTGTGGGACATAGTCAAGACTTTTCAGGGCCACATGTGATCCTAGATTGTGTTTTTCTATAGCAATACACAGCTTTCCATAAATGATAAATCAGATTTGAATGACTTTTTAAACAAACCTGTTCTCTAGCTGAGTTTCTCAAATAATTTCTTTAAAATTTCTGAAGGCATAGATGCAAAGAGAAAGTACAATTAGGAAAAACTGAATAGCAAAACATAATTCTACCACCACCATTTTAATGATGCCATTGGACCTATGTAGCTAGATTTGGCGGGGGGGGGGGGGGCTGGTCCTAAATCCAAAGCCTCTTTGGAGCTCTATTTCCAGATTTTTTTTTTTCCATTTAAAATGTGTTGGCCTGTAAAGTTCTACTAGCCTGGAGAAAGTGCTGCCTTTTTTATATTAACCTGTTGTTTTTTCGCATATAAACAACTATCTATAAGTTAAGAAGCAGCATCGCCATGCCAGGAGAGTGGATAAATCTCTGCAACAAGTTATGGCAAGATTATAACACTACCCAGAGTTCTGCACTGACAGAACAGTTATCATCTCAAAGCTGTTCTAATGCCTCACATTCATTTCACAGTGTGAACCCATTTGATGAAGTCACTCTGATTTACTTCATGTTCTTTTCTCTTTGGAAGCAACTGGATCAAATCAAAGCCAGCCGTATACACAGCATAAAGAGATTTTATCACATAAGGTTCTGGAAAGAAGGGAGGTGAACCAATCCAGATTTTAAATTGGATTAATGATGTGCATGCTTGGGCATGCATGATGAAGGAAGTTACAGTTTTTAAATGTGGTTACTGGTATAGATACATTTTTAAAAGCCTATGGTATTAATGCTGAATTAAAAGAATATAAATGACACAAAAGAGTGTATACATCAACCATTGTAACAAGGCTGCTTCTGGGGGGAAGGGGGATTAGGGTGGACTTTGCAGATGTGCCCAATCTATCACAATGGTATGTATAGTTCAATTTCCTGTAAGCTGCCAGAGCAGAAAGATGTGGAGGTTAGGGTCATGCTCCCATGTATAGGGTTTTACATGATTTCTACCACCACTCCCTCTCTTGGAGTGGGGGAGAAATTTCTCTATTTAAACATATTGTATACAGGTACTCCCCGGGTTAAGAATGCCTGGTTTAAGGACAACCGATAGTTAAAAATGGGGCCTATTGTAGCAAAATTCAAGTTAAAAACACAATGGTTCAAGTTCATTACACAATTCTACTTATACAGTATCATACAATAATATTGTTCCAGCTTACATACAAATTCGACTTAAGGACAGACCTTGGGAACGGAACTCATTCTTAAACTGGGGACTACCTGTATGTCAATGTTCCTGATCTATGTGATTACTTCTTATATAGTAATCCAGTGATCCCAGGAAAAGAAAAACCAAATATGTAGAAAGTAATGGAGAGAAAATGGGAAGATCAACGTGGGCTAGAGGCCATCCAGATTAAGGCAATAGATAAATCTCGTGAATAAATAATAATTCTTTTTTTTTTTTTGCTAAAACAATAACAATGAAAAATCTAAAGTTTAAATAGCAGCCTGGATAATATATGAAGCTGGGTGAGTTGAAAGATAGAGCAATGCCTAGAAAAGTACATCAAATAAGAAATCTCTATCTCATTCTAATCAGTTGTGTTTCTTCATAAAATATAATTCGGCAATTTTTTTAAAAAAAGAAATGATCTTATGCTGCTGCAATTCTGTTACCTGCCTATAAATTAACCCCGTTTCATTCAGTGGAGTTACTCTCTGGATAACTCTAAGGATTCAGTCTTCTATGCGTATTTGCAATTTGAAACCATTAGAATTTGGCAGATCTCTTTGGACAATTAACACAGAGAATATTAAGTTGTAAGAAAAAATGTTATAAATTAATAAGAAATACATCACTGAAATAATACAGAGAGAGATTTTTTTTTCTTACACTCATTTTGAGAGAATTCACATACCAATGCAGTAGTTAAAGACAGGCATCTGGCCAAATCATGCTCTTACTAATACTGTTGGCTTCAAGATATCGTTTTTATGCCATCTCTAAAATTGTTGTGCATGACAAAAATATATATGCTGTGTGGGACAAACTGCGGAGAGTGACTGCATTAATAGACTCAAATAACTAGTCAAAGCCACATGGGAAGGGAGAAGCCAAATGAAAGATGTATGTCCATGTTAATTTATCATCATGCATTATCCTGCTTATATACAATTGGAACTGAGATCCTTTATTTTGGTCTTAGGTTAGAAATAAACACTTAACAAATGTGAATGTCTTCGCATTCTGGAGGAAGAATACTTATTGTTCAATGAACGAAAGCTAAATAAATAAATAAATGAAATATACCATTTGCTAGTCAAATGAAATGAGATTCTGCATTGTGGTCTTGCTCAGCTGTGATTGAATAATGTGTCTCTGCCTCCTGTCAGACATATGATACTTTATCCCATAATAGACCGAACTATCTTCTCACCAGCTGAGCTCAGGGTCATTCCCAGGTCAAGCTGGTTAAAGATGGCTGTCAACTCATTGCCAGAGTCACAAATGCACTTTAAATCACCTTTATCTCACTTAAAACGTTGATGCTTTCCAGTGATGACTATAGCCATAATCATAACACTGAGATGCAATTTAGAAGAACATTTCATGGAACTCCTGAAAACCTATCCTAAAGTCTGTTTATATAAAGTTCAGTATAGCTCATGTTAGGGTAAATCCATGATAATATAAGTGCCTGTATCACTAACAAAACAGCTATAGTATTTGCAATATGCCAAAAAGAGCGGGGGGAGATCCATTACAGTTTCTAGGTACATTACAAATGGCAAAGATGATTTTAAGAGGGAACAATGAGAGAAATCCATCTTTTTAAAGTGGAAAGTTAATTATTATTCCGACAAACATATGCAGTGGAAAGAATTATGGGAAGAGAAGACATTAGTATCTTAGCACTGTTTCATTGAGTGTTTTCACTGTGATAAATTCTCTTTAGAACTGTGGGCTTCTCCAAACTCTCTGTATTTCTTAATTATAAATTTATGCATGCTTTATTGATATGATGTTTTTTGGCTTGTCATTTTTGTTAGCAGTGTTAATTTGACATTTATCTATTGTAGGTAAGAGCATCCAGGTTCCTCTAGGCGTTTTGAAACCCAACTTGCTGAATTCCATAGAAGCTGGCCGAGGGGTATCCACGGGGTATAGTCAAAAAGTCACAATGGTGGCCACTACAGTGCAGTTGAAGCTGGGCCCATTTTTTTATGTACATCGCAAAGTTCTTTTTTCAACAGTAGTGCAACTGTCACCACTGCAGGAAGGTCATGCCTGTGAGAATCTGTTGGAGAATTTTCTCTGGAGAATTCAGAGAAATACAGATAAATCATCTGTCCAATTTCTCTGCCAACAAATTCAGTGGAGTGTTTTGAAAAAGAATTTCTGCCCAGCAAACATGCGTATATGTATATCTATACACGTATCTATCACTAGACACAAATACCTTTAAAAATGGGTAGGGCCAAGGCAAAACTTTAAATTGTTTTAAGAATTTAATATAACTTAATTAATCCAGTAGTGAATATGATTGTCCTAATATATTTAATAATATTCTCCTGTAACACTGAAAATTACAGTTTGGCAACAATTTTAAAGGAACTCTTGGGGTTGCATCCAAGGCTTTGAGAAGTTATATACCATGTTGTGGCTGAAAATTGTGCATCCCTGATTTAATTAAATTACATTAGAGAGAGAAATATGCAACCAGATTTAAATTAAGATTTAATTCTGGCTAGATCATTTAAATCAATGTGTCAAGTTCAGCCTTTGTCCTCTCATGCCCATCAGGGTTTCTGAAACAGTGACCATAGAAGCATCATATGAAATAGTCTGATAAGATTTAGATCAGGGACAAACAAGCAGCTCCTGGAGCTACAACTACCTTCAGTCCTAACCAGCACAACCAGCGAACAAGGCTTATGGCCACTATAGTCCAAAGGGCACAGGGATCTCCAGATTATCTATTCCAGGTCTAAAAGGCAGACCAGTAAGTCCTGCAACTCCTAGATTAACTTGTTATAAGTCCCTTATCTGTCTACTCCATTCCTGCTAGTGAAGTACAATTCTATAGTCCAACTTCTTTTTCAACAAAAAAAAAATGGATAAATACATTGATTTCAAATGCAAGACTAGAATCAGGAAAACTCAAGTACAGGTCTGTCCTTGACCAATCATTGTCTTTTAGCCAAGAGAGTTTTGTGATAATGAAGTGTACAGAAAACGCTAAAAGTAACTCTGAGCTCCTTCAAAGAAAGGTGAGCTAAAAATGTTCCAGTCCAAATTACCCTTTAGATTTCTCTTCTATTTCATATTTCTTCTACCAGTTGTTTCCTAACATCTTTTTATTTTTGTTTTGGTACTATTACTTAATTCAGCCTTCCCCAATCCAGTGCCCTGTATGTATGTACTGTATATGTGTGTGTGTGTGTGTGTGTATACACATACACACACATATACATATATACACACACACATAAGATCAGTCCAGAAAGCTTGTATGATGTGCATGGTGTCTGTACATTGTGAGAGAAACAAGAAAATAGCATTCCCAGTGTCTACTAACCTGCTTGCCCAATAAATTAAGCTTATACTTATTGATAACTGCATTCTAAGGCTTTTCAGAAACAATGGGTTGTCCACACACATTACACAGATTGTATTAAGATTTGTGAAGATTCTTGGCAAATACTGACTTCATGTATAACTAGTTTTATAACAGTTTGATATTTTCTGAATTTCTTTTAATCATTTCTGTGTCCTATCCAAATAGGTGCAAAGAATATGGTCTTCAAACCAGGATCAGGAACACTAGAGACCTACAGGACAGAAGAAGCAGCAACTATAGTCTAAGTCCATTCCAAGGTTCAGAAATAGCAAAGGCAGTATTGTATAATTAAAAAAAAACAGGGACAGAGCCTAGCCCAATGTCTAAAATTCTGGACAAGGATGTTCAATCAGAGTCAGTCACAAATACAAGCAAGACTGTAACTGATATTGTCTCCAGTTTTTAACTGTCTTTCATGCAGAGGCAGCAAAGGACTCCACCCAAACTCAGCTAGTATTAATTAGCCCTTAGGAAGCAAGATCTAGTCAGTTGGAACTCCTGCCTTTAATCCCCAAAAGTCCATCCTTGAAGTCTTGCATTTCTGTGTTGTTCAGAAATAGTGCCGTTCTTGTAGCCTTGAGGGTTGAGACTGTCTTCAGGGAACAGAAGCCAGACTTTGAGTTTTTGTTTTTTTTTCCTGGTCCTGAGACTTCAGGAGAAAGATTATTCTATGGCTCCATGGGCACCTCTTTCAGCCTCTTTTTTCCCCTCTTCCACTAAGAAGGATTCATCTGAGGAAGTTATAATACTATGTTTCAATCTGGTTGCTAAACTTTTCTGCCCCAAAACTTATAGCATCCCTGCCCCATGATTAATAATGGGCCCGCTCTGAGCTATTTTTCACTTTTCTCTCCTTTATGTTAATTCCCCAGTTTATTGCTTATACTGAAAGAACCTCATCTCTGGGTTTCCTGTCCTTCATAGGACTGAGATCAACTTCCATTCAATTCTCATCATACTTTTCCTCACAAAAGATGATCCATGAAAACTTTTATAGTTCTGTCACTGCCCAGATGTTCCATGCCACCACATTAGCTCCACTCAATAGTGGCAGAAGCTTTAATACCACAAGTACAGTAGAGTGCTATTCCTTGATTATATTTGCATAAATAATAATATATTATTATTCATTATATTTGCATGAAAGGGCAAAGCATGTAGAAAGGGATGCTGAGTTACACCAACTCTACACCAACTCTACACCAACATGGAGTCTGAAGCAGAGGCACTTTCATACATAGACTTCTACACATGGACCTTTGCCTCAGATGTCAACACTAATGTGTGGATAACAGGGCTGGATTCCTGGGGGAGCCACTCATCACTGCAGCCCGCTTTCACATGCCTTTGTGGTTCACACATATTTTTTCCTTATAGAAGAAGATGACTGGAAAAATTACAGTGGTAATTTATAGTTTCCTAAGAGAAACCAGAGTAACTGAGTAGGAGACATTGTGAGAGGAGCCAGCAAGAGGAAATTTATTAAGAAAGTACTATTTCTGAAACAACAAAAAACACAGATTATTTTCAGCAGACACTTCTTATATTCTGTTAATGCCCAGCAAATATGGCTACCTTCTCTATAAATGAATTATTCAACAGTTTTGAGTAGCTGCCTTAAGCTGAGAACTATATGCATTTACCAGGGAGCGGCACTAAGTCAATGTTGCTGCCTTTTTTTCCTTGTAATGAACATGTATGAGATGTTAGTCTCAAATCTTGTCTTACTCCTTGGCATGTCTAACTAAGGGGGTTGTAGAGCTTTCAATGCATTGTTATTAACATTGAGCCCCTACGTAAGGTACAGTGCAGATGGTTAGATCAATAAAATGCAATACTATTTGGCTTTCCAATATTTCATGCTTATACCACATTTAAAAATCAGGTTTCAAGAAGCTGGGGATAAAACATCTCTACACCAGGATATCAACAATTTAAAAAAACGTTAGATACTGATATAGCCGCATGTAAGCTATTTTCTGTTTCTAAAAAATCTCTAAAATTAATTTTAAAAATACACATTATATCAAAATAATGACTTCTATCCTGTGAAGCTTATGATTTCTTTTTCCAATAATCAATATATGAAATCCCATTTCAGAGAAAATTATTTCAAATCTACCTCTTTTCTTATGCACATATATTGAAATTTCTCAATAATAGCTAAATTGAATGGGGAAATATATTGCATGTACATGCTATAATGCCAAATTAATTTTATCTATTTCTATCTAAGTGACTCTACTGATCATTCTGCACATCTGTCAGTCAATCAATTGTAGATACATATGGCATTTCCTCCTATACCATAGTACATTTCACACTGGATTTCGTATTGAAGGACTAGATGTAATTTTTGCAATTACAGGGACAGACAAATTGAATGGCCCAGACATGTGTAATATGAGTTTTTTATCATTTTCAATTTTTTATTGCTGCCATGCTCAAAGTATTTTTTAGTCAAATGATCTGCAAAACTAAGTTCATCAACCATTGTATCAGTTAGGAGTCCTTCAAGGAGCTTCTAGTTAGCTCAGTAGCATGTCAGCCAAGATACTATCCATTCTTAGAAAGTTCTTTGCATTTTGAACAAGAAGGTAATTTTGAAGATCAATCCCAAGTATTCAGAAACATATCTGAAAATCAATTGTAAATATTATATTTAGTTATTGTATGTTATATATGTTCAGGTATATGTTTATTAAATAAGCAGAAACAGCAACAACAACAAAGGGATGGACTCCCTTGATTTTATGACACTTGCTCTGGAGTTCATCATTCTGATCTCTTTGTAGGAGCCTGTCAGCTCTCATTCCACTATCAGGATCTCTATGTCTACATCTTGACCTCTGCCAGCAAATTATGTCTCTGGGGTTTGTGCCCCAAACAGAAATCAAGCCCAGTAATCTGTTAACATACCTAGGAAGTGTTTCTTTTTTATACTGAAATCCCCAAAGATGCAAAACTATAGTCTCCTTGGAGACAAATCAAGGTGTCATGCCCTGGAATGGGAATGGTATGCTATAAAATGGCAGGTCCATGTCGAGCTCTATTAACAGTTTATTAGCTGGCTTTCCCTAAGGTACACATACATTTACACAAAAAGACTTTCTAGCCACAGCTGATTACAGCTAATTACATAGTGACACTGCTCTAAGTAGACTTTCCAGACAGCAATTACTAAATCCAAGTTAGATTAGTTTGGGAAGGGAAAGTTGTCACAAATTCCAAGCTTGTGAAGTACATGAGAATCTGCTATTGGTTACGTTTGGCTGAAGTCTGTGTCCATAGATGATGATGATGATGATGATGATGATGATGATGATGATGATGATGATGATGATAACCATGTCATGAAAATGTGTGGTGTCCCTCTGCATCTGTTTTCTCCACAACTGTAGTTCTGTGGACCAATTTTTAAAAGTAAATTCCACTAATGTTGATTAAATTTCCTTAGGTCTGAGAGATTTATTATCTATGTACAGATACAAAAAAGTCTGTTGTATACATGCATCCAAAATGTACATGAAGAGGAAAATGTTTTCTTTCCCCCCTACGATTTTATAAATTAAAGATTGCTGCTCCTTGTGTTATAAGAAGACCCTGCAAAAATATTGTCTGCCTATAAAAGTTTTGCAGCATAAAGTTCAGACAAAGGCCAGCTTTTGCTATTTTGGCATTTGGGGTGAAATTCATGAACCTGGAATCCATGTGTTGGAAATCTCTCCATACTCATACTGCCTGATGGCTCTGAAATACTTCTTTTCCTTTCCCAATAGAAATAACACCCAGCAACTGCCATTGCTGACCTAGTCCTATATCCATCTTTGCCAACCTGCACTTAACTTTTTTCTGCATTTTTTCAAGTATTCTCACTCAGTTTAATGGAAAAGAAAACAGCTCTTCATCCTTCTTCCAAAAGACAAGAAACTTCTAACTGCACATTTTACAGTTATCTTAGCTCTTGTTGTCCAGGAGGTGCATGGAAATACCTTGTTTCTCATCATGCAACCAAGTCACTTCTCTATGCTTCAGGTGAATGTCAAGAGAAAATGTAACGAGGAAATTCTTCCTATGAGCTTATTCAGATCAGGCAACACGAACAGCCAGGAAGATGATAGAGTGATAGAGGGAGAAAAACCTGAAAACAATAGTAACAACAGCAACTTCCACCATTCCACAAGAGTAATTTAAACACACACATACACACAACATTTGAAAGAAATGCTAAAGCTCCTTGGTAAGGGGATCAAAAAACGTAAGACACTTCCACAAAGAAAGACAATAATTGTAAAATTAGGTGAGAATTCACTGGGCTTTACTTTCAGGTAATAGGTATACAGGACTGAAGCCAAAGAAAATCACAATTAATTTATGAATACATAATTTGGAGGCATTGTCCCAATTGAGTGGGCAGGCTTTTGTCTGTTTTCAGAAAGTATTTTGTAAAGGACTTTCTTTTATTTCTTTTATTTCTGTCATATTCAGAAGTTTCACCTAAGGACTATTATTAATATTTAGGATTCTTGTTATACCCAAGTGCATTGCTTCAATTAATGCCTGATTTTATATGTCAGAAATATATCTATCTGTAAAGTTTCAAAGGTCAAACCTGTGATCTTAACAAAAGAAAGAGTATTTTAACATGAATTATTAATTCTGGTCATATAGTAGATAGCAATGGAATATCTTGGCTATTCAAATTCAGGATCATCTTCTTTATCCCACAATTTAAATATTGGCAGAGATCAACAGCAATGTCAAGTGATAGCACAGAGAGAGAGAGATGGTCTTGTTCCAAGAAGTATTATAGATGTTTTTGCTGAATTTCTCCACCTGGCTGTTCTTAATTCATGTCAGTGCCAGAACTGGAAGAAGGCTGAAAATGAAGGAAGATGAACTGTGTGAAGAGAGATGCATCTTTGTTTGGTTGTAGCTTGATAGGAAATGATGAAAAACATCTGGGGCTATGAAAATGTCCAGTCCAAGTCTCTGTTTACTGAACTTTCTGCAAATACCAGCATCTGTCACCAAGGAACCACAGAAGGGGTTCCTATCCTATCACAAGATCTTGATGGCATGTCCAAGAGCTTCTCCCTAGGGTGCTCAATTGGCTGAGGTATTGGTGAAAGAGAGGAAGAAAAGCTATTCCAGTGTGGGCAATGAATATATTAATAGGATAAAGAAATAGATGTATGAGTAATTGAATCAGATGCTTTTTAAGAAGCTGCCAAGGTTTTGGATAAGCGAGAGGGAAAGAAATGAAATTGATACATAAAGTATATATGAGGCATTTCATAGCTACCATTTAAATCAATGATAACTTACTATTCCCACATTAGATTCAATACTAGTGTACTAGTGTACTATATTCATTCTATACAAATTGGCTTTGGAGTACAGGGGAAACTATTGTAATAGCCCCTCTCTTTTAAAATTAAAAAATGTTGGCTATTTCTGATTCCTCAGGTGAAGGCATATGGATCTGATGCTTTTGAAAAGGAAAGTCTATAAATTCATCCTGCCCAGAGAACAGTTGCAGTTATACTTCATATTGGAACTGTTTGCCCTATTTAAAAATAGCCCAGGGGCATAGTACTAATATGTCACCACACTTTAAACACAAACTGTATAAAAGTAAATATACCGCCCAACAATAAAATGGCTATGTAAACTGTTTCTTCCCTATTCACCCAATTATCCCTCCATCTCTCTTCAGCTTGTCTTTCAATTAATTTGTGTTTTAAAATCAAACCTGAGGAATCTCTGGATTTCCACATGTGGTTGGACTACAGTTTTCGAACCATTGTCAGGGAAGTTGGGAGTTGTAGTCCAAGAATATGTCACTCAACGTTGCCCTTTGAGGATGTAGGTCTGCAACGTGGTGGTCCTCCCTGGCTCACAGCTACTACCAGAAAGGCAGGTAGAGATTATAGCCAAGAAGGGCTTTGCCCAGCTCCGGCTGACGCACCTGACACAGCCTTTTCTGGAGCAGGCATAACTTCGCTACAGTGACTTTCGCCCTTATGACCAATTAGACTACAGGAATGCATTCTACATGGAGTTGCCTTTGAAGACTACTTGGAAACTACAGTGGGTCCAAAATGCAGCAGTCTGCCTACTGACTGGCATTGATCGCTAGTGTCATATTACACCTATCTTGCTGGCCCTGCATTAGCTATCAAAAGATTTCTGGGTACAATTCAAACTGCTTGATATGGCTTTGGACCTGGGGATTTGCAAGACTGCCTTCTCCAGCTGGATTTGACCCATCCAAGAAAGTCCTCCTGGGAGAAGCTGCTCACAGTACTCTATGTCCATGAAATGATGGGAGCTGAGCCCAGGAAGCATTACTTTTCTCTCATGGTAATTACATGATGGAACAGCCTCCCACTGGATTTTTCTGGTCTCATCTCTGATAAGAGAATCTGAGCTTTAAGTTTCCAGAAGGCCCTTCAAGAATGACAGTTTGCCATCTTCATTCAGATGTTGCTTATTCTTAGTTACTATACTGTTGGTTTGTTCTGTGTTGCTTTTATTTATTGTGTGACATTTTATTGTATTTTAGTATTTGCTGTAAGCCGCCGTGAGTCCAAAAGATTCAGAGGCATGACATATATTCTTTACCATCACCACCACCACTGTCACTAATAACTGCTATTGGGCCAGTGAGATTTCATACTCAAATAGTTGGACTTCGTATCCCACCATTTCAAATTATTTTTAATAGGAGAATGATCGAATTCCTTCATCTCTTATTTGCAATCTATACCTATGTAACCTCACAGAGATTTTGAGAGAGAGTGGGGGTGGCTGGGAGGGGAAGATTTAAACAAAGGTTCTCTGGCTGCTGGCTTGCAAATGGGACCTCTTGACTTTGGCCCACTATTGAAATGGAAGGGAGCAATGTGCTGAGATCACTTTTTCATTCCTTTGTCTCTTATGATTTGCAGAACTAGTGATAGGGTTATCCTGAGGGCATAAATCTGCATCTGGACTTGGAAACTTGGATGAAGTTGTTTCCTGCCCTTAAACTAGATTGCTTTCTGGATTCTGCACCTGCTAAATGAGAACAGAATCAAGATTTTACCCACAAGACTTTTGTCAAGATCATCACCATAAAACATTTTGAATAAGAGGTATTACATTTTAAAGCAAAAAAGAGAGCAAAAGAGAGAAACAAATATAATGCAAGGAAGTGGGGCTGCCTACCTGCCAATCACAGCTATGAAATCCAAGGGCATTCTGCCATTGATTTCTATCAGGCATTGATCGTCAAATTGAAGTACCAGTGCAAATATAATGTAGAGTCTCTTAGTTTGGGAGTTGTATAATGAGATTAGTCTGGAAGATTAACTTGAAAAGAGACCCCTATTTGGGGAGGGAGTTCTTTAATGTCCTTCTGCCTCCTTCTTTTTTAATTTAGGCTTAATCAAAGCAATGTTGTTTTTGCAGCAATTATAAAGTAATATATCCATATCAATAGTGTCAGGGCACTGTCCTTTTCTTTTCAACGAAAGGCAGAGAACACACAGTTCATTGATGCTGGAGGTTGGTCTCTGTTATTTCAATAGGATATGATTAAGCCCTATGGAAAGCAAAGATACTAATTTCAAGACTGGTGAAATATGTGTTTTCTTGGGATGTTGGTCCAGATGACATCCAGATATTTGTTTTTTGGGCTAAGCAGTCCAACAATGTTCTGGTCACTTGCTGCCAAGAAACAGGCTTTACTCTCCATAACTCTGAAAGCCTGTAAAATTGGATTAACTACCCAAACAAGGAGCTACTCCTATGTATGCAGATGTTACGTGAAGAATGTTAGGCTGGTATTATTGAGATATTTCTTTATTCATTTATTTCAGAATGTCTACTTAATTTACAAATATAAAGCAGGCAACTTGGAAAAAATAATAGCTCAGTATTTCCTGTGATGATCGTCTTCTTTTTTTGGTTGGTACTTGACAGTTAACATAGCTGCTTTATTTTTTATTTACAAAGCAGATCCAGCCCAAGCAACATCTTAAACCATTTTCTTTCCTCCTCTGCTCCACTCCGGTACCCAAAGAATGCCATTCTTTAAGCTTCTAAGATTTTAAGAATATTCCAATCCCCATATTATTTTTTTCTGTTACACAGCAATAGCATTTTTTTATTATTATTTGTAAATAACATGCCATTTTATTTTGGGTAATTCGTAATTTTGAAAATGCTGCCATTCTAGATTATAGAGAAGGCAGGAAAAACTCGTTTTATTGGAAATCAAGATGGAAGTAAACGGTTTAGAAACGTTGCCTAAAATTGGATTCGTCCGTGAAGAAGGGGGAATGGGGAATTCTATAAAGAAGTCCCATCTTTACAGCGATATGATTATAATTTGGTGTCTATAAGCTTTACCGAGATGCTACGGAGGGAGAACCGCAGTCTGGAGCAGGACTTGATCTTCCGGATTATTTCCGGGTCCAACTACTGACAAAACCGCGTCTGTTTTTCCTTTCACCCATAAGAAATTGATTCTGCTGCGCCCCAAAGACTAGCTAGTTGCGAGAAGTTGGGGGGAACCCGATTTCGTTCCGTTAAGGGAATGACAGTAAAGCGTCAGATAGTCGGGCGGCCAGTCATAAATGTGTGTGAAAGACACGCTTGCGCTCTTCAGAGACGCCGCACTGATCAGGCGTTTAGAGTTATTTTGGATCTCCACCGCTTCAGTTTCCTCACCCCGGTCTCTCCTCTTTCTCCACACACGCACAGACACACTCAATGCAGTTTTCTGCTTTTCTATAGAAGGAATCCCTTCCGGATGTTTTCCAGCGCAAGAAGCGCGATGAGATCTGCTTTTCTTGAATTGTCAGTGCCTTGCAGAGAAGACGTTTGTTTCTGTTCTCAGGCAGATTTCCATCCCCGCCCTTAACGCGCTCTCTGGAAGCAAGTCCCAAGGTAATCAGGCCTGGGTTAGATTAAATCCGGGCGTTAAGGGTCCGGGCAAAGGGAGTCTAAAGGGGGAGCTGGCCCAGAGGTCTTGCTCAGCGTCAACATCAGAGCAGAGACTCCGTAAGCGCCAGACGACCCTCTTCTCTGCTCCCCACTTCCCTCACCTCGCTCGCGTTCCCTTGGCAGCTCCCGAGCAAACGGGGCAGCTGGGATGAATTAGAAGTCCCGGGCTGGGCCTCGCAGGCAAGTTGGAAGCCCCGATTCCAGTAGGCAGAACAGCCTTCATCGGTGGAGCCAAGGTTTCCCACCGAATTCCTGCATTTGAGGCGAGGGAAAAGACGACCTGGGAGAGGTTCGGATGCACACCAGCCCTAGACGTAAAAAGGGGGGATTTGAACCGGGAGAGCAGCCGCGGAGTATGCCTGGAGACCACCGGATTGCTGGACAGGCAGGAGGGAGGCAAGAGAAAGGTTACAGGCTGTTGTTGGTTTAATTTTACGATGTATCCAAAAACCAGGCGTGTTCACCCACCGTTTAGTCATTCACGTGTTCCTTACGTTTTCAGTATTTCCAGTTTCCCCGTGTATATTATTGTTGCTTGTATTTTATTTTTATTCTTAAGGGGCTATTATTTTACAGATGTGTATTTATATAAACACAGTCACCACCCCAAGAAATCATACATTTGGTCACCAACGTGAATTTTGAAAACAGTCTCAGTGGGACACCCCAGATTTGTCTCTATCTGATTCTAGGCTTAGAAATGAGTGGAATTTCCTCTCAAATAAACATGCAAACAGACATACTTGTCTCTCTGTCATCTATTTATCATCTACATAGGTGTAAGTTCCCCGAACACTTTAAGCATTCCTAGAGCATTAGAATAAACAGAACTATTTAATGTACTCAATAACTCAGAAAAGGCAAAGCCAGTAGGCTGATGTCTGATCATTTCTAGTAACCAATATGCTAATGAAAGTTAGATTCTCCCTCAAACGTGATCTGCCACTAGAAAGAGGCTAATAAATTCCCATTAAGAATGCATTTATGCAGTGATTAGGTGAACTCTGACCTCTGAAGAGTTGTTGCAATTAGCCACAACGTGCAGCACCTTCAAATGTTCGGTTTTTGTGGAATCCCATGGTCCCTTCCTGCAAGCTTTGGAACTCAAATTTACTGGTGCGTGCATATACATACACACATGCCCTCAACCCAGTTAAGCCAATGCACTAAAACATGAAAAATAAAGTCTTTCATATTCAAAGAGTTGCAGATCCTGGTGGGAATATTAAATAAAAATAAAAATGCTTCAAGGGAACTTCCTGCTAACATCAACAGGACTTTCACTTCCCAGGGAAAAAATGTTTTATTTATCTCTTTAAAAGACTTTGCTGTAAAGAAATGGTGCGTCTTTCTCTTTCTCTCATTTTGAAAACTTACATGGATTTTCACTAACATTAAAGCTGAGCAAAACGAGAATAAAGAGGATGGGAAGAAGACAAAGAAGAGGAAGAAAGATGTTAGTTGAACAACTGAAGTTTTGCTTTTTTTGTTTTTTTAAAATAAAGATAAAATTGTTATCTTTAGAATAATGAACAAGAGGCTGGAAGAAAATTGTGCAGGCGCGTGTCTGTATCTGTGTATGTATAAATAATTGTTGCCTTTAGCAGTGAGCTGAGATAAACCACTGGGACTCATTCTAAAGTGACCCATCACTGAATTCATTTCTGCTTGAACTTTCGGTGAACCTGAGATTAAACCGGGGTGAGCAGCTAAGCAGTTTGTTGTTCACTGCCTTTTCAACAACCCTTTTCAGACTGAGTAAATATTGATTGCTTTCAATCTGATTGCCTAGAGGAAAACATCTTAGTGTAGCCTCTGAAACCAAACTTTAAGGTGAACATCAAAAACGGGCTTCAGGGTTTTTAAAACAGGATTCTTTTTTCTTGCCCAAAAGAAAATCAAGCCTAACTAATCCCAACTGGGTGAGCTAAGACAATATTTAAAGAAATACTTTTTAGTTATTGGCATGCAATGGGAAGATGAAGGTGGACCTATCCCAAAGTCTATCATCAATAAAGAAGAGATGTGTTAATCAATTCGTGGGTATTGATCAATTAATAGTTGGGACTAATCCATCAATTAACTGAATCACATGAATTCAGTTGTGTGGATTTGTGAAAGGAGCAACAGGCACTGAAAGGAGCACTGTCAAAGATTACACATGTTCTCTTTTAGGCAAAATACACCTTCCTACTTACTCTAAAAGAAACATTATAAACTTTGTTCTCCAGTGGAGCAGTTTTCTGACTCTCCACAGTTATATTAATCGAGTTAATCAACTAAACTCAATTCCTATACACATTTTCCTGGGAGTAACACCTACTTAGTGTTTGTGTGTGTGTGTGTGTGAGAGAGAGAGAGAGAGAGAGGTGTCAACTATTTGAATTGGTTGATGGACCTTTTGATCAATAATCTCTAGAACAAACTTTGAGGAAATCTGTGTCACTTCTTTGTGAAGGCAAATGTTTTCCTCTGCAGTTAACTGGCTTCAAATCATTTCCATTCTAAGTGATTTATTTCAGAGATATAACTTCCTATTTCCTGGAAAATTATGGTTCAGAAATTACTCAGAGATAAATGCCTTCGGGTGTACCTGGGAATGAGTTATTTATTCTTGAAAGATGGCTCCATAAATAAGGTAGTACTTGCTCCAGTAAGTATCCCTGGCTAACAGTGCTTTTTATTAATACCTTAGGAGCTATAGGCCAGCGTTTTCCCTCCCAACACCACCCGAGTGGTGGCTGGGTGATGGGAGATATAGTTCAACACATTTGGAAGGCCAGACTGGAGAAGGCTTTGATCAAAGGAAGTGGGCCAGGAAACCTCTGAAATAGGAAAGTCCTTCTCCGGACCCCTCCTTCCCCCCCTCATCAAGGCAGGACACAGGACCCTTCTGTAGCTGCTGAAAGGAGTTTGAAAACAGCTGGGGCCAGGCTCTTGTTCTTCTCTTCCTTTTCTCCAGCCACCTTGAGAAAGGAGGTGGCAGAGTCAGGTGGTCGCAGAATTTAGCTAGCCCCAGCGCTCTGAAAGGTTTCCCTCACCCTCCCCATTGGCATGTAGATGCCACTTGAAAGCCTTTGGCAGAATGCCGTTTGTTTAGCTTTGGGGCCTTACCCTAATCAACAAGAGGGGAAAGTTTAAAGCAGGCAAGGAAGCCAACTGCGGGGGGTGGGGGGGAGTGGAGGGAGCCAAGGGTGAAAGGGACTCCGGGTCTCCGCCCGCTTTGAAGTTGCCCGGAAGTGGCGGAAAGCCTTGGGAGACCGGGCTCAGCTCTCCCGGGGCTTCGCCTTGCCCTGGCGGTAGGGCCGGAGCGGCTGCAGATCAAGGCTTGTCTACACTGACGTTCTGGGAGGAAGAAGGCCGTTGACGCTCGGACGCGCGCGATCCCCCAAAATTTTCGCGCTTCCGACCTCTCCTGCTTTATGGCCTCTTGAAGAAGCTGCAGAGGACTGCGGTTTTTTTAAATGGAAATCGTAATAACAACACAACTTTTCAAACCGAAACCGGCTGCTTTGAGATGAAACCGAGGATTTGCATTCTTTCTCATGACGACCCGATATTTATGCTACTAGTGATGGAAATCGTAATGAAAGGCTGAAAGTCGGTCGCGTGAATTGGCTCTACAGGTTTTTAATAAAAGGTGTGCTTTTGCCAGGGTTTTTCACCAAGTAGCTGACATCTTCCCCTCCCCCCAAACCAGTTTTTCCAATTGCAGGGAACTTGGTCGGGGTTACAGGACCCCCTGGGGTTGCACTCCAGGAAGAGGAGCTCTTCGCCCGGCTGATTCTCCTCCGCTCCCGGCTCCCCTTCCAAAGTTTGTGCCTGGAAGATCTTTCTGGCAATTTAAAAGAGGGGTGGGGGGTGGGAAGCTGGCTTCTTTGGATCCACAGGGACAAGGAAATATGACTCTCTTCACTGGTGGCTTGTGATGCAAGGCAAGACCAGCTGAAGACAGCTTCTGCTTTTGAAGAGGACTTTATTTACACATAGGTCAATATGCAGTTTGGGGTGAAAAGGTTAGCACTTGACCCAGGAAGCTCCCACCACAGTGTTTCCAAAAGAGCTGGTTTTTGGTTCATCACCCTTCTTTTTCCTAGTAAAAGATCAGCAAGTTTTCTCTAGCTTCTGCACTGATCCTGTTGGGTTTAATCTGGGGTCCTGGAAGCTAAAGGTTGCAAGAATCCAGCTTGGACCAAACATGGGAGAGAAAACAAGGGAAGATTGGTTGAAACCCTCTGGCCTGAACTAGAACACTTGGGAATCTTACCCTCAGTCACAGGCTCCCCTTTCCAATAAAGAACCAAAGCAAATAAGAGCCTGCTATAGGAGTATATTTATTACAGAGATTTCTAGGACCCGTAAAATCCTGCTCTGGATTCCATCCTCTTTTTTTTTCCCAACAGAATCTCAGAACCTTGAATGATTGTACAGAAAATATCAGAAGCACTCGATCACAAAAGACAACTGATAGAACTCAGTGTTAAGTTAATTTAGTACATCAAAGCTTTGTGCATCATGCAAAGTTCCGTACACGAATCACACGAAATATACATTCGTTTGGGCCAATTACCACCTTCAGAAGTTCGGCTGAGAAATCTAAGGAAGGATAAATGGGAAGTCGGGAGCAGGCCTGGTCTCTCCATTTTCTGAATAATAATTTTGGGTCAGGAATAACCCAGTAGAGATTTTTGGGAAGGAAATGGTGGGGTTGGGCAGACCTTAATAAGCAAGTTTTCTTTTTTAAAAATCTAGTGCAATTTCAATGTTCTTATCTAACTCATTTGAGGAAGAATACTAGTCTATGATTTTTTTTTTTGAGGTATCTGATTGAGTTGAACACTTCTTCGATTGTGACAACTTCGCTTTTCGCTATAAAATCGAATCAAGTTTTGAGAATGTAGCCACCCTGTTTTAAATTCATAATCAATCTAAACATTTCTAGAAAATCTGTAAAAAGATAAATCTCTTGGACAAAATATTTACAACCAACAACTCATACACATGAAAAAACAGGTACATTAAATTAAAGCAAGAACTTTTTAGAAGTCATGTAAACGCTTTCAATAGTGCATCTCTTCTTGGAACTGTGAACCTCTTTGTCTCTGCCATGAAGGAAAGCCTACAGAAATATTCTTTGGCAACTTGATTCTGGTCTATCAATTTTATCATTATGATAATAATCACTTTTTGACTGTTCCCACAAATACTCTAGAGATGGGAAACCCATAAATAAATCCTTGTACTTAGCACTGAGGGGAAAAAAGCCTGATGTTGAATTAAGGACACCCTCAGTCTGTTAATAAGGCTGCAATCCTGAACCATTGGGTCCTAATCCAGCCAAAATTAGCCTTAGCTAAATCTCAGGAATATCAACCGGGTTTATGCCACAAAGTCCCTTTCTATTATTTCTCCCTCCCCTAGGTGACTCACTAGTCCTGGATTATGCCCACCAGTTTGGAAGAAGGTTCCAGGAAAACCAATGAGATTTGGTCCCAGCAAGTTTCAGGATCGGGGTGTCAGTTGCTCGAGAAAAAATTCGATCTGGAACCCAACTTGACGAGACAGGGGTGGGGTGGGGTGGGGGACCCCACTTCAGTCTTCAGAAAAGTAGGGTTGGGACACCATCAACTACTCTAGGGGTGTGCATAGGGGGCCAAGGAATGAAGAATGAGTAGCACCTGCAGGGCTCAATTTGAGGTAGTCAGAGTATCTGAGGTAGAAGAAGCAGGAGAGGGGGTACAGGGGGATGAGCTGGACTTTTCAGAGGAGTCCTCTGCCTTCTCTTCGCTTCCAGTTGGTGTGGCCGGAGAGATGGGCAGCAAGCCCTCTTTCTCCCTCTTCTTCTGTTTCATCCTGCGGTTCTGGAACCAGATCTTCACCTGGGTTTCATTGAGTTGCAAAGAGGCCGCAATCTCCACCCTGCGAGCTCGGGTGAGATATTTGTTGAAGTGGAATTCTTTCTCCAGCTCAGTCAACTGCTTGGTGGTGAAGTTGGTGCGAACTGTGTTGGGCTGACCCATATAACCATACTCTCCAGCTTTCCCTGAAAAAGGCAACAACAGAGACAAGTCACACAATCACAGCCTGCAGCATTAAGCATGGATTCAAGGCCTTGATTGATAGGTGACATTTATCAAGGCACAACCCGAAGACAAACTTCAGAGGACTTGCTGGGTGCGAAATAAGATGCTTTCTGGGCCAACTCTATGCATGTTTACTCCAAAGTAAGACCTATTTGAATTAGTAGCGACTAACTTCAACATGCTTGGCTTCTGAATATCACTCTGCCAATCTCGCCTGATAAGAACTTAGGTAGGTCAGGCAAGCTAGGTTGATTCAAAGCCAGCAGGAGCATATACCTTTCAGCCTGAGCATTTAACACCATGGTGCAATCACAGAGTGCAATGTCCACTTTAAGATAACCTGTTGCCTTCAGGACCCAAGCACCCCTTTCCCTCTGATATCTGAGACAGCCAGGTTGAACTGCAGGAAGCTTTTCGAAGTCCAGAGTGACTTAACCATGCAAGTGAGGACTAACCTGTTTTAGGAGGGTTTCTCTTCACTTTCATCCAGTCGAAAGTCTGGGCTGGTGGAGAAGCCTCTGAAGAAGGAGAAGCGCAGTTTTCTGGGTGGGTGGAGTGGAGAGGAGACAAGGGGTGGCTGAAATTAGTGAGAGTTAAGTTCTGCTGTTCCTCTCCAAAAGAGGGGTGGATGTACTGAGCAGAGCTGGTTGTGCCCCCACCATAACTCTGGGGGTGCTGGACCATGGAGGAAGAGACGTTTCCCGAGTAGATAGTAGGAGCGCACGGGGGGTAGCCCCCACTGATTTCCGCCTCTTGATTGAGTGGGTAATGGCCATAGCCTCCCGCACTGAAGTTCTGCGCGCCATAGCCGGACCCACAGCTGGGGTGTGAAAAGGACATCCGCAAATTGGGGTGATGTTGGTAGGTGGTACCAGCCTGGTGGTGGGGATGGGGGCTTATCTGGACTCCCCTGCCCACCAGGAAGCGATCATCCCCGCTGCAGCTGTTGGCGCTGACAGCGCACGACTGGAAGGTGGTTGTAATCCCATGGTCGGGGTGGTGGTGGTGGCGGTGATGGTGATGGTGATAGGCACGGGAGGCGCAAGTGGTGGACTCGCCGTTGAGGATGGGCGGATAATCGAGGAAGGAATTCATCCTCGCCGCGTCCATCTATCACCGATTGACCGGCTCTTCGAAGTCCTGGGCGACCGTGCCAACTTTCTCACTTCCTCCATGGGGGCCAGAAGAAAAATGATATGAATGTATAGTGAGGCGGTCACCACGTGAGGGCGGCAGCCAATGGCTGCTCCGGCTGCCAAAGTTGCCCTGTTCCTTCCTGGTGATGGATCACCCTGGCTGTGGCATTTAAATTCTGAGCGCCCCTTCATCAAGGTGACGCGCAGACACCGCCGCTGCCGCCTCCCTCCCTCCCACTCCCTTCTCAGCCAGCGTGTTGGGCTTGGAGAGCTGGGCCGGCGAGCCAGTGTGCGTCCAGGCGCTCAACCCGGAGCAGCCGCCGCGGCAGCAACGGCTATGGCAGCAGAAGACACCAAGTAGCCGCCGCGGGGGGGGGGGCTGCTCCAGCATGGACTGAAGGACCCAGAGCCTGGCTCTGCAGGTAGGCAAAGGCGCTCGCCATCTGATCGGTCGCAACTTCTCCGGGACCCTCTCCCAGCTATAGAGCGCCCGGGCTGGGAGAACCCCAAAGGCCCGCCTGGTTCGAAGGGAGAAGGCGCTCATCCGGGCAAGGGGGCTGCCGGGCTCCCTCCTCCCTCCCGTCGCCCCCACTCGTCAGCTCAGGACAGCCCGAGCCTGGGGCGAACCGGCAAGAGTTAACGGCGCTTAGTCCAACCTCCCGCGGCTATTTGCATGGAAATAAGGCGCAACGCCATTGTTGCCGCCGCGGACGCGGTCCTTGAATGCCCAGGAAGGGCGGTGGCTGTGGGAGGGAGGCGACTGGGTTGAAGTCAAGGCTCTGGGCTGAGGCAGAGGCGCTTCTGCTGGTGCTTGACGCCGTTCGGTGCGGAAAGGAAGCGCTTACAAAGGTTGCCATTGGCAGCGGTCTTCCGTTCTCCCCAGCTCATCGGCTGAAGAGGCAGAGCGCCTGTGCAAACACTCGGCCTCCTCCCTCCCTGTGTCTCCCCCATTTTTCGACCTCCCTCCTACCTTCCCTCCCTCCCTCTGCCAATCACGCGCGGCCTCGCCTGCCGCTTCCTTCCCTCCTTTCCCCTCCCCATTGGATATACTCCCGGTTTGAAAACACGAGACGGAGGAGGGTGTCCTCTGAAATGCCCATACTCGATGGCCGTGCCCCGCGATTAAAAGGGAGGAGACTGAGGAAAAGGGCTGCGGGGCGACAACGGTCCGGGAGTCATTCTCACTATGCTGCTGTACTCCTTTCGCTGTGGCAGAGGACGAGGGAACACAAAAGGTTCGGCGTTCAAAGTGACGGCCTTCTCTTTGCCTTCTGTTTCCCACCCACCCACACAAGTTCCTTCTTGGAAAGAGGCCATTAAAGTCCGGGAAGAGGAGAATCCCCGAATTTTCAGGGCGTTTAGAACTGGGCCGAAGGATCAATTTTCTACTAAGTGCTTTGAAGGGACTTTAAAAAAAAAAAGTTCTCATAGAGACTTAATATTCACAGAAAGGGAGAGATTTAAGTGCTGCCAGGCATAAAACAAAACAAACATGAAAAAGGCCTGGGAACTTTTACTTCAAAAGCGCGGAAAGCATCAATGCTTGCACGTTCCTCCTTTCCAACTTCCTGTATTATGATCAAGTTGGAATTAACTCACATTTATTAGCAAGTTAGCATTATTGGATTCATTGATTCTAAATAGCTAGTTAGTATAACTTCACTCACACTACCAGATACCATTCTAGTCTTTATCTAATTAGGTTGTCATTTTCTTTCCCAAAAAGCTACATCTCTAGGTTAGCTCTTCTGCTAACTTAATGTCCCTATTTTGATAAGAATGAACATTAGGACCCAGGAAAAGTTTATCAAAATGTAAGCCTGCACTGAATCTAGCTGAGTCATGTGAAGACACGCTTATTTTTTTTTTAGAAGAAGGTCTGTGGCATTTTTGTAGACAGAGCTAAGTTTCGATGTGCAGCTACCAACCAATAAAAAAAACCCTCCCCTTTGATTGGAAGTTTGCTGTCTAACACTCAGGTCTCTCTCTTTAAGGAACAGAAGAATAAAGAAAAAATAACTTTTGCTGCTTTAAAGTTTAGCTGGTGGGGGGAGTATACCAGTCATAGACTGGAAATGCAAGCCCCCCCCCCCCGATTTTCATGATTTGCAATAACATCCACAGCTTAATCATCACGAATTGGAAGCACATTCAGTGGATAATAATGGAGCTACAGATCAGATCAGTGAAGTTAGCACACGGTGTTGTTTACATTACAGCTGAAAGAAAAGAACATAGGTACACACAGATTTCATGTTCCCTGCTAGAAAAACACGATCCTTGCTAATCACCTTTGAAAATAAAAATAAGCCTTCTTCCTTACACCAACCATAAGAAAAGGTCGTTGGAACAGTTTTACTCTTGGCCCGATTTCTAGCTATCCATCTGTTCTCTGCAAACATTCTCTGTCTCTCTCTTCCTCTGCCTGCTGCTTCCTTCAACCCTCTCCCCTCTATTTCTCTGCCATTGTTCCAAGGAGCTCTCCCCTTTGTCAGGGTGCCTCTGCCCCAGAGCTTTGCATTCTGAGGCCAGCACAATCCCCCCGCTTGCCAGAGTGCAGAAGGAGGCGAGTTGGGAGGGGGTGAGAGAGAGAAACGAAGGGGGTTTGTCCCTCGCTGGGACGCAGCTACCAAAGTTTCCAGCTCGATTCACGAACTCGCGGCGGAGTCCTCTCCAAAAGTTCACTTCTCGGATCTTTTCTACCCAGGCGAAGTTGAAGACTTGATCCTCCCCCCCCCCCCACTTCGCCCCCGCAGACGCCTTTGTTGCGAGGTTGTTTTTGGTATTCCGAACGGAGCAAAGTCGTTCGTTTCTTGTGTTTGTCGGAGGGTTAGACACCCCAAGAGTTTCCCGAAAACCTTTACATTCCGGAATCATTGTTGAGATTTCTTTCTCACTCTCTCTCCCTTTTTTTGTGTAAGAACTATATGTCTCAGCATAGTTCTGGTCTCAAGGGGAAATCTGCTCGGGGTCTGCGGGCAGTTGATTTGTGTCGAAGGCTTCTTTGTTAGTGGGAGGGGGGCGTCCCCAAACTAGCAGACCTGCTTACTTGCCTATAAAGTAAAACGTCTGTAAACGAAAATGAAAACGTGCTTCTTCGAAGGAAATGTTGTGCCCCAAAAGAGCGATCTTCGATCTTCGTACTAGGAGAAGAAGGGAGGGAAAAAAAGGAAAAGGGGATTCCCTGCTGCACCTGAAGCTTAGCCAAGCAGTTGTTTTAACAGAGCAATAAAAAATGAATTATGACTAGCCGCCTCCAAGCTTAATGGTTTTAGACGGGGATCCCCTACCCCAGCAAATACGTAAGAGGATTTTTATTTGTGCATGTGTTCCTGCAATTGATCTCTTTGATGACATTCTCATTCACAGAAAGCGTTTGATTTATGAGTTTAGGAAGAATTGCATCCAGTCCTTCCAGCTATTACCCATGTAGTTCAGCGCCACCCCACTTATATGGGTTGCAAAACAGGGAAGCAATCTGCCACCAAAATAAACACACCCGGAGCAGAGGGACTAGCAAATGCGTGCCTGCAAAACCTGAGCCATTTTCTTTCTATGTCTATCTCTACACAAACACATACACACATCCTTACAAAGAGAAGGGGAGAGAGAGATTCACACATACGCACACACCAGGAAAACAAACGGTGTCTGCTCTTACAGACTGCTAGTTTGTAGGACACAAAAGAACACATATCAACCTGTATGAATGAGCTGAATTTAACTTGGACTGGAGGACACACGCACACACACCACCTTCAATTAACAGCACTTTTAGATGGGCCTCTTCATTTTTTATGTGCTTTGGTGGGATAGCTAAAAGGTCTTCTGAAATGTACACTTGTTAACCTAGTTCGGACTGAGCTTTGGTGGGAACACCTTTTTCTCCACCTTCAGTATGAGCTTTTGTTCTTTAAGCCCAATTTTTAACTGGTAATTTATATGCCTTGCACAGTTAATAACTAGCTTTTACCAAATGGCTTGTTTGATTTCCTCTCTCTTTTAGATTTCTTTTCTTGGGACCTTTGGACCGCTGGAAAATCCATCAGAAGTGTACCTTTGTTGGTTCCCCACACCACCATTCCCTTCCAAGATATGGTTCGCAAATAGAATAAACACAGTGACTAATATATAAATATAAATTTTGATCTATCTGCATAGATGCAGCAATCCTCCTAGCAGCATTTGCTTTTTCCCTTTGCAAAATATTCTCTTTCACATATATGTGTGTGAGAGACAAACTCACAGTGTTTTTAATAGCACCAAAGCAGTGTTTCTGTATTTTTAATTCTAATATGTGATATGTATTAAATGGGGGAAATTTATTTTTAATAAGGGTCAAAGATATTCTAAGTTGTGGGAAGGATTGTAACACTGCATTTTGGGGGACAGGGAGGAAAGGGAGGTAAATTATTTCAGCTAGCTTCATTCCAATAAATGTCTTTCTCATGAAAAAGGACAGAGGTCTGTGACCAAATTGTTTGGCTTTATTTCAGACCAAAGGAAGGGAGGGGGCAATTCCTTGTGCTATGCATGAAGAGAGAGAAAGAGAGAGATAAAAAAGGTGCTTGTAGTAAACAAGAATTTATTCTACCAAAAATACTTATGACAACGCACCCTAATGTAATACAAAAATAAAAAGAAAGTGAAGATACAAATTCGATATGATCACTTTCTTACAGGCCATATATATTGCTTTCATAGAAGGACCTAGAATGTGGCTAGGTTAAACTGAACACAACTAAAATGCCATAGGGAAACGGCAAAGTAGTTCTCCAACACATCAGATAGGACAACCGAAAATACTAACTGAGAAAGGGAAAGGAATCAAATCGAAATGGGAAGGGAAAATAAAAATTAAGGAGAGATAGGAAAAAGAAAAGGAAGGTATAACCCTTGGCGCATGAAGGTCTGTCCTTTCTCAGTAATTCAGGTGCTGCAAGTCAATTGTGGTGAGCGTATCTGTGAAAAAGTCAAAGCTGTCGGTTGAAATATCTACAGGACTGTCGAGAGATCCTGGCAAACTGGGGGAGACAGCGGCATCAGAAAGCTGTAGGCAGGAATCTGTGGAGAAAACGCTGAAGTCCTGCAAAGAAGGGACTTCCAGGGCCTCCGGACTGCCATTGTTCAGGGCAGCTGCACAGTTCTGGCCCATTGTTGAGAGGCAATTGGGAACAGTGGGTGACTGGTGCTGAAAATGTTTCAGATTTTTCTCATTGCTGGTTAAAGGCGAAACGGGAAAAGTTTGGGACTCTCCATTGTGGAGGCTTGGAGGCGCCTGCGGCTGAGCCAGGGCATTCTGCTGAAAAGTGTAGCTTTCCCTTTCCAAAAGAGCGCCTGAAACATCGTTAAGGGCTTGCTCAAAGAGAGATTTCTCCTCTTCCTCCTCTTCTTCTTCCTCTTCTTCCTCCTCTTCGGCTTTTTCGGGGTCCTCCAAGCCTTTACATTTCCCCTCGCTGTTCTGATTCTCCTTGCACTGGGTCTGCCTCTTGTGCTTCATCCGCCTGTTTTGAAACCAGACCTTGACTTGCCTCTCCGTCAGATCCAGGAGAGCGGCGATCTCCACCCTCCTTGGTCTACAGAGGTACTTGTTGAAATGAAATTCCTTCTCCAGCTCCAAAAGCTGCGTGTTGGTGTAAGCAGTCCTTAGTCTCCTGGAGCCCCCATTACCATTTTCGGAGATCTCCAGAGATTCTGTTGATGAAGAAAACAACCACAGTTAGAAGAGATGCCATGGAGGGGGTGGAGGATGGAAAGATTGCCCCTAGTTGGACCTTTTGAGGACACCCGAGCCTGGTGAGAACAGAGTGATAACTGGTGGTGGGAAACCTCTCCCGCTCGCTCTCCTTCTCTCCAGAGCGTAAAAACATCTCAACTGCAACAAAATGGCCGCCCTTGAATGCAGCAAAGCCATTGTGTTGCCCCCTTGCGCGCCCGCTCTCCGGGACCCCTTTTTCACTCAGCTGGAGGAACTGTTTCGCCTCCATCTCCCAAACCTTCCCCTCGCCGAGCAAACTTTGATATTAGTCATACCACAAATTATAATTAATGCATCAGCTGCTTAGCTGAGCAAGAGTAATCTATCACTCTTCATTACTGTCAAGGATCCCAACTCTAGGACAGCGAGACAAGAGGAGGTCACCTCCAACTCAAATAAATCATCCCACGCTAAACAAGTTAGGGGGAAAGAAACTTTGCTTGGGGGGGGGTGAGGGAGGGTTGGTGTCTCTCGTGCTTCTGCCTGTGGATCCCACCATCAGCTTCCTTCTCAGGGTTCAGTGCCTTGAGTTAGGAAGGCAATGCTCCAAGAAAGAGGCGATGGCAGTGAGGAGGGTGGGGAAGAACAAACAGATCGGGGGGAAGCAGAATGGTGCAGCAAAGTCTTTCAACTGACCTTTGTGGCTCAGGCAAGCTGGTCCAGGGGCGGAGGCCGAAGCAGGCGGGAGGGCGGTTTTCTTGGACGCCTTTTTCTCTTTCATCCAGGGGTACTCCGGAGGCTGGAGGGCGCCGGCTGGCACTGGGCTGCCGCTGTTGCCATTGGGGCTGTGCTTGGGGCGGCTGCCGCTGCTGTGGCGAGGGTGGCTGCCCGGTTTCAGGCTGGGGATGGTCTGCTCAAAAGGAGGAGGAATCAGTGTCGAGTGTGAAAGCGTCGAGTTCTTGATTGATGAACTTTGAAATGTATCACCGACAGGGGGAAAAGATGTCAGGCACTCAGCGAGCGATGGCTGACTATTGATAAAGCCAATCTCTCGCTCAAATTCGAAATTCATGGCCTTCAACTCGCAGCCCCCTTGGAGAAAAAGTTCCCTCTTATTTAGCGCTTCTGGGAGGGGGGAGGGGGGAGCAAGGCCCAGGAAGGGGAGGGGGGGAACCGAGAGAGAAAGAGAGAGAGAGAAAGAAAGAGGGGGAGACAGAAAGAAAGGAGAAAAAAAATATCATAGAAGATCGCTCGTGGGGTGTTTTTTTTCTAATTCACTGATTACAGCCGTATGGGGACCGTGCTACTATTAAACTATTGAATTCATGGAGACAAGGTTGAAATTGGACCGAATTGGCTGTCACATGATTGCCTCTGCCCAATGACAATTTGGGCTTTAATCAAAAGAAGCCACTGTCTGTTTGATTGATCCAAAAAAGTCGAGAAGGAACGCCTCATTGGGGCCGGAGAGGCATTATTTACACTTTTTTTTTTTTTTAGGAGGAGGCTTATCTCCGCCGCTCGCCCGCTCCCCTTTTGCCTCCTAATCTGAAATGATATCTGGGGTGAGTGACTGTGCTTGTGTGTGAGTGAGTGTCTGTGTGCCTGCGTCTCTTGCGGTCGCCGCTTGGTCGTTCGCTCCTACCGCCGCCGCCGCCGCCGCTCTTGCAGCCGCCGCGGCTCTGCTCGCCCTGTAGGGCTTCTGCCCCGCTTGTCCCCCTCCCGCGCCCTCCCCTCTCATTGTTTGGGACTGTCAGGCAAGCGCTTCGCACCTCACAAATCATTTAAGCACCTCCAATCTGACGCCTTGAGTCATTAACAAAGTAATCCATTAATCTTCAAAGTTTTGACATTGCCGGCTCCGCATCTCAACCGCATCAGAAAGTTGCACCCGGCCAGGGTTGCCAAGCAATGAGCCTCGCTTTAGATTTGCATTCTAGTTGTATTTCTTCCCACCACCACCACTTCTAAGGAAAGGAATAACCACTTCCTAAAATTAAAACAAGCACCAGAACAAGGTGGGGTTTCCCATCCCTCCTCAAGACCTGGCATCTTTCTGCATTTTTCCGCCCTCCTTCCTCCACTTCTCTTGACGGTACAGTACAGTACAGAAAACAATTGGCCGCCGATCTTGGCATGTATCCATTGTGTCGAAGGAATTTCTCCAGGAGCTTCGCTTCCGTGGACAGAGTAACAGAAGTCAACCCGGCGGGTTCATGGATGTATCTTGTGTTGGCTGGACCGAAGTGGAAGGTGAAATCAGATGCATTTCCATCAGACACTCAGACCTTAGACATAGGTTTCACAAAAAAGTGGTGGATCACAAGAACAATCCAGAGTATTAACATAAACCGCATTGGAATCAGCTGATTCATTGTTTCCCCCTTAACCCCAATAAAAATGGGTCAGGTAAGTAGTCTTGATGCAGTGAAAATACTCAAAGTTCAATATCAGACTTTTAAAAACTATTATCAGTCATGTAAACCGACCAAAGAACGAGAAAGACCGTAAAACTGATTGCCTGTCCAAATAAGATTGTTTGACCGACACCATCTTTTGGTTTGCTTTTCTTCCGATTTGCTCATTCAACAATGCCGAAGGTTTGGACAGAACAGCTCTTCAATCGCCTCAAGTAAAACGGGAAACGAAAGGAAGGGGAGGGGGAGAGACAATGGAAGGAACAGGAGGATTCAGTAACAAGGGATAGAAAAGGGTATTTCCTCTCCTCTGAAGCAAAGCACACCAGTGCAATGTGAGAAGAGAAGAGAAGAGAAGAGAAGAGAAGAGAAGAGAAGAGAAGAGAAGAGAAGAGAAGAGAAGAGAAGAGAAGAGAAGAGAAGAGAAGAGAAGAGAAGAACGTTGTGTGGCATTCCTATATATTTCAAGGACGTCAGAATATATCCCATACTACTTTGAGTACTTTGAAATTCTGAGTTAACCCTGGGAATTGTTTGCAAGTGGTTCAGATGATAAACTGGTTGCTCCATCTTCTGATGAAGCATATCTGAGCAAAACAAAAAGGAACAGGCCCTTTTCGTTTTGAGCGAATAAATCCCCACAATACGGAAGGAGAGCTCGTGAGGGGGAGGGGTGGGATATTGTAATAATCTGTAACATAAAATTCAGATCGGAAATTGTTATTTAAGAAGAAAGAGGGAGGGGGGAAAGAGGGTGCCTTGCAAATATACATGTTGTTGGAGGTTTTGGGGTTTTTTTTAAAATTTTCTTGCTTTACTTCAAACAAAGCTCTGCTGAAGCCTAGGCGCGATCAATCTTCTCGGCCAAAATGCCTTGACAGCTTCTGGCCCTTAAGAACACATTTCGAGCTTCTTGCTCTTTCCGAGATGAAATGTGGCTGAGCAAAAAAGAAGAGGTGGGGGGAGGAAGAAACTCCAGTAAATAAGCAAAAGGGATGCTGCTGCTTATTTTCCCAAATGGATCCCACTTCACCCCCCACCCCCTCAATGAAGGATAGAAACTTCAGTTATTTAACTTGCATCGAAGACAGCTACAGTCCTAAGGATTTTATTTCATTATTTATTTATGGAATATTGATAACAGTAAAGGCGTTGCTGGTGTGTGTGTGTGTGTGTGTGTGCGTGCATGCGCGCGCTTCTGTATGTTATGTGTAAAAGAACCCCACAAGGAGGTAAGACGAGCAAGGGAGGAGGCTGGGGCAATTCGGTTCACTGAGGCTTTGTGAGTTAAATTGGTGTGGGAAGGTTATTGGGAAGGTTTTTTGTTTTTTGTGTGGGTTGGGTTTTTTCTTTTTTCTTTTTCTTTCTTTTTCTTTCTTTTTCTTTCTTTTCTTTCTTTCTTTCTTTCTTTTTTTTTTTTGGTGAGCAGTCTAATAGAAAAACCACCTGGAACAAAGAGCTTTTCTCCTTAGTTGGTTAAAAAAAATAGCATTTTTTCCTTTCTTATTTCTGTGTTTTCTATAAATGAAATCTAAGTAGACAATGTAAGCTGCTATGTGGAGGAAAAACCCAGAACACACATTTTCTGTAAGAAGGCATGCAGATAAAATATATGCAGCATGAAGGGAAGGGAGAAATAAATGCCTTTGAAATCAGATGGGAAAGGGGGGGAAAACCACTTCCTTTCTCTTATATGTCTTCTTAAGGATCGGCTCTTCTGTCCTCATTCTAGCCAGGGGTTTCTCCCTCTCACTTTCTCTCTTGCTCTCGCTTTTTGAATGTCATAAATTGATATAATGCATTGATATAATGCACTCTTTCCTCGATTAATTTTGAAGAGAAAAATAACACCCACAATCCCTTTCCACTTCATCTTTTTCCAAAAGCTACATTCTGGAGCTTCAAACTGATTCCTCCACCCCATAACTCTCTTTTAAATAGTTTTGCTATTTCAATAGATGTGGTGATCCCTCTTCAGTCTGGAGCCGCAGCTGTAAGTATACGTGGAAAATGGTTAAGCGAAGATAAAATGCCGTAAGTATGGAATGCAAAATTAGAATGCGGAATAGCGTATAATTGCACAATCACTGACCACTGGAAGCTTTTTCAGATATGGAGGGGAGGAGAGATATAACAGGAAGAAAAAAAAACCAGAGGGATTCTTGGGTGAAAAAAAGAAGAGGATTGATAATATTTTAGAAACGGAAACTAATATGGTGGCAAATTTATTGAGATTAAACAGAATGGCTAGATCATGTGGTGACGTATCCTACCTTCTTATTCATATTAAGGCAGACCTGCATGTACATACTTCGAGACAGGGAATAAACCTCATGTCTTTAAATTACATGTTTTCTTGTTTGAAAATAAAGGGGGGAGGGTTCCGTCCATGAATTCGCCATGTTTGTTAGCACAGATGTATTTGAGGGGACAGAAACGATCTTGTAGGGCTACATCAAACGTTTGTTTAGAAAATGTGTGTACGCATGTGTTTATTGGGGGGGGGGTTATTACGTGCACTTATATTATACAGATGATTTTGTTTCTATTTCCCCTTCTGTCTCTGATCTAGAAAGAGTGGGAAAGACTGGGATGTGAAAGGAAATTAAATTAACAAGATGTGCGGAATGATAACAATTCCTCAATTCTTATAGCCAGAGAGGAGAAGCCGGTTAGTTGATGGAGGAGACTGTAAGAAACAGCTCTTTCTCAGCTGCTCAGGTCGCCTCGCGAACAGATTTATTGTTGCGGAATCCGTTTCTTCATTACTGGGATGATAAATTGTATCTGCCTGTAAACAAATGTGCTTTGAATCCGTGCCATAGCAAATATGAGCCCACGCGCTCGTTTTAAGTCGGCGGACTCTTATTCAATTTCGTCTCTTTAGAAAAACAACAAAACTTGCCCATCACTGTTCCTCGATTGTCCATTTTGTCCCCCAGAGGGAAAGTGTGGGGGTAGAAAGCCCCCGATCGTTTCAAGGGGCTCCCCTCGCGCAGAGGGCTTCCCGACAGGGCGAAGGAGAGAACAGCCTGCGCCCGAGCGGCGAATCAGCCTACAGCCTCCAGAGAGAAGTTACAGCACCTGAGCTTCGTTCAAGGAAGAGGCTCCTCCAGAAACAGTCTTTGTTTCTCCCCCACCTCGCCCGTCTTGGACTCGAGTCCACGCTGCAGAGAACAGCCGTAGCCAAGCCGAGAGACCGGGACTACCTAGGACTACGGTCCCGAAAAACATCTGCAGAGAGAGATTCCGACAATCAGCCATGGTCACAAACCGGGATCTTTTCCAGCTTGGAGCAGTTTAGCGCCCTGCGCGTCTGACTTTATGTGGAGAGGTCGCTAGACAAGCGCTGACTCAGGAAAATAGCCACGGTATCTGCATATGGACTCGAGAACACGAACGCTTGTTCGACCAGCCTTTAAGAAGAGGCTTTGTTAGGTTTTAAGGCAACAGACGAGCGCGTGTACCTTCTGGAAATAGTTACTTAATTTTTGGCTGCTTTAAAAGCCCAGTCAGAAAAAAGAGGGAGAAAAAATTAAAAGTTGGCTATTGGGAATTTGTGTATTTAAAACCCAGGTTCCTCGAAGTTCTCTTTCTTCGCTCCTTTTTTTCTTTGGGGGTGGGGGGTGGAGGATGGCAATCAAATGATCTTACCTTAAATCTCTATTATTCAGAATAAAAACTTTTATTTATTTATTTAGTTTTAAGAACGTGAGCAGCAAGGAATGTATCGTTTTCAAAACAAATCTATTATTCTTTGTTGTCAAATTCGGGTTTACCCGTTTTCTACTTAGTTTAGTCTACAGACATCCATTTCCTTTCCTACCCTGACGTGTTGTTTTCCAGATTTTATTGCATTTTTTCTTTTCCTTTTTAAATAAAAGAATTCTGGTTTTTTTTCAAATGATATTCTCTTTGTATGCCATTGAACATATAGCCAGGTAAATATCTCCTGAATACTCAGGGTACAGAAGTTTATTTTTTTAATATCTTTATATATATAAATATGAACAGATGGGGATAAATAAAAAATTTAAACACTTAGATTATTCAAAGTTTGCAAAAAATATAAATAAATCTGAAAGTTCACCAGCATACACACGTTGAAAGACGTACACGTATTAATCATTTTGCTCAGGGAGCCCCTGTTCAAGCGCCTTTTTTTTCTCATTATCTAAAAGAAGTGCAATTAAAATAAAAAATGTTTCCCAGGTGGGACTGATTCTGTACGAACAAATTCACATTTAAGAACTGTCTGTTTAGAAAATTTGTTCATAATACCCTGTTTTGATAAAAGAGTCGAAGTTAAGAGTATAAAGCCTATGCATACTCTCAAAGCGAGATCACAAGGCAAGAGTTCAGGAGATAAATATCCACTATTGAAACTAGAGAGCAATTCAAGCAACAAATATTGCTACGTCACATAAACTGGAAAACGCATTTTACCAAAAAGAAACACATCAGAACAAAACCCAGAACCAAATAAAACTGTGTGTGTTGGGCGGGGGTGGGAGGGGAGAATTTAAAAGTTTTTTTTTCCCATTGCTTAAAAAAAAAAGGTTGGGAAGTTTTTAAGATTCACTATATAACCAATGGTATATTACAGATGGGTCAGTTTGGGTGCTTCCTGAATTCTTCCCTGAGAAGGATGGTGAGAAGTAAGATCTGTGTATGTTGGGTGTGGATCACAAGGTCCATGATGATGATTGTTGCCCATTGCCCCACTATAGTCCATGTTGGCAGAGGAAGGGTGAGGGAGGTGAGTTAGACCAAAGATGGATGGTCCCGAATTCCCCATGGTATCCACATAATTGCCCCCAACATAGACGGGGCTTCCCTGTATATGTGGATTGCCATAACCGTTGCCTTGAAGAGGATGGGGGTCGTATTCAGGCGTCACTGCTGCAGTTCCGGTGTATCTCTTTTGAGGAGGCGGGCAGTTATTGAGAGGAGCCGGATATGATGTAGAGATGCCGTAGGTATTCGGATGAGTCTTGTTGAAAGATGGTGGTGACTGGGGCTCATATGGAACACTGTTGACGAGGGAATGCATAGAATTCAGGTAGCCTCCAGCAGCTGGAGGGACAGGACTTCTGCTGGGGGACTGTCCTCCAGAAGAGGTCATCATGCCTTTGCCCTTCTGATCCTTTTTGTATTTCATCCTGCGATTCTGAAACCATATTTTGATCTGTCTTTCTGTGAGATTTAGCAGGTTAGCCATCTCTACCCTTCGTGGCCTGCAAAGGTATCTATTGAAGTGAAATTCCTTTTCCAGTTCTACCAGCTGGGCACTGGTGTAAGCCGTGCGAGCTCTTTTAGAAGAAGCTTGCCCCGGGGGGCTTTTATCACCAGCACAACTCTCACCTATACAAATCATACAAAGAACAAAATAAGTAGGACAATACCTAATATACTACAACCAGAAATAATAAACTACTACTTGCTAAATTTGCAAGTACACTGAGAGATTTGATGTTAGAATTGGACTACTTGCTCTGCCCAAAATAATAGCAAATGTATGTAGATTGAAGGAAGGCTGATCAAAGGCCATTTGCTGCCTGAGTCAAAGTACAAGGTGGTGCTCTTCCATTCCATCATCCAGTGTTGAATCAATCATGATGAATGGTCAGTGTCCTCCCCCATACTGTGGCTAGCAAGCTATCATAAGAAGAAGAGCACTGACATTATATTACAAGTCCGTCCAAACCCAGGGCCCTCCAAATATATTTGACTTCTACTTCCATAGCCCCAGATGGAATAGCTATGCAGAGTGGGGATCATAAGAATTGAAGTCCAGCACATTTGAAGGCTACCAGGCTAAAAGAAGTTCTGGCCTCTTCCATCCCATTACTGTTCCCTGGTCTGGTAACAACTGCATTAAGCAACCATTTCTAGAAAAACAACCAAAAAAACTTCAAAATCTACTAGAAATAACAGCTCTCCAGAAATGTAATCTTTACAAGAAAGGTAAACAATGCAAATAAAGACTTTGAGGTTATTCTTCATTAGCCCCAAACCCCAACACAGAAGTTGCTTGTTACATGAGTTGGATTATTCTCAAGTAATTGAATGAGTGTCCAGTCGAAGCTGTTTGTTTCATGTGGTCTTCAAGAAGAAGAAAATTTATTTCATTTTAAATGAACTGAAATAACCTAACTTTAGTGAGGTAAGGAGAATGTGATCTTCAAAGCAGCCCATAAAGCTTCAAGATGTAATCAGCACAATAATATAACTATCTTAGGTCAATAAAATCAAAATATAATCCTAAAGGCAAACATCCATACTCCCTCCACTTCCTTCCCAGGGTAACCTGGGACACCCACCTGCAGTAAAATATTACTTGGCTTAAAACCAGTTTGGGCCCATTGAAATGAAGAGAATGAAATAGAGATACAAGGCCACATCTGTGACTGAAGGGATACAATATTTGATGCCCAGCAGAGACTTTGTACTGCAAGTCCCATCAGGCTCAGCTCACATAAGCAGTGCAGTGGGATTATGGGAGATGTAGTCCAAATCATCCAGAGGACCCTTTGTCGCCTGCTCTTAGAGTGTAGAAGTGGCCTGCCTTGAGTAATGATTTTAGAATACATGTAAGACTGTTCATTATTTATTTACTTAATTGTCCTGTGCCTAGAAGAATACTGGGATGTTTTCAAAAATGCCCTGGATTTTTCTGCACAATACATGAGTGAAGAGACCATTGCTGAAGCTACTCTCAACTCTGATTCTCGGGGGAGGGGGGGAGTTGGGAAGTGTATAAATTGTTCTTTCAAGGTTTATGTGCTTAAGGTTAATTTATGTACTTAAGCTTCCAGCCATTGAACTTAATGAGATAAGGCTGCAGTCTGAAGTATATCTACCTGAAAGGCTCTGTAGTAGTTATTTCCAAATACAAGCATTTAGGCTGGAGCACCTACTCCTAGTATTCTGATTGAATAGATATATGGGTTCAAACTGGTTTTCTAAACTACATAATATATATGTAGATAAATATAGACCATAGAGCACTGAATATATTAAATAATAAAGCCTGCCTATGCTGATTTTCCACTGTAACAGCAGTAGAATGCATTGAGGAAAACATTTGCAAAAATGTTTAGAATCTACTTTCTCAGCCCAAGATAAATTGCGGAAGTAAGTGGTAAGTAGAAGCCAAATGCCTGGGGAGAATGACGCTAATACTTTTCTCATCGATTTGGGTTTACTTATGTAATAACACTGTTGATAAACACTATAATCCACCCATAATGTATTTATGGACCTGCCTGCAGAGTGCTAAAGAAGCCTAAGCTTTGTTCCCACTCCTATAAGGCTGCCAGTCTGTGAGCTAAAATCAAACGAGGTTATGAATATCAAACAAAGCATTGATCTTGACTGAAGATCATGATGAGCTATTTTATTCTCATTACACTTCAGCAGGAATAGGTCGCTGGCTTATTGCTGGAATAGAATCAGGCCAAAAAAAGTCCTAACGCTGGTGGAAGACAGGCCAGGGACTTGTGCATATCTGGCTCTGGTTTAATAGCTGCCAAAGGGGGAGGGAGAGGCTGGAGTATGGAATGCTGAAGATGATTCTAACAGGCATCCAAGCTTGAAAAGAGAGAAGCAAAAGAACTTCACATTCTTTTATCAGAGTTGAACAGAGGTCACCATAAAGCAAACTGAAGTCTCTCTCATTCCCCACTCTCTGGAGATGTGTGTGTGTGTGTTTGTGTGCGCGCGCACACGCAAATGAAATAAAATAATGCTTGTGATCTCAAGAGATTCTGCAGGTTCAGTTTCCCAATGAAATAGCTAGGGAAAATTCCATCTCTTTCCTGATACCATAAAATACTTGGCAGGCAGGGCTCCCAAGAAGTTTGGCTGAACTTTGGCGGGTGGTGGATCAGCTGCTTGTGCTAGTAAGTACTGAACCCTCCTGCTTTCTCCAGTTAATCCCCCTCCCCCTGTTCCATTACCTGAGCTGGAGCCGCTGTTTTTCTGCTTGGTGTTTTGCCGAGACTCTTTCATCCAGGGAAAGATTTGTTTGGACATGGTGGGCGAGTTCAGGATGGAGCTCTTGGTGGTGTTGGCCGGGGTGGGGTTGGTGGTGGCATTTTGAGGTGGTGACACGGATGGGGGCGGAGGAGGGGGCAGTGGTGGTGCCTGCTGGGCCGGAGGCTGTTGCTGGGGCTGCTCTGGCAAGACTGGGGGCTGGAGAGACTGACCGGTGATGGTCCTCATACAACTCTCGCTGATTTCATTGGCCTTGTGGTGGGACACGGTGCTGTTGGCGCCGCCGGGGGACTGCAAAGAGCATGCAGGTCGATGGTACTCGGTTTCCACCAGCGCTGAAGCAGAAGGTGGAGGATATTGCTGCTGACTAGCATTGTAAGCGAAACCATTTGCTCCTTGGTAGGGATAGCCACCATAGATCGCAGAGCTGTCGTAGTAGGTCGCTTTTTGCATTTCGTTGTTTCCCAATATTTATTTCACAAACTGACAGGGTCTTGACACCCTTAAAGAATAACATTGGCACCCCTCTGTCACGTGACGTTTCTCCTCCAATGGCCTCTCCTGGTAGACCTAGGGTGTAGGGAAAGCACAGGAGAGTGGAGAAATAGTACAAATCCATCTTACTTTCAATAGCTAAGTGACATGAAAGCCATAACAGAAAAAGTGGTCAGCAATATTTAGCAGCATGACTTGGCCTGGAGGCGAAGAGAATTTCGATAGGAGGAGGGGGAGAGAAATAGAGAGAGATCTGCAGAGATTTACTGGCAGCCCAGATTGTGTGGTTTACAGATCCAAGAGAAGGTGGAATTGGGCGATTTCTAACCACACACACACACTCACATCCCCATGCAGGCTAAGAATTGTTTTATCGTTTCTCCCATAAAAAGGGCTCTGATCGATCGCTGCAATAAATGGCCTCCAGATAAGAAAGAGGCTGGAGCAGATTGTTTTCCACATCCGATTTAAAACTATGGAGGGCTTCAAGGCATCACTTAGGCTTTGCTTTCGAGAAATACCACGTCGCTTCCCTTATTTATTGAAAAAAAAAGAAAATCTTGCCGTAGCTTACTTAAAGGGTTGGATACAATGCCTTTTAAAGAAAAATCAATACATGCATCTCTAACACTCACCACGAAGGGTGACTCAACAATCCAGCGCTGGAGGGGTTCGAACTCATGAAATGTTGGCTAGGAAACCAAAAGATTTGATAAATGCAACCCATAATGGCCCTCGTGTGATGAAACTGCACAGTGGCTGGGGATGTCCCAAGCCTTCTCCGTTTAATAATCAGCCAACTTCCTGCGCATAAATTAGCTTTAACTGCTGCCACTTTAGACAGGGACACAAATCTGGCCTCTATCATCCAATAGTCTCCACATGTAGCAAACATAACAGTCGGAAATGATCTTCCAGCTAGACCTCCTTTGTGGGATGTTTCAGGCCTGTCCCTTTGGTTGCTTGTGTTCTTGCAGGATTTCGTCCTAAATGGTGTCTCAAACCTGGCTGACATTATTATTATTGTATACACAACAACGTGAAATCACAGCTGCCAGTTCTTTAGCTGGTGTTGGCCTTCATTCGCATCAAGTTCTTCCCAAGAACCTAGGATGTCGTAGTGTATCGGCATAGTATATGTGCAGATCCAAGCAATGTGGCCTTTCGTAATTGACAGATGGAAATGTTGTCGATGCACAGATTTTCTAAGTGCCCTCCAAGTTTTTTTTGGTATGGCACCCAGTGTACTGATAACCACTGGGACCACCACTGACGGTTTGGGTCCCAGTGGTTATCGGCACACTGGGTGCCATACCAATCATCATCATCATCATCATCATCATCATCATCATCATCATCTTCTTCTTCTTCTTCTTCTTCCCCTTTTCCCCCTTCATGAATTATACCCACAAATAAAATATCTGGGGCAAGACACACCCGCTAGTGTCCATCTCCATGACCACAGCTTGAACCTTCCTCCTAACTCAACCATAATAGGTTCTGTCTCTGAGACTGCAATGTCATTTGATGTATGGGGGTCATTTGGATGCAGAGGGACGAATGGGTGCACAAAACCACAAACACGCCTACAACCCAAGCAAATCTTTTTTGTTCGCTCAACAATGTTTACCTGTCTGAGCAGAATCAGCTAGAGAAGGGGGGGGGGGCTTTCAGAGTACTTCTTATCTGCAATTGAAGAACTTTTTACAGGCCAGCTGAACCACCACTTAAAAACCTATCACTTCCGCACCTTCTCTCCGAGGTCCTCATATTCTCACAAACATTCTCAGCTCAGGCTTCCAGTCAAAACAATGGGCTGCCAGGGTATCTTGCTGGAGGGAAACATTACACACTACCATCTCACAGGCATACTCAAATTAATTGCAGGAGTTTGCATTTCAGTTCGCCCAAGTTTCTTTAAGAACAAGGCACATGAGAGAGACAGATTAATTTAATAAACCTCTTGCAGATGGCAGCTTCCTTTGGATAGAGGGTGAAGCTCTCTTTTTTTGTTTGCTTGCTTTTAAAAATCAAGTCTTTTAGAGGTTATTATGAACAACCTGAATTGAAAAATATAGAAGATGAGCTTCAGCAGCAGATTAGATTGGGTGGGAACTGATTTTATCCTGTTTGGAAGTAAATTGACTTAAAACTCCAGAGCTTTAACTCCAGAACTTTATTTTGAATCGGACTGGGGAGCCTGAGGGTTGCTATCTGTTTCCTAATATTTCTTCCTAATTTCTGACTTCTATCACTCTTTTCCTTTTATTTTTGGCAGGGTGGTTGCATGTTGTTCATTTTTTTTTAACTAAGAAGTGTGACACTGTAAGATGATGACCGTTTCCTTGCAGTTGGTTTAATATCTTTCCATGCTGTTCCTCTTTTTAAAACTTGTTCTTCTGCCCTTTGCAGAAAGAACTCTTACAAGGAGGGAGGAATGGGCAAAGGAGACTTTGGGGTGAGACAGTTGGGCAGCCCCCGTCCTGCTCGCAGATAGTGCAAGCAAAAAGCAGTTGACGACAATGCACGGAAGCATGCGAAATAGCTCCTGTTTAAAGCCAGTAGGGGAAAAACTCATTAATGCAAAGGATCACACCTTACACTGAGTTATTTCACCAAAGGTAAATGCTTGTTTCAAGAGAATGCAGATATAGGAGATCACAAGAAGCAGCCAGTGAAGGAAGACATGTAGAAGCACTATCCGGTCACCAAAAAGTTTGTCCCCAAATCCAGTGACTTCAAAGCATCGCCTCTCTAGTGACATTTGCATTAAGTCTTGCCACCCTGCAGGCTGATGCCTCGGGTTTTTCATAGCGCCTGACTTGATGCAGGTTTATTCCAAAATCCGCTCCCCCTGGATTCAGGGGAACTACTTCTTGTGCCCATGGCCAGGATTGCAGCCTTTCAGCCCAATCCTGTGCCTGTTCAGTTCAGAAAGAAGTCCCATAATAGCCAGTGGGGCTGACTCTCTGGAAAGCCTGCACAGGATGGCAGCTTTGGTTCAGGAATACTTTAGGGGTGTCTAAGAAAGAAATGGGATCAGTGCTTGGGAATGAAATATTCCAATGGAGAGGTCTTCTCCTAAAACCTCAGAAGCAGTGCAAAGCTTTCGTGGAAAGACTGACTCCTACCCACCAACGCCCACACAAAGAATCCAGTCTTCCAATCACCACTACATTGGCCCGATCTACCACGCAGGAAAACCGAATATGTTTGCACAGGAGTTTTTGGAGTTCCTGCGGAAAACAATCCGGCTGGACCCCAAATCGTCAGTGCTCTCTTGAACTGGCTGGCAGACCAGACTACAGCTTTGGAGCATTTTTCTCTGCGCTTGTCTGGTTTCCCCTTCCACCCACCCCTCCTGGAAAGTCGTGGTCCACGCAGGGACCCCGTTCACATTCCCCACCCACTTCCCCACTGCTGGCCTCCTCTCGGCAGCCCGAGATTTCCTGCCAGATAAAGAAAAGTTGAGGGGAGAGGGGCACCCAGCCTGAACTCGATGTGCAAGGGTCTATCCGTCACTGCCTGGAAGGAAGCTCCAGCCTGTGAACTCTTCCTGAACCGAGATTTAAGTCTCTGGTCATAAATCAACCAGGACATAAACTCCGGCATTCACCACTGATAGCCGCGTATTTGGGGCTTGCTTACCTTAATTCTGACGACTGAGGCGGAAGCCAGCATTGGTCTTTGGAGGCTCGGCGACAGTTGTTCCCTGCCAGCCCGGGGATCAGGTTCTCCCCCTTTCACTTCACCCCCTCCGCCCCGACCACTAAGTGCCTTCAGCTCCTCCGGGATGGGGACCCGCTCAAGTCATCTCCGGCAGGACGAGCCCATGAATCAGAACGGGAGGAGCCCTGCCTCCATCGGGAAGGGGACACCCAAGAAGATCTTTCTTCGGCTTGCCTCCGAAGAAGAGCCCTGTCCTTACCTCGCTCCAGCCCCGACCTCCACGCCCCCCACCTCACCCCTGGGGCCGAGCGAGAGTCGTGCCCCGCTACCCCCGGACAAGCTCTCCCCTGGACCAGATCGCTCGGAAAAGCCAGAGGGCTGCCTATGCAACCTTGCACGCCCAAGGGGGCGTTTGTTGGGAGAAAGGAGGCAGCTGCCTCGGGAAGTCCGGGGCAGGCAGGAGAGGTGGGGGTGGGCGAGATGGAATGGAGGGAGTGAGAAGAAAGAGGGAATGAAAGAGTGAAGGGCCAGGGAGGCATTAGAGGCCAGGAAAATTATGCTAATCAAGACAAAGGATGCTCACAGAAAGGCCATCGCTCTCCCCAGACCCTTGATGGGGTGGGGGGTGGGGGTGTGTACACACACACAAACACACACACACACATATATTTCACACACCAGTATGGCAACAGTTTGGTGAATAATACAGAGAATTCTCTATATTAGACAGGGGTGTGTGGGGAGGCATGGTTTGAAATCTGGAAGTTACGCCACATATGGACAAACACCCACCACCCCCACCACCAGACACAATAATACGTGGACTTCTGATCTGTCTACCATTCAGGGCAATCTCTACAGTGCTTTCAAAGGGAAGATTAAAACAATGACATTTCGGGGTTGATGAAAGGGCACTCGCTCTCTAGATAGGTGACCATAGTTATATGCCCATTTCCCCCCTTCTCCGGTTGCCCTTCCCCTAGGCAAACATTCACATACACATCATCGAGGAAACAGCACAACCATCCGTATACAAAACGAGCAGCTAATATTGAGGATGGAAGGAAAATCTGCCTCCCAGTTCAGAGGAAATGAGAAATCACTCTTAGAAAGAACCGCCTGGTTGGAGAGCCAGTGAAATAAACTTGCCTGTCTCCTTCCAAGTTGGTGGGACTAAAGGGACTTCAGTAATTATTAAAGTGTCTAGTTCCAAGTAAAGGTAACTAAACGCTAGGAAACCAAAGCAACGGTAAATAAAGGCTAGGAACTAATTGCCAGTCTACATCCCCAGGAATATTTCAGAGGAGCAACGGTCTGTTTGAAAAGACCTAATTTCTCAGTCAGCTGTATCAGGACTTTCTGAGGTACAATCGGGTTAAGGATTTAGTCATTCACTTCATGCCCACTTCTCCCAGATTTCAATCCGCGTCATTTAGTCAAATACTCACGGCCATACGTGTGCATGCTGATCAGCGCCGCTGCTTTGCTAACTTTAGTTTTCCTTGTTTTTTCGTCTCTTCCTCCTCCTCTGTGTATGTGTGTGTGTTTTAGGTTATTTTCGCCTTCCTTTTCTCCATTTCTCCTTTCCCCCTCCTCTTTCCCTTCCTGCACTTTCCAGCCATTCTCCTGCCCAAGTAGTGTGAGGTTTAAAATAACATCAGTAAGTAGAATGTTTCACGTTTCCAATAACTCCCCCCCACCCTTGCGCACGGGGGTGGGGGTGTAGAGAGAGAGACCAAACAAAACGGGAGAAAAGCAGCCAAAAAAAAAAAAAAAACCCACTTTCAGACCCAGAGAGCGAGGCTTTAAACTGGCCCAGAAAAGCAGCCAGTTGGTGCGCAGGGCGTTCAAAGGCGGTTTGGAATAAGAGCTGAGGTGTGATTTTGACAGGCCTTCGTTACCAAAGGTGTGGAAAATACAAAGAAGCCTCTTTAAATTGCACTGTCACCTTAAACCCCAAACAAAGCAGAACAGGGGAAAGAGGAGATTTATACACGCACGCACAAACATACACACGTACTTTCAGTCCAGGGTGGCCTCTTATGCATACCAATGGTTTTTGTCATTTATGGCGAGGCAAGATTTATGGCTTCATGCGCCCAAGCTGTAAACAGAGCTCCCCAACAGAAAACACTTGCTCCTCAGAGCATATTGCGAGGGCTCCACATGAAAGGCAGAAAGCTGAGCTGCTGCGTAGGAGGGAGGACAGCAGGGACCAAAATTCACCGGTCAGCCGTTTTGCTACCACCTCCCGCTTGACAGTGGCTGTGGAAGAAAACGCTGCTTTTGTCAATGATCAGCCCTACACTTTTCTCCTGAAAACTGCTGATGCGACCCTTCTCTTCCCCCCTCCACATTTTGCCATCCCTCCACAAAAGGAAAAGAAAACCCACCCTTCGGGTGGGGTGGGGGAAAGGAAGTTATTTCCGGAGAGAATTTGGGAAGAAAACTGGGTGTTCAACCCACCGCGCTTCTTCCCCCGAAGTCACAAAAATTATGCCATAGCCGATGGTGCGTTTCATCCACCTTGCCAGATTCTGAGAATATTTAGTTAGGAAGGTGCCTGAAGTAGCAGATACTAAGATTCCTCCCCTGAAGGCAAATAAAGGTTTAAAGAAAAGGGAGAATTTAACGCCTAAATATTCCAATAAAAGTAACCCAATTAATAGGCAGCACTGTTCTTTTCCTCCTCCCATTTATTAGCTTTATGGTTTCTATAATCTACCCCCTCATCTTTGTCTCTTTCCTTAGCTTCACTGGAGCTTCAGAATTTTTTTTTCCTTCGTTGTTGAGTTTCTCCCTCTTTACCACCACATTATACAGACATCTTTGCATTAATTTAATCTCCCCTCCCTTGTTGCCATCTAAAAAGTCAGACTCTGTTTGGATTTATGCAACTAGACCTAAAGCAGCATAAACCCAAATGGTTCAAGGGTCCCTCATTCTGAAAGCCTTTAAGCAAGATAGATAAGAGGGTTGCTCCTCAAAAACAAAGAAATGCTACCTTGCATTTATTTGCAGAGAAAAGTTTGGAAATGAAGGAAAAGAATTATTGACAAGTTTCCCTATCAGCTCAGCAAATAGGAAAAAAGATTTCAGTATGCCTTATTAGAAAGTGCACGTGGTGTGTGTACGAGATAAAATAATTCAAAACTCTATAAGTGGGACAAGAAAGTACAGGAAAGATTGTTTAATAATAAGAGAAATATGATTCTAGATTTTTAAAGTGAAGGGCACTTAACACTCCAAATCTACAAATGCTTTCCCTGGAAGTTACTATAATTAATTTTATAAGACTTGCTTCCTGATGCGAACAGCATTTAAAATCTCAGCCTTAGAAGGTAAGCTCTCAATCTGATGAAGAAACTTGTCTCTAATATTGTTTATCATATCACCACCATTGATACTTGGATTTCTGTTTACTCAACTCTGTTCACTTTTTAACTCCTGAACACAAACAAGCCTTGGTCTCAGGATTGGGAACCATTATTTATGACTGTTTTAACTGGGTCAAAATCCTCCAGAACTGGGCCATAAATCATACGAAATGATGACAAAATAATTGAGCCAAAATTAACGCTTCCCCCTTTTTTTCCAGCTGGATCTGGCCTATTTGAAATCTAATTTTCGCTCCCTCCTCTGAAAAAGCTACTTTTAAATATTATGGATTGCCAAACAGTTCTATTTAATTACACACAAATACACAGAGAGAGAGATACATAGTAAAGGCTTATGGATAGTTTATTTTGTACAGATCTGCTGGGGACCTGCTTGTTTGGCAGATCAGGAAAGGAGAGCTAATTTACACAGACTCACATATGTGTATGCATGCATGTCTCTCTCATATACATATATATACACAGAGAGATGCAGTCACACACTTTCGGCTATTAAATATCCATACTATTTTTGCAAAGAAAGTTTTATTCTTGATACTTCCAATCTGTATATATCTAAAGTCTAACCCTAAATTGAATAATTGCAACTGCCAATAAAAGGAGGGGGAAAGCATAGCAGAGTGAAGGCAAGCACACTGCCCCCAGCCCACTGGCAACATAAATCAACAGTCAGCACTCTGACCTTTAGCAATGCTGGGACTCAGTGGTGGATGCAATTTTATATAACATTTGTCCCCTTGTATAACACAAGGAGGGCTTTCATGCCCTCTCCCCATTCTATTTAGGGGGCATTTCCCTCCATAATAAGGAATGAATAACTGGTTAGGACTTGGTGATACCTAATGTAAACCTTTAGGAAAAAGAGAGGAATGCATGCATCTGCTTTTGCTTTCCAGAGTCCTGCTCAAGCAAGTTACACCCGGCAAAGAATCTCATTGATTATTATGGCGCACGGATGGATGGACGCTTTTCTTCCATTCTCAGAGAGAAGCGGAAGAGGGGAGGGAGGCACACCTCGCTTCCATACTGGATTGGTAAAGGTTTTCCTGGCACAGGCTAAGTGGGCCACCAGTAAACAAAAGTATCACCATGCATCATAAATAAAATGGCAGCTGAATTGCATATACATCCAACTGGAGTCCAGAAAAGAAAGAAAGAAAGAAAGAAAGAAAGAAAGAAAGAAAGAAAGAAAGAAAGAAAGAAAGAAAGAAAGAAAGAAAAAGGAAGGAAGGAAGGAAGGAAGGAAGGAAGGAAGGAAGGAAGGAAGGAAGGAAGGAAGGAAGGAAGGAAGGAAGGAAGGAAGGAAGGAAGGAAGGAAAGAGAAAGCCACTTAATATCTGGCTCAGATCACAATTTCCTGACATTGCTCAAAACACGAATCCGAAGAATGTAATAAGCACTAAGAAACCAACAGCACCAAAACGAGCCTCTCTTCTTCCTCCATCTGCTGGTTTTTAAAAGGAACCATTATACCATTCAGCCAAAAAACCAGTCTGGAATAGTCCACAGGAACCTTAAACCTTTATGAGTATGGGGCCGGAGGCGGGGAGGAGGGAGCTGTTCTCTGTTGGTTGCAAGGCTCCCTCTCCCAACCTCACAAGCCCAGGGAAACAAAGAGGAAGCCGAAGTGAACTGCTGTCCATATCCCCCTTAAGCCTTTTCCCCTGACTTTTGCCTCGCCCCGCCAGAAGTCACGCGCGCGCAAGGAACAATCAACGGAAATACCTTAAAATAAAATCCATCCTCTCTCTCTCTCCCTCTTTTTTTTTTAACGAAGCATTTCGTCCTAACAGCCGGGCAATAACCTTTCCATCGGGATCGAGTGCGGTAGCCCAAACGGAGACTTTCCGAGGGTGAGCGTAGCGTTGGGGGGTGGGTGGGGGGGGGGGGATCGGCGATGGATAATAGAAAGCAGTCCTCGCTCAGAACAGAAACTGGGGAAGCGTAATCACAGGCGAAGCCAGTCCGGGTCTCCACTCCAAATGGCACAATAATGCGCTGTATTATGTGCTCACGTGGTCATACGTCAACTTAAATCCTTTTATTTGAAATCGGGAATCGCTGAAGGAACCAGGGTTGGAAGCGCGAGCCTCTGCTGTATGTGTGTACGTGCGCGTGTGTGAGTGTGTACGCAAGAGAGCATGTGTTTGCTTTCCCTTCTTTCCTCTTAAGCTTTAAGCAAGGGCATTTAAGAAGAGGGAGGGGGAAGCCATGAGCTGGAGACGTTTATTATTATCCTCCCAACCCACACATTAAGATTTTTTTTCATGTAAGTTTTAGAGGGAAGGTAAGAAGAATTATTTTCATAGGGCGTGATTATGTGGAACTGAAAGGCTAATCAAGTGTCCTTTAGAAGGAAACCTCTCTGGTGACCCTTCGGAGGTGGGGGGAAAGGGCACCCGGCACAAAGCAGATGAACTTCATCTGCGATTTCCATAGGGAAGCCCTTCAGAATTAGGAGGACCATCAGCCATCCCACAGTCTCTTCTGTATGTCTATTGAATGGGGCTTGCTCAACACCCACATGGAACACCAGAGTTGTTGTGGGGACCCCAAAGATTTGCAATTACCTGACAAAGGACCTTCTGATAGAAACTACTGGATTGCTGTCCTTGTTAACGGCCCAGGAGAAGAAGGAGGAGGAGAGTGTCTGCCTGCTGGGTGGTAGATCTGAATTACACCAACACTTTGGGGACCTTCTCGTTCAACCTGCACTTACGCATTTCCTATGCAAGTACTTGAGTGATGTGCAAAATTGCAGGGTTCTGGAGCGATGAAATGTTTAAGGGAAAATAATGATATAACTGTCCAGGGATGGAGAACTTTGGGGGAAAAAAAAGAGGAAGAGGAAGAGAAAGCTCACACAAGTCCTCTGAGTGAACGTAAGAAATTATAATTCATCTTTAGGTGGATCTAAAAGTTTTTACTTCTGCACAGTTCATTTTCATAGTGCCTTCAAACCAAGGAGATGTTGAATACTTTTAATAATGAAGAGACAAGCTAGTTCTACTGTCAGACCCATTTTGGTAGTTCTAATCCAGAATATCTTCTCCAATTTTACATTTAGCAAGTGATTTTCTCTCAACTGGTCCATGAGAATCAGCTCATTGCTTTCTGCTTCTTTCAACGCTTTCCTGAGCCATTGCTCCTTCTTTCCATTCCCTCTCTTTGTTATGAATTTATACTGTGTGAGAAGATGAAATTTACACCCTCTGCCAGCTTATAGTTCGATTATGAGCAGTCTTGTTCCTTCAACTTTAATCTGACTTGAAGAGTGTTTGACTAAGAGGTTGCTGGATTATAATAGTTACACCAGAAAAAAATGTTCAACAACAAGGTGGAAGCAATGGATTCAATAAAGTTTGTCAGAGAATTCCCCAGTCTAAGATTGGCTATTCAGCTTCATTGACTCTTAGGGAAGATATTTTTAAAGTACCAGTAGGCATTTTAATAACAACAGACTGTCTTAAAAGGAGAGCAAAAGTCTTGCTACAATGCTGCAATTCTATGCAGATATACTTGGGAGTAAGTTTCATTGTGTAAACAAGTATAGAATCACACTTTGGAAAGTTGCAAACCCAAACTAACTGAAGTCAATTAAAAAAAGGCCTTCAAACAAATTTTCCTTGGAGACAATTTTCATGGCTTTATTTTCAGATCAGTGTGCCTAGGATTAAACCTTCCAAAGAGCAGAACTCAATCCTTATTTAGACTGTTGTCTAAGACTGCCATTATTCACAATGCATTTTTACAACCTTAAAAGCTAGCATCATAGTTTTCTACAGCTCAGCCATGATGGCCTATTCAGAGTTCCACTGGCAAAAGGTAAGCTGAAACCAAGAGCAACTTTCTGCTCAGGAGGGTTTCATGGGTTATTTAAGGGAATGTTTCTACCCAGTCAAAAGAGACCCTCAGAACTTTCTGGGCAACAATGAAGCTGAAATTAATGGCTAATGAGCAGATGTGCAGAAAAACAGCAAACCTTCCTTGGTCGCTGGCAAAAGTTTTTGCATGGAGTCAAAAGCCAAAAGAAATCACAAAAGCAATCATGGTCATCCTAAATGTGGGATGCAACTTCAAATTACAGGCCTACCAAGAAGAGCTTCCTTTCAAAGAAGATCTCTTTTCTTTGAAGATCTTTCTTGGTGTTCAGTTAATGTGAAAACTGCTGTTGAACTATTAACTCCAGTACTCATTAGAAATGTGTGTGACTCCATTAAAATAAAGTTAACTTCATGGCAGCCTGGTTTTTTGCCTTGCTGGTAGAAATTCAACATGATATTTTTCTGTCACCTCAAGGAACTGGAAATTTGAACACTTTGGGAGAGCTAAAAAAAGTTACATTTTATTTTGGGATTTAGATGGGGTGAAGATAAACTTGTTCATGCAGCCACAGAATCCAGCCTGGAGAAACAAGAAACAGATCTTAGCCGAGACCTTAGACAAGCTTCTTTGGAAGAAAAGGGAGCAGGGCACTGATACCCCTGGTCACTGCTTTCCAAATAAATGGTTAAGATTTCTGGATCCAAGCATAATGGATTCTTAATCTCTATGTGAGCTAAAGCTACCAAGAGTGATCATAACCATATTTAGTATAAGTCCTACTGATTTCAGTGGGACTTTCTGTCAAGTAAATATCCACAATATTGAAGCCTCAGAAACAAGCAGGCTTTTCTTCTCACTAACCATGCTTCCAATTCCACGTAACTGAAAAAAACAAAAGACGTATCTTTTTATGGTGAATTTGGTTAGCTTTGAGGAATAGTTAGATCCTATTTACAATAATTTTCTTTTTTTAACATCAGCCTTAAAATTTTACACATACAATATCTGTACTGTATGAGGATGGTTCTTGTTTTTGTTTACTTTTACTTTAACATTTACTCCTAAAAAGAAACAAGATTTCTATATTAGAGTTTGTGTGTGTGTGTGTGTGTGTGTGTGTGTGTGTGTTGCTTAATTTTATGGTTCCATTTGCAGAATCTGTTTCAGTCCTGGAAGACATACATCTTAACTCCTATTATCTAACTTACTTATTCAAATAGAGTATTTTCCAATTAGAGAAATGTGGGGAAGGAAGGATAAATTTTGTGCAAATAAATAAATACATAAATAAATAAAGAGGATCTTTTCTAAGGTTAAGTTAGAACATTTAAAGTTACATCTGGAATGATGCTGTGTGTTGAATCTCAAGCACTTAAGTAATAAACATTTTTAATTTTCCCCCTTTCTATATATTTTAAAATGTGAAATACAATATTTTGTTCTGAAACAGCCAAGACCCAAGATTCTCGGGCTTCTTTAAAAGGAAGAATGTCAACAAGCAGTTACCTCAGCACGATAAACCCTTGTAAGCTTATAATTTATGGCTGCCTTTTAACAGGTACTGACCTAATTCAGTCTCAGATCTGAGTAATTTTATCAGAAAATTCAAATAACTATCCACATACTTCAGTCTGTAATCCTGGTAGAACAATATTTTTAAAATCGGCAGAACTTTGAATGAAATGAGAGCTCAAACCTTAACATCAAAAGTAGATTGCAATGAATAGTTTTCAATTAATCCATTTTCATTGCCTTCAGTAGAGTGTAGACCGGAGGCTTTCCAAGGAATTTTAATAAGTAAAAGTGATTCTCCACATTTCTAGGAATTACCAGCACTCATTGATAATATTCCCACATTTTTCTAAATTCTAAAAGTGTATTTATTCTCCCCTATACAAACCCAAAACATTCTAAAATTATGAGACACCTTGGAGAACCATGGAAGAAAAACACTATCCACAGCAATAAACAGTCCATCAGTGTAAACTTTTTAATCATCAACTTAGTCTTATATCTTGACACCCACCCCCAATGCATATTCAATAACACCCTTACTTCTTTGGCTGTTTCCAGCCGGTGTGCAAGGCTGCTTGATTTGAATGGCGCTCAGAGAACTGCTCTTACGTAGGCTCTGTGTATTTCTTTGTTTAACAAGACGGGCATTCACTGACCAAGAAAGATGAATAGACCGCAGTGAAGAAAATTCCAACCGATTTAGCTATTTATCAAACCCCAAACTCACAGTAACCTCTCTAACAAGCACTGGCAAACCAAGTCCTCTTCTCTGCAACACAAAACTATTTCAAACTATTGGACAAGAGATTTCATTTCCTCCCACCTCCACCAACAAGGTTCTTACCTCCTTGTGCTTCCAACCACGAGACAGAATTGTTTCCAGATTGTATACTTCTTTAAATCGTATTTTCCAGTGTCCTGGAGTGCTATAAACAAAGAACAGGCAACAGCTAAACTAAAAATAAAACATTATTGAGGCTATAGATATTAATTACAAGTGAAGAGAAGGGACAGGATAGTTTAGCAACTTTAAAAGATACAAAATTAGTAAAATCAAATCAATTTTTATTCTGGTCATACAGCAGCATAAACTTTAGTAAAAGGAACTAGATGATGATGATGATGATGCCTTTTGCAATAGCATGGAATGAAACTGAAAGATAGCTTTGTATGTAGTGAGCTCTGCTCTCTTTGAATATAATTCTTATGAGAAATATGTCTTTTTATGTCTCTGGAAAATCATTGTTTAGCATCATTTAATCAAATAAAGCCATGAGATACTACTGGCAATGTTCATCTTTGTTTAAAATGGTAAAAAAAAAATTATCTACCACTATTGAATGTGAATGCATCTTTGACTATTTGGGCCTGATCTACCAGCACTGTACAATATAATATTGTCTCCAGTTGATTCAGAATCAAGAACATTACCGAAAAAAAAGAGTGGGAAGTTGGAAGCAGGAGAGATAAAATAATTGTGTATCTGTCTTCTGTTAGTTCCTTAGTAAAAAGAGTACTCATTGACCTTGATAGTAAGTTTTCTTCAACCATTTTGTAATAATAAAGAGTGGCTTGCCCCTTCTTTTCTTCCAATCCTCTGGTTGTATCATCAGCAGGTTCTAAAAGGTGTATACACAATCCTTCTTCACATGGCTAGTAAAAATGAGTGCTGGGTATTATTGCTCTGTCGTCTTCATGGAGGAACATCGCCCCAAATTTTTAAAAGTCTCTGTTCCATTTGGGGAGAACTTTGCCCCATAGAATTTGGATTTTGGTAACTGGGTCATTTGGTAGAGGTAGGGTTTGGTTATGAGTAGCATAATTTCAACTTTGATGCTAAACAGTCATTGAGAAAGAGAAAAGCAGCCATAATCGTTTACTGCGTGTTTATTTTTTCACCTGAACAAGAGCCTTGCTTTCTGGAACTGCCCGTGGGTTGTGTCAGACATCTACTCCTAAACTGAGAGTACTCACGGGGCTCACAGCTACTACAATATTCCTCCCCCCCCCCCGCCATACTTCTGCCACTTTTCCATTATCTCCTTTAAATAAATAAGTAACCATCGCCTTGTAAATAGTTGATCTTAGTCGCCTCAATTGGGTTGAACCCTCTTTCCCTGTGCACATTTATTTATTATTAAATATGCATCCTGCCCTTCAGAAACTTTGGGTGTATTGGAGTGCGATTAAGTAACGCATCGTGGGATTTTGGACTGCCAGAGCAGTTGGAAGGAGACTTCTTTCCATCTCAAAAGCTGTAAAGTAGCCCCGGAGCTCTTACCCGAAGATGAGCCCTTCTCGTTATCCCAAAGTCGACCCTTAATTGCGATATTTTCACTCGGCAATAAATCGCTCGGTTTAAGTAAGAGTCAGGAAGAACGCCTCCCTCCTGACTTCGGTGTGGACCACCACCCACCCGCATCTCCTTTCCCTTTCTCACGATGCGTGCTGCCCCCTCTCCCGCTTCTTGTTTGGCCCTGATGGAGAAGCCGGTGATTTATGAAGCCCTGGCAAATTTAAAACCAGCCACCAAAAACCGCCCTCCAGCGCGGGGGCAGGCAACCTTCCCCAGGGGGAATGAGGACCAGAAGCACGTTATCAACTCGGCTTCGCCTCGGCGGAGGGTGAATCGCCCGGACGGCAGAACTGACCACCGAGACATTTGTCAGCGAGATCTAAGCCCTTCGTAAAACTGCCCAACAAAGCAAGCCAGCGCAAACAATGAACGGCGATCAAGGCGCACGACTGGTCCCTGTGTACTTACCAAACCTCCTCATTCCCCCTTATTGCTTGCTTAGGAGGTTTAAGGCCTCTTGCAAAGATACATCAGAAAGGTTGGTGGGTTTGGGCTTTGTTTTGCTTTTTAACGAAAAGATTGGGGGTGGAAGAGTTGGGGGTAAGAAAGAGGAAGTTGCCCTTCACTTCGGAAAGAATCACTTCGAGTGAGAACTGACGGCCACCGATTCATAGCTGGAGACCAGCATTAATTATTTAACCGGTCACGTGACGCCCCTCGCTTTCCCCCTTCCCCCCGCCCCCCTTTTCAGATTAAAATTTCAATACTCCAGGAACAGAGGCAACACCTTTATCTGTCCTAGCAGAAGCTTTTACGTTGCTTATTGAGCCCTTATAATCTCTCCACTTTCTGAGTTTTTCCGTTTTCGAGGAGATCGTTTGGACATCAATAACGCAGGGTGGAAGGGGGAATGTCAAACTCAGGAAGAATGAAACAGGCAACCCCCACCCCCAAATCAGTCACTGGGATTCGAATTTGTATTGTCAGCAGCAGGTAGGGGCATAATTAGAAGCCCAGCTTCTTTATCGCAGCCAAGACACCGGGCAGAAGTGTTGGTGATAGGAGTACCAGATAGCCAGGCTCTTAAAAGAAAGGCTATCAAGTGCTTCATAATCCCCTTTTTAACGGTATTTCTTTGAATGATACAGAGGGCGATGAAATCTGGATTAACTGTGCAGCCTGCAGGAACGCTGGCACCTTTCTAGGAAGGGAATGCCTCAGCCTTTGGTCAAATCCAGAGAGAACCCTGTGGAACACCAACACTCCACTGAAATGGGATGTGGAAGGTATGAAAAGCTTTGGCCAGCAGATAACAACAATCCAAATTGCAATTAAGCTTGATTGGGCTGGAGCTGGACTAAGTTACAGCAGAGTTATTCTTACCTGCCTAGGAGTCAAGCCAAGCTCCTCTAAGTTCAGGCTTATGCTCGGGTAGGTGAGTATAGGATTGTGGTCATTGGCCACGTCAAGCCATCACTATGCTACTATCATCAATGAGAACAGGCTTTCTATCATTACAGCATGGCTGGATGATGCTAGAAGATGCTAGAATCAGTAGAGTGGAAATGGCTTTAACTGCACTTAGGTCTGATTGAAGTTAATGAGACAAGTCAATCAATGTCTCCCTCATGTAATTTGGAACTAAATATAACTAATTTAGTCAGGATCCATCCCACTGAATTCAGCTGGATTTCAGCAGAATCTGGCTTATTTTGTGCCAAAAACATATCAGGAAGGAGACGTAGCTAAGTTTTGGCCTGTTGGTGGCCAGCAGGTTCAGCTGTGATCCAAGCATGAGCTTAAGAGAAGTTGCCTCATTTCCATTGCCTGAAGGTTCCTTATGGAATGAGGAGAGTGTTAGATGCCTTTGCAGGTGGCCAGCTCAGACAAATCTGCAAAATTCCACAGGGCTCAAAAGTAGTGTCATCTTCATTATCTATCCATGGTTAACCCATTCGCCTTCTTAAGGCTAGTTAGATTTTTCCAGAAACTGTATATGCTGAGGGCTAGAAAAGCTTCCCATAGCCAGGCACCTCTCAACAAGGAAGCTGGGGTCAAGAAAATCTTGAGGGCATCAGGCTAGGAAGGCTGAGTTAGAACCTCCCTATCAGGTGTCCTCCCTCCATTGCTTTCTCTTGCTATACAAATACAGGAAAAAAGCCACGCAGAGTATTCCTTTTGACAATCTGAAACATACTCTTCTGTGCCTGTCATAAATCACAGGGGAAGCTCCCCATTCTTGTTTATTGGTCTTCCAGTTGGTTCACACTAAGGTTGCTTTGTGTAATGGTGTCACTGCGATATTGATCTTTTTGTATATTTCTGTAGGGAGCAAGCTAAGCAAACAAAAGAGCACTTTTCTTTAATTTTTATTTAGGGGGAGGAAGGGGGGAAATCCCACTTCAAGCCAGCTCTGCAATCTCAGCAGAGGATGTAAGTCATGGACCAGGAGTGGTGGAGTGAGAAGAAAGCGGGGGAGGGGGGATCAGTCCCAGAACTGAAATAAGTTCAAAGTGGGGAGGGGAGCAAACAAGATGACAAGAGTAGAAAGTCAGAAAAGAGATGGCTGTACTTTGGTCAATCTACACCTTCATTCCTGCTTGGAAAGTGGAGACACCAGCAAACCACCAGCAACATGAAATATTGGGGAAAGGTTCAGCCTTCTTCTCCTCTTCCCATCCTCTCCCTCCCTCCCTCCCTCCAGCCATGCCGTGTACCCTAATCTTCTTGTGGCTGCTGACTAAAATGGCAGGCCATCCTTCTAGAGCCTGCATAGCAAGAATTCTTAAGGGTTTGAATGAATTCCACAAGCAGTGATTAAACAAAACAAAACAAAAATAAACAAACCTCCGGGTGCATACCACAAATTGGAGTGTGGAGGAGGAATAGCTCTCCTCCCCTGCTCTGGGTTATGTGGGAGCACCAGGCTTATGTTAGACTGTTTTGGGGGGGGCTCTTTCTTTCTTTCTTTCTTTCTTTCTTTCTTTCTTTCTTTCTTTCTTTCTTTCTTTCTTTCTTTCTTTCTTTCTTTCTTTTCCTATCTGCAACATAAAGAAACAGTCAATTTTGGAGTCCTCTTCCTTTATAACAGGGCAAAGATGTGTGCCTGTATATGTGTGTGAGGGAGAGGAGGAGAGGGAGGGGAGGAGGCCAAGAAAGAGAAGCATATTTAGGTCTGAGAGGCAGATTAGAAAGAATATGCCTTTAAAGGTCAAGGGTTTGATGGGTCAGTCTGCTTCTTTAAAAAAAAAAAAAAAAAGGCAATTAATGGGATAGAAAATGTGTCCTTTCGGTGAACTCTCCTCATTGCCCTGGTGCAGGCAGGACAATAGTAGGGTTTAAACTCCTACCCTGTTGTTTTTGGAATGATTGTAACATTAATTAGGCCAGGAAGGTAGAAGCCCAGGGCACTAACATACAACAACACAGCTTCTCTCCCCCATCCCTACCCCATTCTCAAGTGCAACTACATGCTTAAAAGAAAATGTGAAAAAATCCATAGAATAATTTTTAAAAATTACCTTGAATGATGACAATCTGCCATATGTATTTTTCCGCCCAGGTTCGATACTCCACCCAGAAAGTATACACTTTCGGGGCACAGCCAAGGGACTGTATCTTTTATACATGAACACATTTTCCCCAAGAAAATCCTTCGTGTCTTCGCAGACCTTTTCCAAGAGAATGCCTTTCAGAATCGCTGTTGAATTACAAAGAAGTATTTATTGTAGGAGGTGATTAATGATTCCCAGTAAAATTGCTATTTTCAGCGTGATTTCATTTCTAGTTTTTTTTAAACTACAGGGAAAGAGGGGGGAGGGAAGGAGGGCATCCAGTATAAGACCACGGAAGTAAAAGAGGATCCATAATCTTCTGCTTATGTAGTTGATTAAACATCTTGAGATTCCTCTTAATTTGGGAGTTTCTGTAAATTAGCAGAAGAAAAATCTTCATGCCAAACAAAGACTTTAAACAAAGACACTCAGGATAAAGGGGAAGGAGAAAAGCCTCCGGGTTTTCTGTCCTATTCTCTTTTATTTCATTGAAGAATTCAGGCCAGGCAAGTCTTTCAAGTTTTAAGGGAGACCCAGTTTTGGCTGTTCTGTTTGGCCTGGAATTTATTTTCCATAACAATATTGACATTCTAATACTGGCAATATTGTGACCCTCCCCAGCTCAAAAGAATCCTCATATTTTTAAATTAAATTTTGCCACTTCCTCCCTGAGAACTCTGCAAAGGCCCGTCTACCAGTGAAAGCTATTTAACTAAAAGCTAATTAAGTTTAATTACACCATATATATTTGCCACCCATCAGAAGACTCTTGTTCTAGATGCCAATAAAGGCCCTAATGTGTTTTGCTACTTAGAATAAGACCTCAAATTATCTTTAAGCTAGAGATTTTTCATATGTGCCCATTGCACAATCAAACCATTCAAAGGATCAGCTGTAAAACTGTTATATCAAGACCATCTTCCTGGCTCCACGGCCTTTTTCTCCTTCTCTCTCTCTCTCTGCATTATTTAGCATCAAGGATTCCGGTTTATTATAGTCCCCAAGAAATGGTGTGTTATTAAAACTGGAAGAAAAGTTGCTACACTAACAAATGAACAAAGGAAGATTCAGTTGCAATATGGTGTAAAGCATGCTAGTGTAATGATAAGAATAGTAATAATATTAATCATTCCCTCCAGTGTATTGAATCAGTTATACAGTCTGCATAGAGCAAGAAATAGTGATATACGCAGCACGAAAGATGAAGCCTCTGAACAATGGAAAAAGATTGGTTTTTGCATGATGGGTGAGTAACTATAGGTGTCATAAACTCAGTTGCCTACTTAAGAAGATAGGTGCCACAAGTTGCGTACCTTACAGACAGCCTACTTAACCCGTCATCCCCACCATAGTCCAGTGTATTTCAACAGGACTTGCTTCTACCTTCTTGGGCTCATAGGGGCCTAAGGCTTAGGTGCTGTATGAAAACCAGGACCCTGGAAATCAGCATGACTTAAAGAAGTAAATAATCTGATTTGGATTGGGGTGTTGATCCCAAATAATACTATTCATGATACTATTCGACTGTAATACTAAGACTTGGCCTTTACCAGCTAATGGCAAACCCTATCTCGGTGTGTGTACATTAGACACTGCAATACATCTACATGTTTAAATAAAAGGCAGCTACAGCATATCAACCAAAGTCCAGATCTTGGCAAATGCACACTTCTGGCAATGTGTCTAGTGCTTTTAATTTTATTTGTGTACAGAATATTCTTTATTAACAGCACTGGACATTATATTTATATATTTATATATATATACACACACACACACATACACACACACATCACACTTTCACAAATGCGTACATACAGAATTCACATATTGTTCATAGACTTGGACTGTGACATGACATGAATATAGGCTGAGCTTTTATAGCAATATTGGTGCATTTTTCTTAAAAAGAATAATAAATGCAACATTAGGGAGACTAACATGTCACAAGTGGAGCAAGAACTACACTTAAAAAAAATATTACTCTTGGTACATGGAAAACACCTTCTGTCAGCCAGTTAGGGATGAGGCTAGTTGGCCGCTGAGTGTCCCCCTCCCCTAATTTCCAAATGACTTCAGTGAAATCAAACCAGTTTACTTCTGCCTCTATCCAAGAGTCCTGGAACAAGCATTCCACAAAACAACACAAGCCTAGGATTTACACATGTCTCACAAAGTCACTTATCAACATTCTGTTGCCTTGAAACATCTATACAAATGATGATTTTTAAGCATTGGGTCCATCCACACCTCATTATATGGTGCAGGCATCTTCCATAAATAAAAAAAAAAAAAGAACATGGAGGGCAAAAGAAGGACATATTTACAGAGGATCAACACTGTCCAGAGCTTATATACTTTTTGGTTTGAACACACGTGCTCTTTTCCCACGGATTTTTGTTCTGCTGTTTCCCCCACTCAATACAATTGCTTCGTCCCCCGGCCAAAAGGAAAAAGAGGCGAGAATAGGCGGGGGTGGTGGTGTCCCTCCCTGTGTGAGTCGGGCCATCATAGTGAAGCTGAGTTTGAGGTGGCCCTGCTCCTGGGGGGCGGTGGGTGATGCTGGGCTGGAGCTTTGGTGGGCTGGTGGAGACCAGAAGGGTTGGAGGAGCGCATCTTGGTGTTGGGCAGTTTGTGGTCCTTCTTCCACTTCATCCTCCTGTTCTGAAACCAGATCTTGACCTGCCGCTCGGAGAGACACAGTGTGTGCGCGATTTCGATGCGTCGCCTCCTGGTCAGGTAGCGGTTAAAATGGAACTCCTTCTCCAGCTCCAGGACTTGTTGTCTCGTGTAGGCAGTCCGAGACCTTTTGGGCTCCCCTCCATTGTAACTGGGGTTGACTGAGCGTCCGCACATGCAGGCATAGGCGCGCATACCCAGATGCACAAAAGAAGAAGGCAAGGGAATGTTATCATTATTGTATCATAAATTCAACACTGGGCTCCTTGTTAAAATGGGAAGAAAAGGTTTCACAGGCTCTTGGCAAGAGGGGACAATTGGGGATCAATAGAAATGGTGCTGGGGCGTTTGGATTCAAGGAAAGCTTCAAAGACATACAGCCCAGAGCCACTGCCAGGGCTATTAAATTTATGGGGGCCATAATTACTGCCCTAACAGTTTGGCGTCTCGTAAATCTCTCGCTCAAGGGCCCCGCATACAAAAGGGGTTCTCACTGTTCCTTTCTTTCCGGGTGTCGCTTTACAACTAGGAAATGCGCCATCCCGCGCGCACCAGAATCCGAGTCCAGCCCTAGCCCAGCCTCCTGGACCTCGTCGCGCACTCTGTCCCCAGTCCCCCTGGAGCCAACTCACCCGTGCTCACGTGGATCTTCTTCATCCAGGGGTACACCACCGGCTCCTTCCCTTTGAGGCCGGGCGTGCTCTTGTCGGGCAAAAGGGGGCAGCTGGGACTCCCCCCGGAAGCTGCCCCCAGAGCTGCTTCGCAGGGATGCTGCTGGGGCTGAGGCGGTGGGCCGTGGCCTTGGAGCAGGGGCTGGGGGGCCACCTGATGGCCCTTCCGGGCAGGAGCTGAAGAAGCCGGCGGCAGCGGCGCGGAAGGGGGCGGCGAGGCTCTAGGAGCGGGCTGCTCCTGCCCCGGAGGGGCGCTGAGGCTGCCGTAGCTATAAGGCGACTCGGGGTAGTGAGAGGGCTGCGCGGGGTACCGCGCCTCGGGGGGCGGCGGGGGCGGCGGCGGCTGGTATCCCGGCTCTCTGCTCGGCCGCTGGTAGAAATCGGGAAGAGGCTGGCGCAGGTGCTGCTGCTGTTGTTGTTTCTGCTGTTGCTGGGGATGATGGTGGTGGGGGTGGGGGTGATGATGGGAGTGAGGATGGTGGTAGTTGTTCACGCCGCCGCCGCCGCCGCCGAGCTGTGAGTATTCTTCGCAAGGAGGGAACTTGGGTTCGATGTAGTTGGAGTTTATCAAAAACGAACTCATGGTCATTAATTTGTGAAGTGCAAAAATACTAATTTTTCTCGCGTTGTCGTTTTTCTGGTCTCGAGGAGGCCCCTCCCCTCCTCCCCCTTCCTTCCTTCCCTCCTTCCCTCCCTCCTCCTCCTCTTCTCTCCCCCCCCTCCCGCCGCTGTTGTCAAGCTCCCGCCGCCAAAGTTTGGGCCTCCCCCCACCCTCTCGAATTCCCACCCCAAAAGCTCGAAGCACACGCGCGAGCTCGGATGCACACACACACGCACGTACACAGACACACACCGCTGCCACCCCCACCACCTGACCGGCAGGGCCAATTGCTATGCGGGTGGCAGAGCCCGGATCAGGAAATGGAAGGAAGATTTGCCGAGGAAGTCCAGGATGGGCCTGTGTGCCTTTTCCCCACACAGGGAAGAAGGAATCCAGTCCGACTTTCTCCGGTAAAACGAGGAAGGAAGGAAGGAAGGAAGGAAGGAAGGAAGGAAGGAAGGAAGGAAGGAAGGAAGGAAGGAAGGAAGGAAGGAAGGACCCCCTAATTTGGCGTTCCTGGTTCTCCCCCCCAAAACAATAACATCTGTATTTAAGTTTTAAGAGGGTATAGAATGAGGGTCGCCTGAGAAGGATTCTACAAATGCCAGCCGCCAAGAGTTTTGTAGCTTCTGAAAGATGGCCTAATTTATTAGCTCAGGAGCTTTTCCTGAATGCAGTTCACTAGATCACAAATCGGTTGGCCTTCAAGGTTCCACAACGTTCCTTGTGGAAACCCGAGCAATAATCTCTAGAATGCCTGTTTCCTGTTTTTATAATTTTTAAGGAGAAATACAAAGAGGAATTCCACCAACTAAGAATTGGCTTGGAGATTTCAAGCTGTGTATCTGATCAAGAGAAAGGAACCAGAGGTGATCTATATTCTAGATTTATTTTTCTTGTATACACGGCTACGATCTGAGTATGTGAAGAGAGAGAGATGGGTGGATTTTGGCTATTAGTGCAAAATTCGTTCTGCAGAAGTTGGTTTTCCAGGAGGCACAAACTGTGTGAGCAAAGCAGTAGGACTGAGTATCATGACAGGAGCGCAAAGATTTTCCCTTGTATTTTCTCTCCATTTCCCCTGCCCCGTTTTTGAAAGGGCAGCCAAGTCAGCTAAAGATCAGAAACTTGCGTGTGCTTCTGAAACAAAGAATATCTTACAGAGCATGGTGTATTCAGTGAATTTTGGAATATTAATGAAGAATAAGGAATGGTAGCAGAGCAATCAATGAATTCATTTGATCCTAAGAAACAAAGGCCAACTAATTGCAAGGAGCTATTTGTTTACTTCAGATTCTTCTCCAGAGCTTTCAGATATGCTCTTTTTAACGTAATTTAGTTATTTTAAAAACCAGACACCCCTTGGCAAATCTGGAATGTCAGATCATTACCTAGGGGCGCGGATATGAAATGAACACTAATAGACAAAAATAAACAGAAATCCAATGAATTTGAGGATCAGTTAAGAAGGATGAAGTCATATCAACATTCCTGCAAGAATTAATAAAGAAGCATAGAAATTCAAGAGATTACCAGAAACCCTGCTTTCCTTGAAGCCCAGATGACTTTCCAAATCTCCAAACCATATCTCCGTATCTTAAAGAAAAGCTGAATGCCTTGTCACCTTTCACAAATATCAAAAACTATTGCCTTCAGATGAGATAAATAATTTTTATCTCTGCTATCACTGCTGAAAATGGATCCCTTAACAAAACAGGAATATGGAAACTGAGATGTTTTAAATCTGTTTAACACACACATAAGCAGAGAGAGAGGCCTTCTTCCTTTTTCATTACAACAGGGAACCAACCCTATGGCCATTTCCTTGAAAATAAATCATAGTGAACTCCATAGGAGCTTCTCATGAATAGACAGGTATAGGATTATTCTGCAAAAAGCATACCGTTAAAAAGCAGCATTTTAAGATTATCCCATAGATAAACGTGTGCTCTACCCTTTTCTCTACCTTCCAGTTTGACATTGTTTTAATCAGATTTCTTAATCTGTAGAACGCGAGTGGCCAGAGTCACTCCGGTTATTTCGCTACAAATGTGGATTGCTGTGATTATATTGTTAATCTTCCACGATCTATATGTGGATAAGGATAACGATTGCTTCTAAATTAAAATCTTGTAACCAGATCTCTTGAGGCGGGTGGGGGGAGCTGTGCGTGTCCCAGCGTTACTCTTCTATTAAGATTTTTATAATGATGATGATGATGATGATGATGATGATGATGATAATTTCTTTGCTGTTTTGGCTACCACCCACCGCCCTTTCCCCATTGCCCCTTTTCTTTAATGCGCTAGCTCTGACCTATAAAATCAATGCCCAGGTTTCCAGCTAATACCAGAAATATGCCCTCTCTATTAATGGGCACAGCAGTTTCCCTTTATCATCTCCAGTAGACTTTCTATGAAGCGCTTTCTCTGGCATGCGCTATCGGTGGAAAGCAATCAGATGTCATCTCCTTGGGGCAGGCCGTAAAACACTTGCAGGCAACACGGGAGACCCAACCGCTGGATCCCACAGAGAAGTGTTTTGTTTTGTTTTTTAATCCAACCGCCTCCACTCTTGTTTTATGGTTTAAATAGGGGTGGGGGAGGAAGTGTGGACGTTGCCACCCGAGGTGGGGTTCAATATTTTATCGGTACAAACAGCGACAAGCGCTTGGGATGAGTTGACTTGCTAAGGCCCCGTTTGTGGCTCAACCTGGAACGCAGCAAGTCTGCAGTTGCAATCAGCGCCTCTAAACAGTAGCGGTTTCTCCTGAAAGAAAAGCCCCCCTTGGATCTGAGGGCGACAAGAACTATCGGAAAACCGCGTCTCCTTCAATAATAACAACAACAACGCATGGGAAGCAGGTACCTTCTTTCCATCTGCTGGTGTGACCTGGCGAGAACGTCCCAGGGGCTGCTTAAGAGTAGCGCTCCTGATTCTCTTCTTTGCACTGCCTTCCACTTCGGTGCCTCCTTTTGCTCAGCGCCACAGAAATGAAGACGATTCTGCTCTGCGGCCGTAAATCTCCAAGGTGACCAAAGCCGATCAGCCGCCGCCTGGTTTTCAGGCGATTCTCTCAGGCTCCAGAGATGGGCCTGTTCCTCGTCTTGGCGGTTTCCCTATCATAAACAAGAGCCGGGCCAAGACCACCGAGGATTATCTCTCCTGCGGCCGTTCGCACGCCCCCCCCCCACCTAATGCGTGCAGAGATTTATGGCTCCGCTCCACAGCCACGCACGCTGAACCCAGAAACCTGGCCTAGCCAGCACTGACTACCTTCTTTCCCAGCAACACACACGCGCGCGCACTCTTTTGGGGAGGGGGCAAGATTCAACTGACAGGAGGGCGCACCACACCTCCGGATCAAAAGTTCTAGCTGTGGCTGGGGTGGGGTGAGAGAAAATCCACCGAAATTAAAGTGGAAACGAATAAAGCTATAGGGGTCTTTCCCAACATCCGATCTAGGAGGAGCGAAATTGCAGATTTATCTTCCTTTGCTGGTCGCTGCCTCGAGAAGGAAGATCGTATCTGAGGCAAAAAAGTACGTGCGTGCGTGTGTGTATTGTGTGTGCATGTGTGTATGTAGGTAAAATAAACGTTTTGTCTTGCCCCACGTGCCTGGAAGAGAAGACGAGAGGAAGAGATGGCTAAGGAGGGGCGACGAACTGAACTGGGTGGGGGAAGCGACGCCCGGCACTCTGATTTGATGCGTTTTGAATATATTTAACGCAGCTTTCCTTTCTTCAATGCAACCCTGCCCCAAGTTTCAAAGTGACCGAAAAGTGACACCGGGCGCATTTTGTTTCTTATTAATCTTACACATTGACAGTCTTTGTTAAATAACAAGGCGTGCCCTTCACCAAGCGACATTTTCATATTTGTTAGACGCGTTGACCTGAAGTTCACCTCGGCCTTGGACTTAGTTTTTTCACGAGGTCTTTGAGGGTGTCTTTTTAAAAAAAAGGGGGGGTGAAGCTGGTTGGGGGGTGAGGCTTTGATCAAATCTTTTACTCCTAAATGGGGAAAACCCCTGAATGCTTCTATGAGAAAAATGTAAATTTTATGAAACGTGGGGACTGACTATATTTGCCCTTTGCTTTCTAGAATTAAAAAAGCCCATTAAAAGGAATTGATGAGAATGCCCAAGTTTTTCTGAAGCTCAGCATCACGCGGTTGGGTTTTGACACTGGAAGAGATGCTAGCTGAACATTTTAGGTATCTATGAATTTTCATCAAAAGCGTTTGACTGTTTCTGGTCTTTGTACTCTCTTAGCGGTTATTCTTATAGAGGAATATGGTGTTGAAAATTCAGAGAAAAAGAAAGGAAAGGGTACAGCAGAATTGTCTTTAACAGCTGGAAAGATTGAGAGTCAGGTTATCTTACTTCACCAGTGAGTTTGTGCTGAGCTCCAGGTGGAAATAACAGGGTGTGTGTGTGTTTATATGCGTTATACACACAAGCACACAATCTCTATCTTGCTCTAAATCCATCCAAAGTAGCTAAAAAATAAAAAGCTTTTAAAAATTATTTTCTTTCCAAAATATCATTTTTTAATTTGAAAAAGAATGCTGAAAACTCCTGAAAACATCAGCGTGTATTTGAAAAACTCCTTTTTCTCCGACACTTAAGCTGCTTGCCTTCAAATTCCACCTTAATGAAAGTCAGAGAAACCAGAGCAATGGGACAAGTGGAGAAGAGAGGGGAAAGGCAGGTTTCTCTTTGCCAGCTTTTACAAAGCTCTAATTCATCAAGATAACATTTTTTTAAAGAAAAGAAATAGTCCAAAGACATCTACCACTTTCTGCAGGTAGAAAAATTATATTCAGCTCATGGAGCCCAATATTTTTTTCTTTTTTCTTGAGAAATTATATTCAGCTCATATTCTGCCTTGCAGTTTTATGTTAGGCAACATTCCCATATATACTTATCTGGGAGTAAGGCCATTAAACCCAAAATATTACGAGCAAACACGACAATCAGGTTTGGGGGAGGGTTCCTCCTTAATTTCATATCTAACTCAGGTATGTTTTTAACAGTGTTTTCTGAGGATTATCTTCCCCTAAATTCAAGTTATGGAAGAGGGAGAATATTTTGTCTTTTAGAAGAATTTCTAAGAAAAATACACCAAAAAGAAATCAAAACAGATTGCCAAATTTCTAGAAACTCAACACCTCTGTCAACTTCTGCCTTTTAACTTAAACAGTTTATATTGACAGGGTAAACTTTTTGCTGTACTTGTATAGTGAACACATGGATATATTTTGTTAAAAAACTATTTTCTTCCATTAGATCGGTCTTTTTATGATCTTTCTGTGATGGCCTCTATACGGAGCAACCTTTTCCAATTCCAAAACAAACCACCACGTAAAGTTCAGCTCTACCCCTTTGCTCAGAAGTAAGCTATTCGTAGTAAGAATTCAAGGGAGCCACTCCTCAGGCAATAGGTACAGATAGTGCCTTCTCAATCTGAAAACAGGCATCTGTGGTTGTTCACCTATCTTATAGGCAACATATATAAAGCAGAAAATCTTTCGCAAAAATCTGGTAATCAACAAATCAAAGAGCAATTGTGCTAAAAATAACCCTATTTTAGCAGATTAAATAAATCCTTCCAATCATCCTTCTCTGTTCCTTGGAAGAAGAAGGAAATTATTATCTAAATGTGATACTAGATAAAAGAGTTTCACTGAAGGGATATATACACACAAATACATGTACGTATTACATGGATGCTCAAAGTGATGGAAATATATTTTCTGACTTATTAAAAATAGGATTATACAATTGCTGCTTCAAGAGCAAACTGCACACATTATTCCAGATGTTCCACTCCAAAAATTCAGTTATTACTGGACTGAACAAGCTTTGTCTTGTTCACTATACCTTGTTTTCTGGGTATACTGAGACACAGAAAATGTATCACAATCTCCCCACTTTGCCGGACCCCTTTACGTATTCATATGCACCATGCTTCCTTTCTCGAAAAGAGAGGTAAGAGGACAGTTGGAAATGAAGAGTTCTCAAAGGAACAGCTGTATCAGTCCATTACAGCAAAAAACTCAGGTAAAGGCAGCTTTCCCTAACATGGCACCCTATAAATGCATTTGGACACTTATGGCAACTGTACCTCAAAATTTCTGGAGGACACAAATTAGGGAAAGCTGTAATCAAGACTCAGGTATACAAATGACAGAAGGAGCTTTCATAGGCTGCAATTCTCTTCATGGAGGTCGCAACTCTGAATCATTAAAATCAGTGGAAATTCTCTTGATGAATTGGTTAGCATTCGCACTGCCCTCTGAAAGGTATTTCTATTGGTGTATGTGGGCTCCCATGCATTTGTGCAGAATAATTGAGCTATGTGTGTCTAAGCATCATGTTCACCTGATTCAGGGAAAGTCTGTGCTTGATAATGCAAGATGAAATACAATGTGTATTCCTCTCTGAAAAGAGGAATTTTCTATCCTTCCCTCCGTAATTGAGGTCATTCAACCACTAGAGTTCAGCTGGAGTCCATACTGTGATACACACTTAACTCAAAGCTATTTTATCTTTTGTGTTGATAGTCAAGATCTTGGCTATAACATTGACATCAAACTCTGTCTGGGCTCATGACTAAGAGCAGTGCAAGATGTAAACTTTTGACCCTCAACTCTTTGACCTGGAGTAGTTACGCCCTAATCACAAAGATATACAAAAGCAATGCAGCTTCTATCTCCTTAAAGGGGGATTAAGCTCTTGTTTGATTCCACAGCCTTCCTTTTCCCATTAGGCTTTCCCAAGAATTTAGAGGAATATGGTGTTCTCAAAAAGAAGAAAAAGAAGTCTTTAAAAAAAGTCTATCATTGTAAGCAAAACCTAAAATCACTTTGCAAAGCCCATTCACCACCGCTGAAGAAAGCAGACTAAACTGAAAGGAGCTATGTGGTTTCTGTGACAGGTGGGTAAATTCTGGCTCTGAAATAGACTTGTCCAGTTGTATAATATTAAGATCTTGGTTGTTTTACCATGTCTTTTTAAAAATAGTGATGTTACCAACAACACATTGAAGAACTGATCCAGTGGATTTGTGAAACCTTGCCCAAGGAAAAGCAAATTGACTATGAACTTGGTCTAAAGCGAGCTCTGCTGGTGAGTCCCAGAGTGTGCAGATTTATCTTCCTTTCTGCATTTACTTAACCTGGCAATGAACTGCAAGAGCTGCCATTTATTATCCAGAGACAGATTTCACCTCGAGCAAGGATTGTTTCACAAAACTGCAATAATTACCCAATAACCTTCATAACAAATATTATTATTGAAAAGCCATTGTGGAAGATGGGGGAACAGGATGAGAGGAGCAGATTCCGTGGGTTCTGAAGAGACAACCTTTTCCAAAATACAGTATGATGTCTTTTTCTTTGTAATTATATAGCATTGACTGCCTCTATCTAAGCAACAAAGATGTACCCTTGCTCCCAGAAAAATCCTGTGTAAGAGAAATACTGGAAAGTAAGGTAGATACTTGGATTTTAGAGAATCCAAAGAAGAGGTCTTCAGACATAAAAGTATACGTGGCCAGAGTTAATAGGAAACTGCAAAGTTGAATTATATCTCTCAGAAACAGCCTTGTTCTTTCAAGGGGAGAGGAAGTTAGAAGTGAGGAAGAAGACAAGTAAGAAGATCTGATCCAAGAGTTCTAATTGCTGTTCTTCTCAATATTAAGTTGTTCAATAGAAACAGGAGAAAATATCAGCAATTTCTCTTTCATTTGCATAATGGTGTTAATAATTTTGCCACAAAGCTTTGAATGGAAGGGGCATGCTGATCCAATGTCATGTGAATTTCAAAAGCCATCTTTATGCTTTCAATACAATGAAGCTCCACAGTTACCTTGCTAAAGTCAAAAACCCTTACTTGAGCTGATAAAATTGGTCTTTCTAATGTCCATAAATAGCTGCTGGTAAGGTGAAGGAAAAGAAAGTACATGTATTAACAGAAGAAACTACAGCAATAAGGGCAGTTATTGTCATCCCAGATATTTATTTTTTAACAAAATACATAAGCTTCTTAATTTTTACATTTGGGTTATTCTATTTTGGAGTAATAAGTGTTTTGAGTGGATGAATGCCTTTTGGCCTGTTTATTCAACCCGCTGCTCTGATATGAAATGAGAGAAACATAGACTAAAAAAAAAAAATCATAATTTTTTTGCGGGGGGGAAGTTTTCTGCTCCTGCACATGTTGAGATACCCCCCTCAGCATTAGGTGGATTGGATAATTTAGTTCTCTTTATTGTGATCTGTAGGCTAGTATGCACAATTACTTGAGAGTAAATCCCATTTAATTTAAGAGTGTGTACTTCTAAGTAGAAAAGCATAGGGTCACTGATTTGTAGACACGTTTGATAGAGCTGTGTGTGTTTCCCTGCTCTTTCTGTGAAATCCGTCTGGTCATCCAGCCATCTTTCCACTGAGCACTGGCTAAGTGGTTGGGTAGTTCAGGAAATAGGCAGATATGGAAAAAGAAACATGGGCAAGAAACAAACTGACCAACGTTTAGTCTTCCAATCATGGAATTATGTTCCCTAACTGTAAATAGTCTTAAGGATGACTACCATATTCGGTTCTAAGACCAAATGTGTAAGGAGTTTCTTCTTCATATGTGTGGGAGTAAGCATAACAATCTTAAAACAAACCCAAGGCAAAAGAATCAGGCTATTCTCCCCTGGCCTCAGTTGGCTTAAACATCATTTCTCCCGTGTTTTTAAAACGGGGAAGCTCAGCAAAACTTTAATGCGGCACATTTAAATTGAAGTAAATAATGCACTATGGCTGGAGTAACATTTTATCTTGGAGACCTATCCCCTTGGCATCTAGGACTTTCGCTTTTGAATGTATAGGAATTTATCAGTAGCCCTGCAGAGAGCAATACCATTCAGAACAGATAAAACTAGCTTTCTTTGTAACTGGGTTTGTGGACTTATATTTTAGCTTTTGCACTAGTTAAACCTGTGTGTCTTTCCCATTTTAATTTTTCTTAAGAAAACAAGCAGGGTACAAAGGTAAAATAATAGATTCCCCCCCCCCATTCTAATTCTTCCTATATATTATTGAAAAGTCAGCATATCCTTATTAAATTAATTATGGAAGCCAGACAAATATCACTGCATAAAATGGAAAATAAATTACATTACATTCTATGCCACTAATTCTACCTCATATGTGTGAAGACAGATCACATACATGCACACACAACTTATATGACTCTGGATACATGTATTAATCATTAGAGTCACCCTAAAAATGATAGAAGTTTCCAGGTCTTCAAATATTATTTATTCATGCCTCCGCAAAGAGTTTCTGTCTCTTTCTAAACAGCAACCAGAATAGAGTAAGCTTTAATTATATTGCCAGACACAATTGAGATTTTAAGACTGATGCAAACTGCTTTTAATTTTGTATAATGTGCAGAAAGAAATTAAAACATAGAGAAGAAAATAAAACCCCATTTAATATTTTAATTGAAAGAAATTCTAATAGTCTAGTGTGATCTATACACTGGCCAAAAGCTGAACTATTATTTAAGCAAGAGTTTGGGAAGGGAATCTCTGAAAATCTCAAGTAATCCTTAGGCTGCTTTAGTACAGAAATCAGCTGATTCATAAGGTAGATAGTCTCTATCTCCCTCTCCTTAAACACACCGATCCTTACTTATTTGCAAAATCATTCATTTTGTTTTGTCTTAAACAGCTACTACTATCTCCCCATCCGTTGCTTTCCTGTATTTCTAAGAGTACGAATGTTCAGGTTCTGATGATATGATGCTGTAGAAGGCAGGCAGGCAGGCAGGGGAAAGTTAAAAAAAAAAAGTCCTTTCATGCTTTCTTTCAACCCTGGAAATTCAAAGACTTAGATCTAAATCCGGCCATAAACTTTATTGCTGAGTAATCACACTCTAGTGAGAAGTGTCTGCTTAAATAAAAAAAGGATGTTGAAATAAACAGGCAGCTGGCGGCCTACCCCTACAATTGCCAGCCAGTAAAAAAGAGAGAGAAAGAGAACAGAGAAAGAAGAGAAAAGTAGCTAGCTATATAAATGGGCTTGTTTATTATGTCCTATAAACCTAGACAGTCTTCAGTAATTTCCAGCGGTATAGTAGTATGCAGAATCTAAAGTTAGGAACAATTTGCTCATACTGGAAGGAAGAGGAGGAGCAGGAGGAAGACAAAAAAGAATGCATGGTCAGAGTGGGGAATATACAATGCACTGTGTACAGTGTACAAATATTAAGATTACAGAAAATACAACAACTTGTGTACAGTGTACGAGGTGCACGTAGCCAAGTGTGACTAATTCTGGAGGGCAGAGAAGACCCAAAGAATCTGATATTTAAAATCAGCTAGAACTCCTTTCTTATTCTTACATGCAAATATTTCACCTAGATGAAAATATTCCATCAGACACCCCAATAATGATGGGGTTGTTGACCCTTGAACAAGCTTATAGCCAGAACCATGTTCCTCCCCCTCCCTCATTCTTTCTTTTCAAATTGGCCTGCCGACTCTTCCTCCCATAAACACAACTGATAGAAAGTTTAAAAAAAAAAAAAACCTTCATGGAGCAAAGGAAGTCATTATCATTTGCTTTAGCCAACATAATTAAAGTTAGGCCTCAAAATCCATCTCTGCCCAAGATGCTTACTCTGCTTTTCTTATATCTATCTATCTACCAGTTTGAGACTGCAATTTTTGATTCTGGACTAAGATGACAATAAAGTTTGTTGTTCTTATATGTATTAGCCCAACTGCAGAGAAGTTCAAATTAAAAAAGGAATTGGGGCAGGTTGGAAAAAGCCACCCTATCTTTAAAGCGGCACCTTGAAGAGATTATAGGACTATTTCAAAATATTGTGAGATCCTAAAGCAAGGAGCAAGGCAAACGACAGCCGAGTTCTCTACTGTAAAAACAAACTTAAGCAACTTGTGCACAGAACTTACCTTAAGCGCTTTTTTTCACTGAGTATGTGAGAACTTGGGGGAGAGATACTTCTGTACCTAAACCCTGACAATTTGAATGACCAGGAGGCACACGTAGCCTGTAAGAGAGTCAAATGAAGTCCAGCGTCAGTGTGATTATATGTTATGTGGTATATAATGTTGGATGACAACTCCCCAGAACCATAAAACTTACTTTAATGGCACCACGTGACATTTTATAGCCAGTAAGCCTATCTGTCTGTGCTATGGATGATTTTACGATCTAATTCATAGACAAAACCCTATTCATTTGGCATCCAAATGTCATATAGCCGGAACTTGGGCTTATAAAGTTTACTGCTTTATAACTTTTAAGGGAAGATATCAATGTACCTCGCCTGTAAATCTGCAGATCTTTAGTTACTCTTAGGAACTCAGAAGCATTAACCATTCAAGCCCTGGGTTGGGTAAGTAGCGTTACATTTCTAGCAAAATTAACTGTAGCAAAGCCAAACAAAGAAATACATATTTATTTGATTTGATCTAAGACAATATCCCCAATATCTGTTAAGAATGCACAAGGGGAAGGAAGGTGTAATTCATGGTCAGTAGCGCCTAAAAGTCTCGGGAACGTCTCTATGATTGTCCGGCAGGTTAGCTGTTCTTAGTCGCAGGGATAAACTTCTAGAAAGCTAAAGCAGGTTCTTCGGAGAGAAATGAAGTTGAGGAAAACAAATTATTTGTTTGTTTGTTTGTTAAGGAGAAAGAGTTGACAGTGGGGTATCTTCCCTCCCCAGAAAAAGGAATCAGTTTTGGGTTTGTTATATAACATTCAACCCAGAAAGCAACACGGGATCTTTGCTTCATCTTTACGTGGGCTAATGGGCTCAGTTTCTTCTCCAATTTTAGTCTCCAGACTAAACGTCTCCAGACTAAATGTGAAACAAGATATAACGTTCCTCTAGGGTACAGACCAGCTTCCCCTCAAAAGGCAAAAGAGGAGAGGAGAAAGAAAGTGGGGAAAGATCCCTTACAATAAAAAGTTTATTTTTTTTCCAGTCAGTTATTTAAAAAAAAAAAAATCCACATTTTTTTTTAAAAAAATCACATTGTTTTTTGTCCAAACAGCCAGACTTTGACTCTATTTGTAACTTTGTCCACAAAACAAAAGCAACAACCCCCCCAAAAAGCCCTATACTTTACCGAAGCTGCGCTTAATAAAAGCCATTTTTAAAGAGTTCGTGCAAAAAGTCATATACAAAGGCACAGCAAGGACATACTGTCTGGAATCACAGTTTTCGTCACAGATTCACTATTCACTACACGTTAGGACACGTTCAGTTTGTATTTCATCATTTCACCTCTACAACAGCCATTAATGACACAGGAATTAGATAGGTAGTATTTTTTTTTCTGATTGGAAATCTTGGCCACAGTTTGGAGTTATACATACACTGACACATTCAAACACACATGCACAGATAAGCACAGCGAGGGCAACAACACAGAGAAAAACACCGGGTTTAAACTGGACTGAGTGTGGGGAGCAGGAGGGGAAGGAAGGAAGGAAGGAAGGAAGGAAGGAAGGAAGGAAGGAAGGAAGGAAGGAAGGAAGGAAGGAAGGAAGGAAGGAAGGAAGGAAGGAAACCTTTCTCCTTTCCTTTCCTTTTTTTTTTTTAATGTGTGCGTAGGGCTATTTTTTCCCGTTTTTACAGTTACTTCAAGTAACACCACTCGCTTCATATAAATAAGTTAAAACATCTACATTTTTTAAAAAGACAAAGCTATTCAAGACAAAGAGATGCACGGGAAGCCGATCTACTGCAATACGCGCTAGGGAGGCTCAATTAAACAGGCTCATGATTAAAAGATACATCAGCAGAGGGTTGGTTCGCCCTCCTAGGGAAGTTAAGCAAGTCAGTGGAAGAGGGAGAGGGAGAGGCAGAGAGGAAGAGAAAGGGGGGAAGAGAAAGAGAAACTACTGACGCTCCACGCAGGGTCAGCGCTTATGATACTGTTCAATTGTTGTGGTTTTGTATTTGTATTGTGTTCCCCTCTCCGGGGTGGGGGGGGGAGAAGCAGGGCTGGCATTCCTCTTAAGGGCGAAAGGCTCCTCCTGCGGCTGCCATGCTCATGCTCTTCAGCTTGTTATCCTTTTTCCATTTCATGCGCCTGTTTTGGAACCAGATCTTGATTTGTCTCTCTGAGAGGCAAAGAGCATGTGCTATTTCAATCCTCCTCCTGCGGGTCAGGTACCTATTGAAGTGAAACTCTTTCTCCAGCTCCAGGGTCTGGTAGCGGGTGTAAGCAGTCCGGGCCCTTTTCCCTTCGGGCCCCCCTATGTTGTCTGCAACAGGGGAGAAGAAAATAATAAGGGAACCGGTTTAGACTCTGGCAAAAGGGACGTACCCTCCCCCTTCACTTTGGCTCCTTGCTCTCCGATCTTCTCTTGCTCCGATTTCTTTCTCTTGTTAGTATGTTGATTTGAGGGAAAGGCTCAACAAGTACCTCCTTCTCTCCTCCTCCTCTTCCTCCTCCTCCTCAGTTGTCTCTCTCTCTCTCTGCCCCCCCCCCCCCCGCAACCCGCAAGTCCCTTTCCTTAAGTAATTTCAAGCATGGTGAGTTTAAATAGCCTCCCCTTTGACTCTCCTAATCAAGGGCTGAAGCTGGAAAGTCCAAGATTCCCTGCAGCTGTTCTCCAGCCGGGTCCCTAACATGCTCTGTACTCCCTGCACATAAATGTCTTCTAGCTTCCTAGAGAACGTACTTCCCGATTATTTGCTTAGGATCGTGGCATTAGCTCTGACCGCAAGAAAAGCTAACAAACCCCCTCACCCAGGTCCCAGACCCAGGCCACTTCTCGTTTCAAGCTCACTTTATTTGCCAGCCAAGTCCTCTCCCTCCAGGGGAAATGACTTCCACGCCGACGCCTGAAGGACTGCAGAACTATCTTCCCCCAGACTCTTCCCTCCAGGGTCTCCTAAGTTTCCCCTACTTTTCTCCCAGGGAAATCTCGCCCCCCCCCCCAGCCACACGCACGCACACACTATTTCCTCAACTTCTTTTTGGATATAATTAGTAACGGTGTTTTCACTGGACAGTCTTCGCCATAAATTATCGAGGCTGACACGCACTATTCAGGCTGGTTCGCTGGCTCGCTCCCACCATTTCCATTCAAGCGCCCAGTTCCCGGAGACCTGGGAAGAGTCCTTAGGAGAGACTGTCTCGCGTTACCCCGAGTTCCGTCCTCCACTGGCCTTCAGCTGCACTGCCCTTTCCAAGGGGGGTGGGAAGAGGTTGTGGCTTCCCCAAGAGAGAGACCACCTGAACACGCAGCTAGACCGACAGACGCGGGGCACGCGTGCGAGAGAGAGAGAGAGAGAGCGAGCGAGAGAGAGAGAGAGACGTGGAAGGAGAAGGAACTTTCTCGTCCCCCTGCTTCTCTTCTGCCAGCCTTGTGTCCCTCGGCTCCCTGGCTCCTGCTCCTGCTCCCCCCCTGCCTCTAGACCTGCTGCTCTAGGTTACACATAAAGAAAACCGGGCATGCTTTTACCATGGCTTATGTGCAGTTTTCTCATCCAGGGGTAGATCTGGGGCTGGGGAGGCTGTTGCGCTGTGTTTTGGTCGTTCTGCTGGGAGGTCGCCTGCTCGCTGTTGGCGGGAGGGTCCTCCTGGGCGCCCGGCGACGTGCTAAGCCCCTCTCTGCCCAGGTGGTTGCTGCTGGCGCTGGCGCTGGCGTTGCTGCTGGCGCTGGCGCTGCCGCCGGCGCTGGCGCTGGACGTGGACGAAGTGCTGGTGGTCGAGTTAACGGTAGAGGTTTTCCCCCCGCCGTGATGAGCGTCGCCGCTGACAGGCGAGGCGGCCACGGCGGCGCACGGCAGCGGGTCAGGCGGAGGAGAGTGAGCGGCCGCCGCCCGGTTGGCGTACCTGGCGTCGGGGGTGGCGGCGGTGGCGTTGGCGCTGGCGCTGGAGGGGTAACTGCCGCCGCGAGCCCTCTCCGTGGCCCCCCCTGGCGCAAAGTGGCTGGAAGCGGAGCGGCCGACGCTGAGGTCCATACCATTGTAGCCGTAGCCGCCGTACCTGCCGGAATGCATGCTGGCCGAATCCCTGAATTGCTCGCTCACGGCACTCGGATCTCCATAATTATGTAACGGGTACTCCGGGCCATTTGGATAGCGACCGCAAAATGAGTTTACAAAATAGGAGCTCATTTGTTGTTGTTGTTGGGGGTTGTTGGGGTTTTTTTGTTGTTGTTGTTGGCTTTTGCTTTTTTTTAATCGGGGGGCCTTGATTTGTGGCTCTTTGCTTCGTTTTTTGGTGCGTCTATAGCACCCTTGCACAATTTATGATGAATTATGGAAATGACTGGGACATGTACTTGGTTCCCTCCTACGTAGGCACCCAAATATGGGGTAAGGCTTCATATCACGTGCTTTTGTTGTCCAGTCGTAAATCCTGCCTGATGACCTCTAGAGGTAAACTCGCGCACTAAATGGGGGAGTTGGGTGGATGCTAGAGGGCTGGGCCGCGCGCCTGGAGCGCGCGCCCGCTGCCAGCTCCCGACTGTCAGTCGGCCTCGTGCGCCACCCTCTGGAGACTCGCTAGAGCTTCACCTTTCTCAGCCCGGGGCTGCTGCAGGACTGAGGTCGAATCGAGGTTACAGCCCATTTTAGCAAAATTATGACATCTCTCTCAGAGTCCCATTAGTAAGTACCAATTGTTAGGGGCGATGGACTCTAGACCAGAAAAACAGCAAGAATGCGGGCTGCTGGGGAATCTATAGCCACCTTTTACGCAGGAGATCCTTTTCAAAAAATATATCTCCATCATTCAGGTAGAGATTTTTTTAAAAAAATCAAAACAAAAATTAGGATAAAGTAAACTAAACCAACGTAGATTTCTTTGGAAATTGGGGGCCAAAATTAGCACTAAAAAAAACTGATTCAGAAAAAATAAGAAATAATGAATCTCGGTAACAACAATAACTGGGCAACAGCTTCAAGAGGAAAGAGAGAAATACATCTAATGGAGATGCTTTTAAAATCAGTGCCGATTTCAAATTTCTATTCAACAGAGGTCTCCTGCAGTATTTTTTTTTTAATAGGGTTATTTCATGGGCTTTTAAGAGACGCAGAGAAAGAAAGAATCCAGGAGCATTTTAAGGGCATGCAATTTTTCCCCACCTCATTTCTTCTCATAAATATAAGCATAGTGGTGGTGTTTAGTTAGGAGGATGTGAATTATTCTTTTTTTTTTAATTAAGAGAGTTATACTCCAAGTGCTATGCTTTTCACAGTATCAAAAAATAATAAGCATGCTTCCATATTTACATGTACACAGTGGCACCAATATACTATAATATAATGATATTTTTTCATGCTATTAGTAAATAAAGCCTTCACCTGTGCCTTCTGGTACACAATGAGTACGAAATAGCCGCATTCTTATTTTAGACTGGGGGACAGTGTTTTCCCAAAATATTGTTTCCTTTAAAATATTTTTAAAAAGGGAAAAGGATAAGAACACATCTAGGACTAGGGTTTCTCTTAATGGAATTTAAAACTAGGTCAATAGAAGAAGAAAATGAAAACACGCTTCATGATCAATTATATTAAATGATTATATGGACCCTAGTGATCTGCCCATCAAGAGAGAAGTCTATCCTTCCTTTTTTCCACTTGTATATACAATATTTTTACCCTTTTAAAAAGGCAGAATTTTAATTATTAAGAAAAGCCAAACTCCTAGACATTTAGAAAAATAAAAATATATAGCAGATAAACAGCACTGCAGGGTTTTTTTATTATAGTTCCCCTCCCCCATTATCCCCTTTCAAAATCCTAATTGTATATTGGGAATCAAGCATACATGCTAACAGTCCCCCCCTCTTTTTTTCCTTAAACCACATGAGGGTGCCATTTTATTTCATTCAAATAAAGTCCCAGTGAAATCAATATTACTGCCAAACAAATGGGTTCAGGTCTGAGATGAAAAGGGGTAGAACAAAGCGCAACTATTTCTTAGAGTTAGCAGCAAAAATATGCAGAAGAATCTCTCTATCCTTCTAGAATCCCTCTCTGAACCCACATCTGGCCCTTTCTTAGGCATCGAAGCCAGACCATCAAATGGTAGACTTTCATACAAATGCTTAAAACTTTTTTTTTTTTTTAAGTTCATATCAGAAGCATTTAAGCACCTAAATCTATAGTCTGGAAACCTGACTGTGATTACCAAGCTTTTCTACTGTCAATAATTCTATTGATATAGAAATTCAGTTTACTGCAAATATATATAGATATATAAATATGTATGTATTTTAATTAAGCCTTTGGGAACATCTGCATAACAACAACAACAAAAAAGAACAATAACCCAAGGAATGTGTAGGGCTCTATGTGAGTGATTGTGTGTGCGTGTGTGTGTGTGTGCATATGTGTGTGCGTGTGTGTATCAACTGGGAGGCATGGTGAAGAAGGAAAAGCTACTATTCACTTTCCTTAAGCGTACTTTTACTCCCCTGATTTTTCCTCTGATTCCTCTTCGCCAGGCTGGGTGGAATTGATCAATTTGCTTTCCTTTTTCCACTTCATGCGCCTGTTTTGAAACCAGATTTTAATCTGTCGTTCGGTAAGGCAGAGAGCGTTTGCAATCTCAATCCGTCGCCTCCTGGTTAAATATCTGTTATAATGGAATTCTTTCTCTAGCTCTAGCGTTTGGAATCTGGTGTAAGTCTGCCTGCCCCGTCTCCCGTGCGTTCCGTACACTGTACCTAAGGAAGCAAACACACAGAACCGCCGATCAGCAGGCCCGCCTTGGCGCTTCCGATTAACAAAGAAATCCGGGAAAACCTCTTGGAGCTATATTCCTTGTTTACTCACGCTTCCTAACCTAGGAGACAAGTTCGCGTTCTCCTCATGCTCACGGGATTGGGTATTTTAAAGTTATTACTGTTATTGTTTATTATTATTATTATTATTTAAATTTTGGGATCGTTGGGAGCAAAAGCATTCCTTTTTAATAAAAGGAAGGAACTGCGAGATTGTATTCAACATGATCATTTCCCTCAGATAATATGCGAATAGGCCTAGGTACAGAAGAGTTGCTTTTATGTGTATCATGTCCAGACCCGCAAGAGGATTTTGGCTTGATGTAACCAAATTGAAATATCTTTCAGTGGCACTGATTTCCAAAGGAAGAAATTAGGAATCCTATTTCTTAATTCTTTCCCATTTTAAACAGGTGAAATTTGAAGAGGCTTGGCTTGGCTTGGCTTGGCTTGGCTTGGCTTGGCTTGGCTTGGCTTGGCCCGGCCCATTCTCCTGATAAGTTCAGCCAACTGACACCAGTGTCTAAATGCATTTATTTGGAAGCCCCGGTGATTTCAGTAAAACCTATTTTGAAGCAAGTGTTTTTAGGAAGGTAGAATAGAAATACAGCATAGAGTTAAATTAAATTATGCTGCTTTAAAGGAATGGCATTAATGTTTTAATGAGAACATAAAGAGAGCCAGTCTTGTCTAGTGTTAAGGCAGAAGGCTAGAATCCAGGAGACTGTGAGTTTTAGTCCCAGCTTAGGCATGAAAGCCAGCTGGGTGACTTTGGGCCAGTCACTCTCTCTCAGCCCAACTCACCTCACAGGGTTATTGTTGTGGGGAAAATAGGAGGAAGGAGTATTAGGTGTGTTTTCCGCCTTGAGTTATTTATAAAAATAATAAAGGAGGGATAAAAAAAATCTAAAAAAAAAAGGCTGAAACTACCCAAAAGCTTTCAGTTTTAATGCTTCACTGTTAAAATCTTCCTATACTTTTTAATTCCACTGGAAGAAGGACAAAGAATGACATTCTGATACATTGAAATGGGGGGGGGGGTTGTTGGCCATTGATCAAATTTTCTTTCTTCCCACCCCCTCCACGCCATTAGATGATTTGTGTGTGCGCAGATATTACTAGAAAATGTGCATTCAATAGCTCATTCTTACACACTAATGAGTGGGTGAAGGGAGGGGGAAGAGAACTCTCACTAATATATGGAGCAGCCAGAACTCTTCCCTTGTATCAGTCGTTGGCTCTGATGGAAAGGGAAGGTCCTGGGATGGTGATGAAGATGAGGATGACCAGTTCAGCAACAGCAGCCACCCAGTGCTTAAGAAAATATTGATTTTGAAGGGTGCTAATATTTATTTCCATGAGACTTGCTTCCAGGTATGTGAGACTGCAATTGCAGGGTTCATGTGCTGACTCAGCCTTCAGAAGGCGTCCTTGTCAATGTAGCCCTCAACCTGTCAGGTTGAAGGGAGTTCCTGGGAGAAAGTCTCAGGTTATCCCTGGGCTTTGAGCCTCCACTGCTCATAGCAGACAGCCTGAAGATGGCCCATCGCAAAACGACCCTTATCCCTAAGACGGAAAGAGAGAAAGCAAGGCTCCCCTCCACCATCACCTCTCCATCCCACCTCCCGATTTGTGGTTACCTCCCAGTGACTTACCAGCGCACGAATTCATCCTTTGCATCCAAGGGTAAACAGGGCTGGTGTACTTCCGGTCGCTGCTTTCCTCGTTCAGGGCTTTGGCTGCCCCGTTTTCGGGCTTGTACTGCTGGTCAGAGGCAAAGCAGGGCAAGTAGTCCCCGGGGTTGCTGGCCCTCGGTTTGCCATTGCCGGAGGGCGAGGAGGCACCGCCCAGGTCCTTGTCCGAGTAGAAGCAAGAGGCTCCATAATCATAGGACGCCCGGTTGCAGGCGATGACCGTGTTGGGGCTGGACTGCTGGAAGAAGCAAGGGGAGGAGTAGGGCTTCTCCTGCAGGCTGCCGGCCCCATAAGAAGCTGGGAAGTGCCTCAGAGCCTCGTAGCCAGCCGCGGGGTGGTAGAGGGGGATCTGCCCCAGGAAGGACTCTTGCCCATTCGACAAGCTTCCCGGGAAAGCGGGATTCACGAAATAGGAACTCATGGACGCTCCCCAGATCCCGGACCGTGATTTGTTGTGTATTAGTACATCTGGCTATAACTATTAGTAGTCATGCGAGTGGTTTGTTTCTGGATGGCCGAGCGCCAAAAGCGACAGCAGCAAATCGCACCAGCTGACGGCGCGGCGACCAATGAGCGAGCGGCGGACGGCCTTCTCCCCCGGGACCCGCCGCTACCGAGCCAGCAAAGTTCCAAACAAGCCCCCTCCCCCGCGCACACACCTCCGCCGCCGCCGCCGCGCCTAGCAGATGGCAACTGGCCACCGGCGCCCAAACGGAGGGCGGGGGGTGGGAGGGAGGAATTGCCCTCGGGTAACCCCCGGGGAGGAAGTGGGTGCTCGTGAGTCTGTAGGGCGAGCGGGATATTCCCACCTCAATGAATGACTCCAGGGAGAGACCCCGAGCGCCGGGCAGCTGACTGCTGGGAGCAAAGAGGCGCCCCCGGAAAGTTAACTTGCCAAACCCGCGGTCTGCCCAGGAGAAGCCAGTTCTCCCCCACGCCCCCCAGTTCATTCACCCTCTTGCCAGGAGCTCGCGGTCTCTGTCCCGGCCCCGCAGAGTCGAAAGCAAAGAAACCGGATGGTGTACAGGCGGTGTCTAAGAAACGCTTAAAACTGGAAACTTGACCAGCCGTCTCCAAAAGGGAGGATCTGCTGGTTTAGAAACAAACCGACGAACAAGAGATCCCGTCATTACCGCCTACCTTCAGGCCCGAGTCAAAAGCCATAAAACGAAGGCGCCCGAGGCACTTGAAATATTTCCCAGCACAATGCAATGGGCAACCGTAATTCAGCCGAGTTGCATGATTTCCCTTTCTTGTTGGTCATGAAACGCGTGTCTACGTGTGTTGGAGACAGTGTGCATGCATCTACATCCCCGTGAATGGCTAAGGAAAAAGATCCCTTCTGTTCAAGATGAACCAGATAATATAATGCAACTAATTTAATTTAATCTTCAGCTATGAGCCGGACAGGAAACGGTGATTCTCCGACACAATTGCTGTTGTTGCTGCTCTTTATTTGTTGTCAGTGGGGGTATTTCAAAGGAAACCTCTCTGAGGATGCCAGCCGCTGCTTTGAAGAGAGGAAATTATTCCAATAAATTTTTCCCCCTGTTGTTAGTCTTTTAACTCCCCAAATGATATCTTTGTAACTTCAGTCTGTTGTTATAATGAATCTCACAGGAAGGTGGGGAGCAATTAAGCCACCCCATCTTTAAAAAAAAGAGAGACCAATAAAACTGAATTAGCCAAAAAAAAAAAGAAAGAAAGAAAGAAAAGAAAAGAAAAGAAAAAAGAAAAGAAAAGAAAAGAAAAGAAAAGAAAAGAAAACCACTAGTAAAAAGAGTGTCTGCTGATAAGCTCTTTTGAAATCTGCAAACATGGCGGTAATTTCAAAATACAATGGAGAAAATATCTAGGCCTGAAGTTACAAAACTCTTAAGGGAGTGAGAAACCTGGAAAGCAATGAGGTCTTTAACACGGAGGCTGGCAACTTCCGAAATTATTTCCGTTGAATCATCTTGGTCTTACCCCCCAGGAAATATGAATAAGATTAAAGCCCCATATTTTCTGCCAATCGCTTCTGTCGTTTCTCAGGCGTTCTTCCACTTTCAGAATGACCACTTTAATAACTGGCCCTCTGTTGGCTTGAAAACCATAAGGCCTCTGCTCAGTTGGCTATTTTTTATTTCTGAATCTGAATAGGGTATCTATAAAACAGAAGTTAAAATAGCCACCGTCGCCACCGCCACCCCATTCTTGTCACCAGCATTCTTTTGGTCCTTCACAGGAGTTTCACAGAGACCCTTCCAACAATGGATTTTTTTTTCCCTGAAAAGATTTCCTAATCTCCCCCCCACACACACACTAAATGAAGATCTATAAACGTAAATTGTCGGGGTGTCAGGGAAAATACTCCCAAAAGTTGAGAATAGTTATTACTGAATCCAAAAATGAATTCTTTTTAAATATTTTACAACACAAGAAAGCAGAAGAAATGAGACACACACATGCACACACACAGAAAGCTGATTTATACTAATTATCAGCAAACATGGAATCTAAAGTTCCTATAAATGGAGTCCAGGTAAAAAAAATTTTATTAGACTTTACAAAGGATACAATATAGCTAGATATCAGTTCATTTTCATTAGCCAATTGCCAAGTTGTCAAATTTACAAAAATATAAGCAGCTAGGGGAAAATGTAGATTAGGGAATTATTTGTAGATTTAATGCAATAAGCAGGGAATTCTCACCGAACTCTTAAATCCACAGCAAGCATAATTCAGAATAGAAAAAGAGATAAAATCTATACACAGTTACCAGAACACCAATTAGAGTAAATTAAAAAAGAAAAAAGTGGCTGTGGTCCAGCAAATGAAATGGTATTAATAGTACTTTCCCCCTTTCCATCTAGATGTTTGGAGACACACATCTGTTAAACAGAAGTTTTGCAAAGTCTGCACCTTCCCAGAAGAATCCAGACAAATTCTCTGAGATACTTTCTTAATGAAGCAAGGTAAACAGCTTGAGTGGGCCATTGAAAAACACACGGCAAAACAGGTCAAACTTCAGAACTCTTTCAAATAACAACCTCCATTGATTTAAAACGTGTGACTACCACTTTAACAATGAGGGCCTCCCACTCCCCCGCCCTCCCCTCTCCTCTTTCATTCAATCCAAGCCATAAGTCAAACAAAGTTAGAACACAGGTGCGGGGGGGGGGGGGCGGCAGTAGCCCTCTTAAGTTTAAAAGCTCCTTTTCTATGAAGGTACAAATCCACTTACAAATTCTTCTCATGTTCACGGAGGTAACGAGAAGCAAGATTTAGCTAACAGCCTCTAATCCAAACAGATCTCTCAATCCCAGCCATTGTTTAGATTGGACGTGTATTAGTAACCCTCGTGGGATAAACTCAGCGTCTCTAGGTCGCCCTGCTAAGGAGTTAGCGCAATCATATTTTCAAGGGTGCCTCCGCTTTCCCCTGCGTACGCTTAAAATATAAAAATCGCCTGAAAAAGGGTAACGACGTCTCCGTGTGTGGATACGCTCCGACCAATGATAAGCAAGCCATTCAGCCGTGATTTATTTATCGGATCCCTTTTAATTATTTATTTATGTACCTGGTGGCTCCCCCCCCGGCCCTCTCAGCGCCTAGTACCTCCAAGAGCCACACAGTGGCAGTACTGAGCACGCTTCTCTCGCCGATAAATAATCCGACATTCACTGCAGCTGTAGTCAAGCAGATACGGTAATGCGATGCACACGCAATTCTTTATCGACTCGGGTTGAGAAAGGGTTGGGAGGGGGTTGAAATCATCCTCAACGGCAGAGATAAATATAAGAACAGGGACATAGCCCAGTCAGAAATATTTTCCTCCTTACAAATGGGTAAGAAACAACCTTGACTTAGCTGAACTACACACAATTGCTTCTACGAAAATACTGCATACAACTCTCGTCACTACATCTTACCTGCTATACCAGTTATTAAGAGAATTTACTGGGTTTTTTTTTTTTCATTAAGCAATGCCCCAAAAGGTTCCTTAAAGCATTTAATCTCCCCCCTCCTCCGCACACACACCCCATGTATATTAATGACAAAATAAAACAAGCGCTCGGGTTCTTAAAACGCTCGCATATGTTCCTGCCTCTCAACTGTGCACATAAGCAGCACCATAACATCGCGTTTAGGTCTGCCTCTAAAGGCATCGCCAGAATTAATCACCGTCTAAAATTCTAAAACACGTGAGGACCCGCCTCCGTCCACCAATCTATGCCCATTCCTTACACACACCTCAAAATAAACGCAACCTCTTAATAGCTTCGACCGCAAATTAAACCCTCGCAAGGACCAAGCCAGCCCGCGTGGGTTAGACACCACCTTCCTGGGTCTTCCAAATCCGCCTTTCTACGAACGCAGCTGTTCATGAGAGGGTTTCTAGAAACCCACCACGCTTTCCAAAGGCAGCCTTTTAATGCAGCCAATGGAACAGTAACAGTGACAGGATGACACTTCGAGCCCGACTCTGATTTGTATGCGCCAAGCAAAGTCCCGGAAGCCCCGGGTTGCATTGGTTCATTCTGACTCTTAGGCAAATCGACCTTCTGCTCGAGACAGAAAGAGACTTAGCCACGCCAGGCTGCCTCTTGTCACTAACCAGGTCTGCTTGCTGACGCTCTCCTCTGCATTTCTCACCTTGTAGGTCCTGGCTGGCAGGAGCCCCTGCTACTTTGACAGCTGTCGCTTTGGCTGCAGCGGAGACGAATTGCCTTCCTTTTGGTGCCAGAAGAAGCAGGAAATTAGCCAGGTTGCGAGTTGAAAATCTGCCACCCCACAGCTTTGAATCCAAGATGCCACACCTTCCGGCAAAAGAACTGGAAAATGCCATTCCAGACCTGCGTTCGAGGCGACTGCCCATACCCAGTCTCCATCCACTCGACTCCCTTTTGACTTACAATGGACAAATGAAAACCCGGGTGGGTGGTTGAAGGGGGGGGGGTGGGGCTGAAAAGGCAGAGAGATCCGAAGCAGGACAGAGCAGAGCAAAAGAATGCAGCTCTATTCTCGCCAGGGAAATTATAAAAAAGTTCATGTTCACGATTACCACCCACATGACCGTCGACAACCAATGGAGAACCCGAATCACTCGTAAAGTTGTATTGCAAAGTTGTAAATTTTCATAAACAACAACGGATTTATGGCCTTTTCCTCATCACTAAGAAAGAGGCAGGACTTAGAAAGGCGCCATTTTACCAGAGAGACGGTCCTAGATTTTTAAAGGACCCCACCATTTGGACAACCCTCCTCTGCTTTTTGCATGGAAATTATGCTAAATACATTTAGAACCAAACAAAGTATCAGACACTGGCCCACTTTCCACTCATATGAATTTTATCCTCTACCTCCTTCCTTATAATTTCAATCTGAAAGCAGCCTGTCTTGCTTCAGTTTTAAAAAATGGGGGTGGATAATGGAGGCAAAGAACAAAAATAGGAAAATATTTCAGAAATATTTGAAAATACACCATGGAAGACGAGGTCTGTTTCTGTTACTTCTGCCTTCTGCCCCTGTTCAGACCTCTGATCTGAGAATATCCATGTTGGCAATTGTATCCTACCCGAAATGCGGATTTTCGTTCAGGCAGGGAAGCTGCATACAAGCCCCAAATTTGAACTAGGCTTATGTGATGAAGTTTGAGCTAAAACCATAATCCTAGTCTTACTGAAGCCAAACTCATGGAACCAGTTTAGATGCCTAAGTAAAGAAGAACACGATCCATTTATCACCTTTAGTACCAATGGAAGAAACTGCACAGGAAATCCATCAGGACTGTGCCCACAGAACCAAGCTACTTTCTAGCTCCGTATTAGCCTCCCCTCTCGGTGACTTACTCTGCAAGTGAGTTTGTGCCGCTGTTTTCTTTCAGGTAACAGGGGTAGTGATGGCACCATCCTTGTTTGCTGAAGATTATTTATTTGCTCAGATCTCTTATATTTCATGATATGAATAATGAACAGTAGGACGTATGCACAGATGCACACACACATTCTTTGCTTGCAAAGAAACACAATGCACTGTCAACAAGCATTTTTATTTGTGTAACATAAAACACAATTAAACTTGGGTGATACACGAAAGCAAACTTCAAAGATAATTCACACATATACACACACGCGCCCTTCCCTGCCCCTTCTAATTTTAACATGAACTACCTCAACGTTCACAGTGAACAGAGCGGAAAAAACACATTTGTAATGTACAAGTTATGAATAAAGATTAGCCAAAACTTTAATGGTAGAATTTGTTTATACAGAAGTTTTTCTTAATGTTATCATGCTATAAAGTTACCCGGTTCAGTATAGATTTTCCCAGTTTATGATGGAGTTCAAGACAGAAGAAATAGCCAACATTTCCAATACACAAGTTGTCTGAAATGTAGGAAAGTTGCAGCCTTTTGTATTGAGCAAGTATAGGATGAGGGAAGAAACTGGTGGAAGAGCAGGTGGTTGTTGCTTAAATTCACTTAAGTTTTTTGTTTGTTTGTTTTAATTGCATCAAGCAGAATTAACGATGGACAAATTTTAAACAAAACACAGACCAGCCTTCAGGAGCGCAATATGAAAGAAAAGGTGAAACAGGTTTTACAATGGTTACAATCAGGGTTTATCTCATAAAATTCGGGCTAGCGAAGACTTGAGAAGAAAGCTTATATTGCAGCATATTTGATTTAATTTAATAACAGCCTTGCAATAAATATATTATGTCTAAAAACTTTAAATTATATTCATCAATACTCCACACCAAATCTTCGATCCATGCGAGGCAGGCCTCCTCGCAGTTTCTGCTTGACAACATCTCCTCTAACCTTCAGGTCCCATCAGCGACTCCCACCAACACTATTCTCGCCCCCTTTTCATTTATACAATACAATTTTGGTGATAGGTAGGCGGAGTTAGAAAATAGGTAGTTTTCAAAATAGGTAGTATGAATCACTGCAGTTGAGTGTAGTGGTTTATTCTTTTTTTTTTTTCTTTTTTTAGGATTTCTTCCCCCACCCCAGCTCCCTGTCCCAGTTATTTAAACAAATAAGCAGAAAGTCCAACCACTTGGAAGTATATAGAACTTTAGTGAAAAATTAGGTAGTCTGAAATTAAGCCTAATGCACTTTTCCCTTTCGGATTTTTGGGGATTTGTGCAGTCAGGTAGTTTATTTGGAAGCTAACTTAGATGGGGCTCTCGCGCGCTCTCTCGCTCTTTCCCCCCTTTTCGTGTGCAAAGAACGGGTCATTGTTGGGTTCATTTTCCTTTCACAAATATCAGTAAAAAAATTAATATTATGTTGTTTATCACTTGTTAACATAAATGACGACAAGCTTGGATGCCCAAAGCCAATCTAGCCCAGATGTTGGACCGAGAATGGGACTTTGCAGTTTAGACTGAGAATAATCCAGGGGATGTCGAGAGGAAATGGAAGGATCTATCCCGCCTGTCCTCTCTCCAGCCCCTCTTACAGTGGAAATGGCCATTTTAAAAAAAGGGTAGTTTTATGTTTATTTTTTTTAACCAAAAAAAAAAAGCTTCAGGAGAGCGTTTACAGCTGTCACGTGCAAACAGCATCCGAGAAGAGTCTCGGGTGAGCCTTCCCTTCCTCCCGCCACCGGCATTCATTCCGCGTCTTCCTCCTCCTCCTCCTCCTCCTCCTCCACCTTCTCCACCGAGGTAGTGGCGGGTGCCCCCTCGTTGGCCGCGGCGGCGCCTCCAGCGGCGTCTTCTTTATGCTCCTTCTTCCATTTCATGCGACGGTTCTGAAACCAGATTTTGATCTGCCTCTCGGTCAAGCACAGGGCGTGAGCGATCTCTATCCTCCGCCGGCGGGTCAGGTAGCGGTTGAAGTGGAACTCTTTTTCCAGCTCCAGCGTTTGATAACGGGTGTAAGTCTGACGCCCTCTCTTCCGATCTGGACCTACAGGGAGGGAGGGAGAGACAGGGGGGCGGAGACCATCCAAGTTAAGGGAGAAAAGGCAGGAAAAGAAGACAATCCACCTGAATAAAACTCGGAATTTACAAACAAGTCGGCAGATAAATGGAGTCAGCCTCACTCCTGTTTCTCTCCCCCGCCTCCATTTTTGCCAGATTACAATACCCGGCCGGCCCCAAAGGCCATTAACAGCGCAGGGTTAGGCAGGTCTTCTTGAAAGCAAGCCCTAATGAGCCCCTACTTGAAAGTAAACCCCACTGAGTCGATAGTTCTCCACTCAGCTAGAATCTCTGTCACCTCCGAAATAAACTCGGCCCTGTTCCGTGGGACTGTAGCTCTGCTTTTCCGACTGAAGGCACCTTCATTAGAAGTCTGGGCGCTGGATTCTAGGTTTTTAATCCATAATCTCAAAGAAAAATCCGAGCCAGAGGCAAAGTGGTTTAGCGGAACTCTGCCGAATATTGGGTCACATTCTAGGTAGTACCTAGGTTCAAGTCTTGCTCGCAAACTCTATTCAGTGTAAGTTAAAAGAATACCTTCGCCTCCCACCTTGCCCTGGTCTAGAGGACGCGCAGCGAGGTTTAGGCTGCACCAAGAACCCCTGCCTGCCTGCCTGCCTGCCTGCCACAGGATCATCCCTTTCTGACAAAGAAAATTCGAGAACAGAAAGAAATCACACATTTTAGCCCAATCCACGCAGAGGTGGCTTCTCAGTCATTGCGGTCTCCTCCATCTCTGCCCGCCACCCCGTTTCCCACCCGAGATTCCCCTTCTCTGCCGCTGCGGGCGGAGAGAGGCGCCCCGTCGCCAGGCGTGTTCTCCGGACCCCTTCGCCACCCTCGCCTGTTTTCCCTGTGGCGCAGCCCGGCGTTCAGCCCGACGCTCCAGTTCCATCGCGAAGAGGAGTTAGATAAATTTACGAGGCTCGAACTCATTAATTGGGCAATAAAAAGTTTTATGAGGTTCATTTACATACAATGCCACAGGCTTTTGCGCAATGGCGCCTCTGCTCTAATTAAAAGCGGAGAGGCAGGCGCACTTTTGGCGAGGAAGTTTGCATGCGCCGCCTTGGCTCGCCTGCCTGAGGTCGCGTAACGTTCGCCCGCAGGTCGGGCTGTTCTTTTATGTTTCTGAGCAAGGCTTTTGGTCGCCCCCGCCCGCTCCCCCCGCCTTCCCCATACCTGAAGACCTCATCCAGGGGTATATCCGGAAATTACCCTCAGCCTGGCTGTGCAGGTTGCTTTCCTCCGCTTTCTCACAGCTGGATTTGGTTAAGTCATTGCAGAGGACGGGAATGTTCTGATCAAAAGAGGAACAATGCAGGTTGTAGGCATCAGAGCCCAGGCTGTATCCGGAAGAGAACGGGGTTTGATATATGGCACTGTTCACATTGTACAAGGCAGGCATGGAGGAGGTGAATGCGCTAGCGCCTGGTCCATAGCCGCTTCTCTGGGAGTTGGTAGCAAAGGAGCAAGACGTAGGCTCCGCATTTTGGAAGAGAGAAGCAGCCCCCGTCGTATATTTGCTAAAAAGAGCGTTCACATAATACGAAGAACTCATAATTTTGACCGGTGATTTGTTGTCCGGTAGGCTTCGGTGTCGGTTTTACGAGGTAGCGTGATATATGATAACATTACACCCCCAGATTTACACCAAACCCCATTTTCTTTTGGACCGAGCTGCCTCCACCACGTGACCAGTCATATGACCCCATCCGCCAATCTCCTCCTGCATCACAGGTGGTAGAGATCAGGGGAGCGCACAAGGTCCTATAATGGAAGGGGAAGAGCATCACAGCCGTGCCTCGCGAATGACCGAAAGCAGCCGTGCGGCTGTGTTCCCCGGGCGGGCTGCCACATGGCCGGCGGCACGCCGGGGACCCCGGAGGAAGCCGAAGGAGCGCCGAGAAACGGGGCTGGCTCGGGCTGTGACGAGGCAACTGGAGCCCGGCGTTTGGAGAGCTAAGGCCGGCCGTCTTCGCCTTCGCCCACCCTTCTCTTCCGCTGCTGCCAACGGGGCTGGGGGTGACGGAGTCGTCATGTGCTTCCTTTAAATCTCCCCCAGCCCCGAGACAGTCTCCTTCCCACTGCTTGAGAGAAGCTACCGGATGGATTTGGAGTTCCCCTCTAGTTTCTGTGCCGTGGGCAGCCTTTCGGCGTGTCCTATTCGGAAAAAGAGCACAGTTGGACCCACACAACAGCCTCCCTCATTAATATAGGCCCTCCCCCCGCAGTCAACTGCAAACACGGGCTTTCTTTTTGACTCCTGGCCGGGGGGCTCGTGCGCATTAGTAGACATCGACACAAGCGCATTGCCACCACCGTGGTCGTGTTCTTTTTCCTACAAAAAAGGAAACGGCGTCACGCACGTGGTGGCCTTCAGCCGGTGCACCTCTCTTTGTGTGTGTGCGTATTGATGGGTTTGTATGATTCGGTAAAAAGGGTTGCCCTTCCTATTTTGCTAGCAGGTTTCCTGAGATGCTGAAGGCTAGATGCGGAAATCTAGGAATGCCAAAGGCTCCTCCGTTTCTCTTCTCCTATTACCAACTTCCCTGCCTAAAAAGGGGCGGGGGGGGGGGGGGGAGAACGGATCCTAGCTTGTTTGCAAGTTTTTCAAAGAGGACTGGTAAATATCTTCCAAGGCCTTTCATGTGCCTGATTTTGCCTGCTATTCCAGGGAAGGCTACATCAGAAGACTTATTGCGGGAATTACGACACAGAAGTGCCTTTATTAGCCGGCCTGATCTGCCCAATAGCACTGCCCCGATTTTTTAAAAAATGTATTTGCAGCGACAAATAAAATAAACGGGCTTTCATAACCTTTGGGAAGGGGAATCTCCTCGAGTAGGAATGAGGACGTTGAAATGCATCTTGTTTTAAAGCCCTGCTTCTATCCACAATCGCCCGCGCTCAACTTCTTCAGGAAACACATACCTTTGAGGATCTTCTATGCTTGGGGAAAAGGCAATGCCCCCTCCCCCCAGATCACAGACAACAGGACTCCTTAATTTTTAAGAATCCCCCTCCACGCACACAGGCACATGCAGCCCATCCAGGGAGGATGTGGTGCGTCTCCTACTCCCCCCCCCCGCCCCCTTGGTCGTAAAATGAATTTCCTCCCCTCCGAGGAGAAGTTTGCACAGAGGCATCTTTTACTGCCCTGCTCTATTGCACATCATAAACTGGAAGGAAGACAATGGAATTGCCCCGGAAACTCTCCCCTTAAATTATGGAATTGGCTATCCTGTGTCTACAAAGAGCCTCTCTCGCGCTAGAAACGCCCCTAGTGATATTTCTCACGGAGCTTTGAGAGGGTTTATTTCGGTGCCACCGGCCCGGCAGGTCCAGTGAAAGGACCAATAAAGGCCGTCGTACAGTGGGGCTGCGGACTGAAATGGTAATCCTAATATGTAATCATATGGACTCAGATGAGGTCGTCTGCCCCTCAAGCGTTTCGCTTGAGGGAGGGAATCCGCAGCCGCGCTGTTTAGGCTCTTTTTGCCCCCGCAATTTTGATCCGCATCTTAAGATGGCTGTCAAAACCAAAGGAAAGGGAAGGGAGGGCTCCCTCTCTACCACCCTCATCCGCCTTCCTGGAAAATCTTTTTCAAATCAAACAAACAACCCTAAAAAGCCAACGAAATGGCTAAGAAGTGGGAAGAAAGCAAAGGGAACCTGCAAAGGCAACCGAGATCAAAGAAGGGGCCGGCCAGCCTCAACATTGAACCAATAAATGCCTCTCCGGGAACAGCCCGCAAGATGGAAGAGGGGAGCAAGACAGCGAGCAGAAGCGGCGCTCGGGGCGCGGCTCCTGATAAGGCAGAGCGGGGCTTTGCAGATGACTCTGTAACCAGACCCCTTAAAATGAGTCAGGGGCGATCAAGACAAGATGCTGGTTTCTGAGTTCCGCGGGGGACAGACTGAAAAATAAAAAATAAAATGATCATGTTTTCTAAAGTCTTTTCTTGGAAACGTTCGAAATTTTTCACAAGAGTTACGGTGTAGTAGTAAGGGGTGGATACACACGCTCACCCGGAACATGAGAAAGGTTTTCTGAACAGACGGGTGTCTAATCCTCTCTGTACAAATCTATTCCATCAGAATGCCCCAATAAGTTCAGAAGCACGTCCAAAGTGAAGCTCCCTGCTTGCCACAGAAGTATGGTTGAAAAGCTCCCTCTTTTTCCATTTTAAGCCTTGTTCTGGCTCTGGCGTACGAATGCGGAAATTTTCTGCTGTTCAAAAAGAAAAAGATCCTGTAGGCTGCATTGTCTCTAAAAACCTGCTTGGAGGTGTGCCCCGCACACACCCACGCAAACACTGCCTGGAATGATCCTTGTCTTACAATGTATTGCTTATTGCATTTCATTTACTTCTGCGTTTTCAAATAAAACCCCTACACCTCCTATGTTTTGCTCTCTATCTAACGAGCTCCATGCTCCTCAAAAATATTCTGTTACATAGAAAGACGTAAATTGCTTTGTTATGTTCTGGGAAGTCTTTGTTAAAACGCAAGAGTGCTGTTGTGAAATAATAACCAATTGCTAATGCTTTAAGATTTCTGCAGTTGGAAGCAAAATATTTATTGATTAGGTTCGATCACAGCTTTGATTTTGCTATTTGGCATATATGGGTTTCCCTTTCCTTAATTAGCCTTGGCTGTTCAATTAAAAGTTTATATGAATTACTTAACTTTCGTTTTGCATTTCACCTTGGGTGAAGTGGTTCAAGATAACAACAGCAAGCTATATTGAAGGCATGCCCTTAACAATAAGAATTAAATTTACAAACTGTGATAGGTCATAATCTGTTCATATAAATTACATTTTCCACTAGGAGCATCTATTAAATGTAAATGTTACATTCCCTCTATAGGCTTCCATTATTTTTAACATCAGATATAATTGGTTGTTTTCCCTTCCTGGATTCTTATTCTAGAATTAAACCAGAATACCTTTCTCACTTAAATCCTCCTTCGCTGGTTCTGTATGGCTCCTTTGGCGACGGGTTTGCATGTGTGTGTGTGAAAGAGATGCACATTGTCAATATTTCCCCAATAATGTCATATTTTTCTTTCATTTTGATGCATTGCATTTATGTTTCTTATGTTCTGAAGACCTATTACAGCTAAACATGAATTCTAGTCATCTGTTTTCAGATGCCGGTGTGTGCCTTGCTCGGCTTAAATGAGAATAAATGGAGCCCTCCAGAGCAGAAGCAAAAAAGAGGTATTAATTTTTGATCAGAAGAAACAGAAAATATAAGAAACAAAAAAAGCCCCAGAATAAAAATGTACAGACATTTGTACAGCCGGTGATATGTCAGCTTGTGAGCATTTGCATAACATAATTAAATCGGGTCCCACCGAGTCAAAATTGTTTAGGACAGAACAGAGCCCTTAATTGCAGAAAAGGCATCTGCTGGAAAAATTCAGTGGCTGGTAAATAATTTTCAAATTAAAAATTGCAGCCTGGTTGCTTTATCCTAGCAATTCAGTTTTTTTGGTTCTGGGGGAAAAAAAGCCATTTCAAGGACAGCCTGACCCCCAAAGCAGACAAAATCACGTTTGGGGAATGTAAATGAGGCTGAGCAAAGGAATCCTTGTATTAGAACAGAAGGATATTTGCACCACAGAGGACTGCCTAAAATCCCTCTAAAGGGGGTTTGTTTTGTTGTGTTCAGTTTTGTTTTTTTTAGAAAAAATGATTCTATTTGTTGCACTTGGAAACATGGCCTTTAAGCTCCTACTTAGGGTTGCTTGTACCAATAATGCAATCTTTCAATCATCCACTGAGGCTTTCCAAGGATTTGAATCTTTGCAGCTATAATATTGCTTCTATGCTTTCAATAAGTCTGCATATGTTTCAGTTCCATACACCTATTGGGGAGCCCTACTGAATCTCCAATTAGGGCATTCTGATGGAATAAAATTGCAAACAATCACACCGTCATAAGGCCATCCTGGGTGTATTTACTTGAAAGTAAACCCCACATTATTTAGCGGGGCTTACTTCATGGAACAGCTTGCTGCCTGGTCAGGACTGAGATCTGTAAATGATTGTACTGTGTGAATATATTTGCCTACATTATTTGTATTTGCATACAGATATCACTGTGCGTATCAATTTGTGCATATCATGGGCAGTTAAATTATGGATTGGTTCTTAACATAAATGTATTTGTATTTCATTATAGGTTTAACGATTGGAAATTTAATCTCACCAAAGATGATACACACTCACAGATATCCATACAGACAGAACCCATTTCAGCCTCTTTATTGTGCTGAAATGAGCCATTTTTAAGCCTATAAAGTATATTCATATAGATGAGCCTTTATGTGTACACATCCATAGGTATGTGTTTGTATGTATATGTATATGCATATGCATATGCATATGCATACACATCACATATTGCTCACAAGTCTGAAGTCACAAGCTCACAAACACTGATCTTTGATATATAATAATAATGATAATAATAATAATAACAACAACGACAACAACTTAACCGTTCCAAGTGCTGAAGTTAAGGTTAACAATAAATGACATACTGATGAATAACTGGATCCAGTTTTAACCAAAACTGGCTTAAATTCCCACTATTATCTGCAAGCCTGGTTTTGGTATGACTAAATCTGCATCCAACCCAGCATTGTTGCATTCCTTTTTAAGTATTAAGGTGTCCATAAGGGTAAATAGGCAGTGAGCACTTTTGTCCTTTGTTAAAATCCAATCAGCAGTTGCAGATCCGCATACTCTAGGCTGCTTCGAGAAAGTCGACATTTTAGATTCTTCCCGTGGCTTTTAGGCGACCGCTCTCGTTTTCATGGAACAACACTGCCATCTGCTGTTGCTTCCTGGCCCTTGCAAAGGATCCAAAAGGTGCAGGACTCTTACAAAGGCGTAAAAACCGAGGAGCTCCCTGCACTTGCGAACATTTTAAATAATCTGCCTCGCCATGCCTTGACTATTATAGCAAAAGATCCCGGCGGCAAATTCATTATAGATAAACGTCCACAGTTCAGCCTACGTTTCAGAGGAAGGAGACTCATAAAGGCAGGTTATTTCCGCAGCCCCGCTTTATCTAAAAGAGCCAGACAAAACAAATGAAAGGGCTTTTGTAGAAAAACTTAATTGCGGCTGGACAGTTGTAAACTCATTAAGGACCGAATTCCAGACAGTTTGCAGACCCGCCGTTTATTAGGGCCTTCGAAGGCTGGTGCTTTGAAGTCCCCCCTGTCCGCAACAACAGAGGGCGTCCCAGCACCCCAAACTGCTGGGACAGACAGCAATTCCAGCTTACCCCAGCCCCTCCTGTCTTCCTTTCTCGTCGCCAACGCCGATCCCGTTTTTTCCACTTGTCAAGCATAACTCAGAGATAATTCCCACCTTTTATTTTCACTCAAGGCATAGCCAGAAACAAAAACAAAAATAACAGTCAGCCAGACCCGTCCCGGGTCTTCCTGGGTGGGGGGAACTTTTACAGACCCGGACGAGGTTCTCTTTCACCCGCCGCGCCTTTACACCCTGGAAGGGTTACAGCCGTCATTTTCTTTTATGGCCCCCGATGGCCCGCATGTTCCTGACAGCGTCTCCATCCCAGACTGGCGAGCTGGGAGGGTGTCCTCGTGTTTTTAGTTTTGAAAGGAAGAGGGGCACTTGAACAGTTTCTGGTACTGGGCAAAATTCTCTTCAAGTAGTTTGTGGATGCTAAAACTAGGTTCTAGTTGCCTTCCTGAGATTCACCTGGCATTCATCTCAGTATAATTCCTTGTCTTGTTATTGGCTTGAATCCAACCACCACCACTACCACTTCACCCCACCCGTTCTCATATTTATTCTTGAAGCTGTTGGCTATGTCCAGCAAGCTGTTGCTAGAACAACTTCATTTTGTGAGCTGGGCTTAAACAACCACCCGGGTAATCATACTAGAATCTGACTTTCGTTATCAGAATAAACATGTATCTTTCGTTGCATTCAAATGCCGCACCTTGATTTTGGGAGACACTGTAGATGAAGATGCAAAGGGACCTTTCACAGAGGGAGCCCATTCTCCATGAAGTTACAAAGGGATATTTCATGCCGGTGCTACATATCTATTTGCCTCTGAGAACCAATTTGGTTTTGTATGAAAGTTCAAAATGAAACCAACAAAAGGAACAGCAATGTTTTCTACCCCTGAAGAGGAGAAGACAGTCACAAACAGAGCTGCTTGGTGTTTTGTTTTTAAATAAAGCCTCGATTTGTATATGTGTCATCAAGAATTGAGGACTTCCAGCAAGCTGGCTATTTTTCAATAGTCACTTGGGTTGGCAGGGTTTTTAAATGCTGTGATGTCAGGAAAATGATGCACTGACTTATAGGCCATTTCATTCAAGGGCTCCAAACATCCGAAGTATAATTTCTTGGAAGTAAACGCTGTCAAAAGACTAGGGACTTACTTCTGAGCAACTGGGCTTAGAATCAAGGTTACGCTGCTGGTTGTTCACCAGAATAGATGCCATCTGTGGGCTGAGCTTGTGGAGCAGTGCCCACAATAATCTTAAAACAGCACAAAAATATAAAAGAATCAATACTTTTTTTTTTATTTAGCAAAAAAGTTAAATATCATTTTGGACAAAACTATTTGGTCAGTAAGCCACGAGGTAAGTCTTGCAAATATACAAAGTGTAGCTTCTGCATAAACATAACTTTCAGGTTGTTAAAAAAAATTAATACACATCTGCAATAACCAAAGGTAGTTTTTTAGTGTATAATTTATTATCAATAAAATTAAACTTCATTACAATAGGAATCAAATTATTTGATTAATCTTAAAACGTAAACCATAGGTAGTAGTTACCTTTTTCACATATAGGTATAGCTCCGATATCTGAGAACTGCTCACGGGTGCAAAAACAATATTCAAGCTAATTTGATTATTAAGGGTTTCTTTCTTTAATATATAGATTATATATATACAACTGACGAAAACTGTACTATATATATAGATAGATAGGTTGTGTGCATACTTAAATGACTGGTTTCAGAGGAACCGATAAGCTCCTTTTTAGTCCAGATAATATTTGCTTTTCTTTTATGTTTAAAAGTTAGGATAGGAAATGAACGATTTATAACTTTTATCCCGTACAATCCAAGGTTAACTGTTTAATGGTACAGAAAAAAAGACTCCGTCCTTACACTACAGAGCTATACTCTATGCAATCTTTATAATAAACAACCTGAGTTCAAATTGTATTCTAGCTTACACAATCACATCTGGTACAGCACCCAAGCACAAAAATTGAGTCACAAATATAATACCACAATAAAACACAGTGTTCAAGTATTACAGCAGACCTCTCTCTGCCGTGCGACGAGCAAATAAATTTAACTACTTCAACTAACCTATACAGTCCATAAAGAATTGTGCATTAAAAGGTAGTTTTCTTTCTTTCTTCTTTCTTTTTTTTTTCTTTCTTTTTTCTTTCTTGACAGGTAGATTTAGACAAAGCAACATATCACCCTGGTGCGGTAATGTCCCTCCTTTGCTTTCCTATGAATAGAAAAACGGAAAAAACACGGTACCTCCGAATAGCACCGGGGCACGGTGGTCTCTCTGCACGCTGGCGAGGTACATTCAAGAGCTGAATTGACCAAGGACAAATGGCAATGAAAAAATAAAAATATGTGAGGCCTGGACACAGTTTCAGGGTGTGGGGGAGGGGAGTTGCGTTGTGTGGCGTTGAAGGACCGCGGGGGGGGGCAGATTTTGCTGTTTTGACACACAATTAAACCTGCCACCCAGCATCATTCATCCTTCGCTCGGTCTTTGTTAATTTTCTTCATTTTCATCCTACGATTCTGAAACCAGATTTTCACTTGTCTCTCGGTTAAATTCAGGAGCCTGGCTACTTCATACCGTCGGTCCCTGGTGAGATACATGTTGAACAGAAACTCTTTCTCCAACTCCAGTGTCTGATGTTTGGTGTAAGGGCAACGCTTTTTCCTAGTGGACCTTGCATGTAACCAGTTTGCCGCTGGATTATCTGCAGAGAAACAACACTACAGGTTGAAGGAAGTGAAGACAAATGTATACTTCTCTGCCCCCCTTGATATCCACTCCCACACCAAATACTGTACTGCTAGTTTCCCACATTTCTTTCACTTGGGCTACAACGGGCTTTAAACTGGACACATTGGAGAGTCACATGGAATTGCAGTAAAATGTCAGCGGCCACCTTCCTTCATATTGTTTATCCAGAGTGTAATTTTAAAGCCGGCATTTCCGGCTTTCTCTCCACCCAGTCAGTCCCTGCTCTCGCTTCCTTCCTCCTCACCTCCCCCCACCCCCCAGCTATTAAAAAGATGGTGGTGGATAACCCATAAGAACAGAAGGCCCATTGCAAATGTGTCCATTTTCTGACCTTCTCCCGTTTCTCCCCTTGAATCTTATATGAGGATAAGGGGACAAAAGAACCTACTCACATTTCAGCTTTTAATGATAAACCTGACTTGCCTATGAACCTGATTTGTGGGTGTGTTCCTCTCAAAAATCAGGAGAGAAAGAGGATGAATTTTCCCCGTTCTGGGCGTTCTTGGCTTTGTGAGCTAACGGAAACGGATTCACACCCAATGTTTTGGATTTCCTTCCCTCTTTCTCTCCACCCCCCCCCTTTCCCCCTGCCCCACCCGGATTTTCCCTATCCAGCCTTCTAGCGGAAGCCACAGCCAGGGAAACCATGCATGTGACGTTCCCCTACCCAGTGTCTGAGAGAGGCAGGCTGAGGCTGAGAATCAGACCATCTCTATGAACGGTCTTCTCCTACCAAGCCTACTGTGCCTGCAGACTCCGAAAAAGAAAGAAAGAAAGAAAGAAAGAAAGAAAGAAAGAAAGAAAGAAAGAAAGAAAGAAAGAAAGAAAGAAAGAAAGAGGCAGGCTCTCTCTCTCGCGCGCGCGCGCACACACACACACACACACACGGGCTCGCATGCCCCAGCTCCGGGGAGCCGCAGCACTTTCTATCCCCTCTCTGTCCGGAGAAGCCCCCACCCATCCTACCTACCTACCCGCCCCCCCAGCCCTTGCCGCATAGCTCAAGATGGATCCCGCCTCAGAAGCCAGCCTCAGCAGACCCTGCCTCCCTCCCTCCCTCGCTCGCTCGCTCCCTCCCTCCCTCTCTCTTTCTCTCCTCAAGTCCAGCGGGGCCCCGCAGCAAGTGCACTTACTTGGATCCAGCTGGGGTTTGTCTCCGTTTGCCTCGCTTTCGCCATTGTTTTCCGAGAACGCCCCGTCGTTGGCTGGCTTATCCCTATCAGCTGGAGGAGAACCACAAGCATAGTCAGTCAGAGAGAGTGCGTGCGTGTCAAAGGTGGTACAGTCACCCCTCCTGGCCGTGAGCGGTTCAGGTTTAATGCCGTAATGCCTGCTGGCCGGCAAGCCGGGGAAAGACAAGGAGGCCGGCATCGGCTCCAGCCACGAACGCATGTACCTGCCGTCGGGTGGCTGGTGATGCACGTACGGGTGGTACACGGCCGGCACATTGTTGGCGCTCGGCGGGTGCACGGCGTTCCAGGAAGTGCTGAAGACGGACGCTTTCGACTGGAAGCTGCAGGGGGTGAACTCGGGGTGCTCGCCGAGGGTCGCCTGCCTGGCCGGCTGGCCCAGGGGGGCCGAGGCGTAGCGCGACTGCACCAGCTCCTCGGTCTCGTGGAGGAGGAACGAGTCCACGTAGTAGTTGCTGAGCGTCCCCGACGAAGACATCGCCACCCCAGCCGAGCCAAAGGAGAGGCGAGCCCTGGCGAAATTATGAAACTGCAGATTTCATGTAACAACTTGGTCCTTGCGAAGTAGTACAGTCACCTAATAAGTTGAAGGCTGCCTGTCAGCCCATTGGCTGCCGGGTGTCACGTGTCCGGGCAGCAGAACAATAAAGAATAAATCAGTCCGCAGGCTATTAATGGGTCAGTGTTTTCCAGTCATCATTTTTATAGCAAAGCCATATGCTCTTTTTTTTTAATGCAAAGGAATAAGCAAGTTGTACGGCAAAGTTTGTTTTAATTGTGGCCAAATGAGATAAAAAGATCAGACTATTTTTTGAGGAGGTCTATTATGATCACTCTTTTTAAGTGGACTATTTTATATCATAATTAATCATTCCATCAATGGTTCTTGTTCCTTGGGAAAAGAGAAAGAGAGCGAGAGAAAGAGGGCACCGCGCAGACATGCTGCTCTCCTTGTGATCGGAGACCTTCACATAAAATTATACAATCGTTTAAGCCATAAAGCAAGAAAATAACATTGGCGGCAATCTGTATTTAAATACATATTTATTATATTTCATAAGGAGTTATTGTTCCGGGAGCCGCGGGCTGTTATTAAGTCAGTAACTACGGGCATATTCATTTGCGTTGCTCTGTTTCACAGCCGTAAAAATTTACGAGTGCCTGGAAAGGTTAAATTATACTATTGTGTTTAGTTTGGAAACTCACTGTAAATAATAGCGCGCCGCAGAGTTCAGAGCTAACTGGGGCTGGCAGGAAAAAAGTCAAATCCAACCCCGGGCTCCTTTCGAAAGACGCTCCGCTCCCAACTTTCGGGCGCCCCAGCAGCGGAGGCAAGGCGCGGGAGCGATTTCCAGCCCCCAGCGAGACCTGCCTCTTTGGAGGCGCCTCGGACGCGGATCTTCCCCGAGTCACAAGACGGGCTGAGTCGCCGGAGCTCCCAACAGATTCGCTAGGAAACTGGGGGTTTGCCTGCGCCCCCACCCCCATTAGAAGATAACTTTTTCAACCGGGGGTCAATCGATCCCTTTATCTTCTGTCACGAAGGTTAGGTAACTTGCAGGTGTGTGGGAGGTAATGCACGCTCGCTCGTTCTCCCTCTCACTCACACACACACACACACACGCACGGACACACGCATTTGTAGCTGGCTCTTTATTTCTATGGCACTTCCGCAATCTTATCCGTGACATCTCCCTGTGTTTGAGGGTGGTGGAGGAAGAGAGATATGCTTCGGGCTTCGGGCTCCGGCACGTGGACCAGCCAGCAAAGGACGCGTTTTTAAACAAGAACAAGGAAGGGGGAAAAAGAGGGCGAGAGGGGGAGAGAGAGCGAGAGAGCGCGCGTAAACTGAAGGGAAGACCCGGACTTTTTTTACGGAGGAAATAAAGACCCCCACCCTCGATCAAGTTGACTGCAAGGAGAATCCACGCCCCGAGGTTTGTAAGCCTCTTCCTGAAGTGTAACGACACCTTCTCCTTAGGACGGCGCAAGCACGGAAAGGTTATGTGGGACGGGTGTATTGTGCGCTTGGTAGATATAGATATAGATACACACACACACACACACACACACACCATACGTGTGTATGCGCGCGGGGGGTATCGCAGGCATATCGATCGCCTGGGATGTCTGTGGCATATATATTTATATAATATCTGTATCTCTGCATCTATGGTTCATTCCTAAGGATGAATGGAAGCCATAAGAAACAGAACCCGCCTTTCTCGCCTGGTTGAAGCATTTCCCTGTTGGGCTTTTTAACCAGGATCTCAATCCCAAGCAACTGGGTTTGGGGTATAAGTAGTTCTTTCTTTCCGGATATGCTCTGCGGCTTCTGAGCAGAACCTGGCACATCGGAACTGAGCGGAGGGTTACATCCCCCCGGGAAACGAAAAAGGTGATTCGGTCCTCAGATCAAGTCCAGTGTTGTGAATTAAAGTAAGGGCTAAATGCGGGGTGTCTGTGACATTTGAATCCATTATCTTCTCGAAGGATTCCTACACTTTCCTCCCTGGTTTTTTTTTTTTTTTTTTGGCGTGGGGAACCTGACTCAACAGTGGAAGGAAAGAAAAAGAAGATCTCTACAACCCCTCTATTTAAAAAAAATGCTTTAGGGGGAAAAAGACTTATTCAGAGTAGTAGGGGGAATCGCGTGCTAATTAAACTCATGTCTGAATATTCAGCACGCAAAAGGTATGTTTCTTATTTGTTTTACATCACCTCAGTATTCTTTGCTCTTTTTTCGGTCCCCTCCAATGGCTAAAAGTTGGGGGGGAAAACCCTAAAATTAGCAGTTAGCCATATATTTTTTGACCTGATATCTAGAAATTACAAGAAATAATTAATGTGTTACATATATGAAGAGGAAAAGTTTCAAGGGGGTATTATTGATCATCTTACCCCCACCCAAAGTTATTTTAAAATCAGACAAAGGTTTTTCTATAGTAAAATAGTTGAACTCTATGGCTGTCTTAGTGAGAGACAGGGTATAGGCCACGAAGGAATGAATGAATATGTGTGTGTGTAAGTGTATATGTATGTGCAAGTGTATGTGTGTGTATTCTCTGTCTTCTATACATACATGTAATATATTTGTATAAATGTGGATGTCTCTCTGTGTGTATGTATGCACATGGATGCCTTATGTAATATTTGTTTGAAATCTAGAGTCTGTTGTGAAATATGTGTAGAGAACTTCCTTCCTCCTAGAAGAAAAAAAAAATCTTAACAACAGGGTTCTTCAATGTTTATATTCTATACTGTATTGCATTTCAGAAGCTACAGTTATTTTTTTCTCATTAACCTCTTTAAATGAGAACTAGAAGAATTAAGTTCTATTTATAATAAAAGAATAAAGTCTACATAAATTCTTTAAATGGGTGGCTGTGGAACAACTGCAATTAAGAAATGTAGATATAGGGGATATATTTCAATTTGAAATTATAGAAATGGATAATGTATAGCAAGGGATAAGCAGACACTTCCAAGGTTCTTCGTATTCTTCTCTATGACGAGATTTTATTTCAATAACATCTATATTTTTGTAACTATGCTTTGTAACCAATCTGGACAATTTTACTATAATAACAATATGAAAAAGGATTAAACTGGTTGGTTTGATTGTACTTATAATTCTATTATCCTTTAAGTAAGTATTAAGTTACTTAATGTGGTGCCGGGCCGCATAAGGCAGCTAACAGACTTTCTTTACCTTGAACAAAAATATTTGGGATTTATTTCCAAGGAAGTGTATTTGGACATGCAGTCATTAAACATAATCCACTCATGTACAGTATAGGGATTCCTAGAGAGAGTTTTGGGATATTTATTTCCTAATTCTAAAATACTAGTTCTCAGCCATTTTTTTTCGTAATCTAGTACCCAATCCTATGCATATCTACTTCAAAGTAAGCCCCACTGATTTCAATGGGCTCTACCTCAGCAAGTGTGCACAGATTTCCTATTTAATATCCATGGAGTAGCACTGGGCCATTTAAAATATCTGTTCATTTTTAAAGATAAAATATTTGAACCTGCCTCTCAGACACAGCAAACGAAAGTAAGTTTTCATCTGGCCATTTGAGTTACTGAGATCTGTTTTCTTTTTTGCTTTTCTTCCCCATAGAGTCTGCCAGTTGATAAGATGTTTCATAAACTTATTGCTTCCAAACAGAGGTTGGATGCCTTTATATTTAGGCTCCCGCCCCTGTGCCTGTCCACAGACAGGGAGACCAGACTCTCTCTCTCCAGCACCCACCCAAAAGCATTTGGGGTTTAGAGAAGGATTTTGTAGAAGGCCCTCAACTGCACACCGTTCTATGGAGTTCAGAAGTTTTGCTTTGAGACTTTGGAGGCCATGGCAAATAAATAAGAGCTTATCAAACAATAGGGAAGAAATATAGGACATAGACACCCAAAAATAGCCCTTGAATGTGGTTATGGGGAGCCATATCCTGTTTATATATTTCATTAAAAAGTATGATTCCTAGTCCAAAGTCTATGTGCATTCACACCGACACATGTTTATATGCTTGCACGTTTATGTATGTATATGTGTATATGGGGGGGGGGTGTAGGTATGTATCTATCTATATGCTTCATAACCAATCTGCAAAATACAGTGTGTGTGTGTTTGTGTGTGTGTGTGTGTGTGTGTGTTTATACATATGCATGTATTATAGGCAAGCAAAACTTTGCCTGCATAACTTGTGAGCCTCTCATTAAAATTGTTAAAACAGGGCAGAAGCCCCGGCTTTCAAACAAGATAGGGGAAAACAAAATTAAGCAAAAATCGCATTTCCACCTCCAGGCCTCCTTTAATTGAAGTCTGAGATCTGAAAGGTATTTTTTAATTAAAAGTGGGATGAGACAAAACAGAGACCAAAAAACGTCCCATTCCTGCAAACCCCACGACTGCCCACCCGCTCGCTCGCTCCCCCGCAGCCCCTGATACCCGAGGGAGCGGTCTTGTTCATTTACACTAGCGGTAAACAACGTGTGTACGGGATGTAAACAAGACGCCGCAGCGCCTTCCTTCCCTCTCGCAGGCTGCCGGACATAAAAGGGAAGGCGACGGGCCGGCACGCCGCCTCAGCCCGAGCGAGGTCGCTGTTGCTTATGCCGCCTCACTGGAATGCAGGCGCCCGGACCCATTCCAATAATGATCGTAACCGAGGCCTTGCCAGCCCTCGAGAAATCGCTGCGTTCTCACCTCCGTGGCCCTCTCTCTTCCTTCCACCTTGCCGAGACCGGGTGTGTGAGCGCGCGCCTGGATGCCTCCTTCCCCTGCCCGCTTCAGAGAACGAGGAACCGAACTGGGGAGGGAGTGGGAGAAAGAGAGAGTCCCACGCAAAGGCGGGGGGGGGGGGGTCTGAAGACCCGCGCTGGAAGTCAGGAAGAGCCAGGGAGGCGTCAAAGTGCGCGCGCGCCCCCGCGAGCAACTCTTAATGCAATATAGCTTAAAAACAGACGGCGAGAGAAAAATCGTCGCCAAGAAGCTGGGCTGAAAATAGCTCCTTCCTTCCTTCCTTCTTCCTTCCTTCCTTCCTTCCTTCCTTCCTTCCTTCCTCTCTCCCTCCCTCCCTCCCTCCTATCCTTCCCTCCCTCCCTCCCTCCCGTAAATAAGAGCGAATTGAAATCGGTAGAGCTACGGAAAAGAAAGGCGGTAATAGTGTCCCATTTACAGCAGAGCCTGCAACCAGGGCCAGCAGTACTCTGCAAGGACAAGCAATCCAGTGGATTCCTCGAACAGGAAAAGCAATGATAATTCTTTAATGCCCCTGACCTTGAAAGGAATCTCGGGGTTGGGGGAAGGATCCCCCTTTAAATAGAAATAAAAATTCGAAGCCAGCGGATCCTGCCCAGCCCTGAAGGTCTCATCCATGCGGTTTTGTTTTTTCTTTTTTTGTAATGCCCCCCTCCTCCACCTTGGCTGATTGGAAGCAGCATTTCGGCGCGCAGAAAGAAACAATGGCGTTGGGACTTGACGCCTCCAGGAGACAGTGTGTGGGGGGGGGTCTCCCCCCCCCCCCGGATTCCTTCGGTAGTTAAAGGCAATGTTTTTATCCTCCTTAGGCGTCTGCTTGGGATTAGACCCATCTGATGATTATAAACTGAAGTGATGAAGGCAGTTTCGTGCTGCAGAGAGAGAAATGTTCAGCCTCAACAACGAGAAACTACCTAAATCACCGACCAGTTCTCAGCTTTCTAATTAACAGGGTTCCCCGTGGCCGCTTTCCCTTAAGCAAAAGAGCCCCGGTAGGGGGGAAAAATTAAAAAGAAAGAAAGAAGGGGGGGACCCCAGCCTAGTACATAAATAAATACAAGTCAGTAACGAGAGCCCAGCCCTTCCTTATGTCCCCCTCCCCTTCTCCCACCATCATTCCGCCATCTCCACTTACCAAACTTCTTTGTTATATATATCATGGAGTCTGATGGGTCTTTTTTAATCGTTTCAGCAGAAACGTTTTTGCACAAGCAAAATCCTTTAGAACTTAAAAGAGGTGCATGATGAGAAGGAGTAAAGGAAGAGTGGGGAGACAGGCTGAGAGTGATTAAAAAGTCTTCCGTAAATGGTCAATTAAAAAAAAAAAGATTATTGGATCTAAAGTCTGGTATTGAGGAGGAGGAGGAGGAGGAGGAGGAGGAGGAGAAGAGGAGGAGGAGGAAGGAGGAAGGAGAAGAAGGAGAAGAAGGAGAAGAAGAAGAAGAAGAAGAAGAAGAAGAAGAAGAAGAAGAAGAAGAAGAAGAAGAAGAAGAAGAAGAAGAAGAAGAAGAAGAATTGTTGTTGTTGTTGTTGTTGTTGTTGTTGGCTGGAGGCAACTATTCAAATTCCCATCAACCTCACCCCACCCAACCCCACCCTCCTTCCTTATCTCTCTCTCTCTTTCCTCCCCACTCCATTGATTCCATTGTCTGGATTTTAGAGTTGATAAATAAGCATTAATATAGAACCCTAAGATGACATTTCTGCCTAGTCACATCCTGCAACTAGGTGGATCATGGCAGAAGACCTGTAACAGGCGAGTGAAGTTTAAGATCCAAATTCTCAGTGCTCACCTTTTCACACTGCTTTCCTTTTAGTCTTTTAGGTTCTGCTTTGGAGTTCACACTCAGAGACTCTACCAAATGAATCGAGAGTCATACTCATTAAATAATAGTAATAATAATAACAACAACAATGCCAATTCTCTACATTCAAAGATAGGATTCTCAGCTTCCTTAGTCTGCACAGCTCTTCGCTCAACTGAAACCACTTCTTCCTCCAAGACGGCTGCAACTCAGATATACTAGCAAGTCATAAAACTGAACAAAAGCTAACAAATCTCACTGCACTTTTGCTATATGACCCAGACAGATTACGATTGTCTAGGTAATATTCAAGTCGATTCCTAAAGCAATTGCAGGCGGCTCAGTCCAACTATTCTTCACTGTAAAAGTTCTTGAAGATTTAAAAGTAGGATTCTGAGAATAAGCAGCCATCAAACCAGTTTATTTTTTTGGTGGTGGTGGTGGTTGCTGTTGTTTTATGAAAACTCATTCCACATCTTTTTATTCTTTCAATAAAATATGAACAGCGTCTCCATTTTGGTTCATCTTCGTGCACAGCGGCATTAGGATATTAATTTATTCAAGATTTAAGGTAAGAGCAAGAACGAGATCGAACTAAAGTTAGCATTTAAAATAACGAAATAGAATGCTTTGCTTCCAACTGTATCGGTATTTTAATAATATTAATTATTTTAATAATAATAGACATTTATACATATCTGTTTCATAGTTTTTTTTTCTTCTCTTTGTACTACACGCTTGACTTTTTCAATGCATGTAACTTCACAGTATCAAGGAAATAAGGGTGTTTTCTTCTTTGCTATCTCATACAGCCAGGCAGTTCTTGGGGTAGGGGATATATATATGTGTGTGTGTGTGTATACACACACACATACACACACATACATACATGTGTGTGTATATACACACACACATATATGTATGTGTGCGCGCATGTGTGTATGTGTGTGCATGTATGTGTATGTGTGTGTGTGTGTGTGTGTGTGTGTGTATATATATATATATATATATATATATATATATATATATATAAATAAAACATCTCTAGGAACAGAATGGGCAAAATTGGGGTCTTCCACCCCTTTTTCCATTCAGATAAATGTTCCTTCGTATCTTTCTTTGTATGTGCTTGTCAAGCATAAGGAATGATAAGAACCATTTATCTAAAGCAAAAACAACTTTCAGTCATTACCTACAACCAGAAAATGTAATAATTTAACCATTAAGGAACATAAAACTGTTCTTATCTTTCAAGAGAAGAGGGGAGCAGTTCCTCTCTCTCTCTCTCTCTCTCTCTCTCTCTCTCTCTCTCTCTCTCTCTTTCCCAAGGAAACTTTTAAAGCTGCAATATTAAGCATTTAGGAAAATAAATGAGTAAACACATGAACAGTTTTGGCTTCTTACACCGTACAGTCTGATCTTTTTTTCTTTCCACAATGGCTGCTTAACATTGGCTGCACAAGAAAATGAAAATAATAATAATAATAATAATAATAATAATAATAATAATAATAATAATATCAAACCCGATCCATATTTGGGGTGGTGTGGTCAAATGTTTAAATGATTGAAAACGACACTCAACCCCAGTTCGCAACATATGGCATAGCTTAGCGGAGAGGTTCGGAATGCACCTTTCCTTTGGCTAGGTTTCTTTTCTGATTGTTTTTGTTTGTTTGTTTGTTTTTTTAAGGGGTAGGTAAGGAAAATTGAATAGGCACATAGGGTTTTGGAAATCCTATTTCTCAGCGCCAGGCTCTCCAGAAGTAAGAACAGAAGAAGGGCAGTCCAGAAGGAATGCGGGGTTATGCCTTGTTATGGCTTTATCCCAACAAAATCAATCACAAAGGACTATGGAGAGACTGAGAATGGGATCGAAAGGTTCAGATCCACACAGATGCCAATAGCTTAAAGCCTGACCAGATGGGGTGGGGTGGGGTGGGGTGGGGTGGGGTGCAGGATCGTACTGGCTGTTTAGACCATTCAAAGGCGTCCATAGATCCATCAGGAGAAACTGAAGTTGGCTGTGAGCTCCCGAATCCGATTCTCTCTGTTCATTTTCTTCAGCTTCATTCTGCGGTTCTGAAACCAGATTTTAACTTGTCTATCCGTGAGGTGGACGCTACGGCTGATTTCTAGGCGACGCTCACGAGTCAGGTACATATTGAACAAAAACTCTTTCTCCAGCTCCAGCGTTTGGTGCTTGGTGTAAGGGCACCGCTTCTTCCTACCGCTTTTCGCAGTGAGCCAGGTGGCTGCGTTCTCTCCCTTCGAGCCGCCTAGTTTAAAAAAAAAAGTCAGCCAGGGACATTACCAAGGACACCAGGAAGGGGATGGGAGGGACACCTGAGGACTTCCCTACTGAGCTTCAGTTTGAGACAATCTTCTAGGGGCCCCAGTCCTCTTTCTAAGGCCCTTTCGAGGGTCTCGCTTAACTTCTGCCCCCGCCCCCGCCCGAGCGCCGAGAGACACAATTAGCGCCCTCCTCCTGGAGTTGCTTCTCTCTCGGTCGCCTGAGCAAGAGCGGCGGACGTTTGGAGTTGACGCCGGCGAGGTATGCCGGTGCCTTTGGCAGTGGCGTCCTGCCCTGAACCATTTCTCCTCGAAGAAGGTCCTTCCGAAGCGATGAGACAGATAGTGTGAAAATACAGCCCCACGAGTAGGGTGCTAAATTTAAAATTGCTCCGCTCTTTCCCCTTCTGAGATTTCTTCTCACTTCTTTTTTCCCAGCCCAAATTTGTTACTCAGCTCAGGCTAAACAAACAAATAAATAAATACAATCCCACGACTGCCTATTTGGAAATTGAAGCCGTTTAATTCAATAGGACGAGCAAACATGCATAGGATCAGAGGATCAATTCCCTCTTCTGCGGATTAATTACATTTACATGGTTTGCCGGGTTGAGAGGTTAGCCACTTGACTTGCACCTGGCACATTGAAAAAGAGAGATACGTGGTTCTTTAATGTCTGCAGAGTTGAAGATGGGTGTGTGTGTGTGTGTGTGTGTGTGTGCTTCTTTCCCTTCCACTCTCGAGACTCAGTACAGAGACATATTCTTGCATGTATTTGGATATGGGTAACATGGGTATACTTATCATGTCTCCCTTGCATCGCTTTTCAGAATTATGGGCGATCAGTAATTAAAATGTCCTACTTCGTAAAAGTTTGGAAATATTCCTACTACTGCTACGTTGCTATTGCTATCACTTAATCTTCCATTGTAGCAGGAATGCCTCCTGCACAAACTTCTTTGCAATAAAAGGGATTCGAAGAGCGATCCCAGGGCGCTCTTAAGGCCGTTCCCATTCATGGAAATGGCCCTTCGGATTTTTATCGCGGAAGGCTAGTTAAAGCCTGGAGGAACCCTGGCAGGGCAGTCTGCAGTCTAAACTGACCCGGCTGCCTAAGAGAATTCCAACCCAGCTACTGCTCTGAGGAGGGGTCTGTAAAGGCATCCAAGATCGTAAACTAGAACTTAGGTTCTGAGGGGGTGTATTTATGGGCGCTCTTCTTGCTTACTTTGGCCTTTTAACGAACGTCTCTGTTATCTCTTCAGGCATTTCTGCATCGCGGTGGGCCACGAAGGACTGGCTTGGGTGTGGTTTTTTGGCCCCCACCCCCCATGCTCTATTGCCCACAACCGGCGCATTAAGCGTTGCAAAATAGAAAGGAGATATGCTTTGTGTTTGTCCTCTTCCTCTCTCTGTATAGGCTTTTTCTGGAGTCTATCGCTCTCTCTCTCTCTCTGTGGTATCTCTGCATCCTTGCACCAAAATCTCTGTGGCGGTTGAGTAGGTCTGCCCAAGCCGCCCTCCCGGGGGGGGGGGGGGGGACTGACCAGGCAAAAGCTCTTTTGGGCGGGGGAAGGGCTTAAAATCCTTGGTAATTCCCCGCCTTTGGTGGAGGAGGAATCCTTACCTAGGGTTTCTTTCTCGGAGGGAGGCTTACTGCTCTCCGAGGGGGCCGGCGACAGCTCTTCTGCGGCAGAAGAGGAACCCTGCCCTTCTTCCTCTCCTCTTTGCGAATCCCCGGCCAGAGTGCTGCGTGGGGAAGAATCCTCGCTGTCTTTCTTGCCCTGCTCGGGCAACGGGGCGGCCAGAGGAAACGCCGGAGAAGACTCGAAGCTCACTTGGGGCTGCGGGGCGAACGGGGAAGCAGCCACCATTTGCCCTGGGTGCGGCGGCGGCGGCGGCTCCTGCTGCTGGTGGTGCTGGTGGTGCTGGTGGTGGGGGCTGCTGTAGCAGCTGCCGCTCTTGACGGTGCCATAGGCTTGAGACAAGCGGAAGTAGCCCGGGACAGGCACCCCAGCCGCCACGTTATTCACGGCGCAGACCTCTGCGCTTAGCCTCGGGAAAGGCGACAAGTCGGTGGCCGTCGCCTCTTTGCGGCCCTTGTCCGAGTCGTAGAGGCAGTAGGAGCTCTCCTCTTTAATGCTGGGAGCGAAGGAGCAGGAGGTCGCCTGTGGGCTTGTGGGCTCTTCAAGGCTGCAGGACCTCGGGGGATCTAGCCAGACCTCCATCCCTGACATGTAAGTGTGCGGAGTGGGAACCATGCTTGGCGGCGGCGGCGGCGGCAGATCCTCGCTGCGTTTGCTCAGGACCGGGAACAGCCCGTAGCTTTGCAACCCGTACGGCAAATCGGACGCCTGTGGCAGGTAGACGCCACCGTTGTTCGGGTAGTAGCCGCCGCCGCCGCCGCCTCTTCCTCCTCCTCCTACTGCAACTCCGCCGCCGCCTCCACCGCCACAGCCTCCCCCTCCTTCCCCTCTGCCTGAGGCTGAGCTGATCAAAGAGTCCACCAAAAAGGCGTTTGCAGCTGGGGTCTCCGAACATGCCATTTCCGTGGAATAATTTGGCGAAGAGAGCAGAGAGCCCTTCCTGGCTGACATTTCTTGTGCAAAACATGCTGAATATGATGAGAGATACCCCCGCGCCACGGCGGCTGCGTGCAGCCAATGGAAACCCAGCCCTCGCTCGCAACCCCTCCCAGTTTGGTTTCGTAGGCGCTGAGCTGCTCTCCTGTCCACGTCTGAATGGCGCGTGTGCGTGCGTGCGTGCGTGCGGGTACTTGTAGATGTGTATGGAGGGGTGCGTGCATGGGTATGTGTGCGTATCGATTTGAAAGTATGATATACTGATGAAAATATGTATGTGTGTGTGCATATATGCATACATGCAAGTGTGGGGGTATTCCACGCGTAGATGGTCATGTCTTCACAAGGCTGCCTTTGCTAGTTCTCAGAGAGGGGGCGAAACATGTGTGGGGTTATACAACGAAGGGCGAGGTGGAGGGAGGAGGAAAACAAGAGAAAACATTGCCGGATTTTAGTGGGACTCATAATTTAGCGCGTTCTGGACTATTAGCATATGCACTAATATAACACAGCAAAGGCGCGAGCAGATTATTACGACCTGTACATCACCAAGCCACCTGTAAGCGAACCGTTCAGCCTTTTCTCATCCCATCCGCTTCACCAGCTCTTTGCACAACTCGTGACCGCCTTGACATTTCGGAGGCTCGGACAGGCTCACTATCTGGGGCAAGCGTCCGGTACCTCTCGTGGCTCGCCTAGGCGTTACACTGGGCGCGGTGACCACCTCAGTCTGGCCGCTGCAAGTTGGGAGCCCGATCCGAGTTCCCATTAGCAGCCAAGGCTTACCGACATCGAGAAGACACCCCCCCCCACACACACACACACACGACTCCTTAAGATACCAGCTGCAGCAATGCGGACAATTCTCACACCTGTGTTTCTCTCTCTCTCTCTCGTCCTACGCACGTTACATTAAAAAATAGGAATCGAGAGCTTTACTTCTCAATACCTCTGCATAGGAGGGGCAGTTCATCCCCGCTTAGCAAAAATATCACAGCACAAGCATCCTCTATAGAATTACCACCCCAGCAGCAAGATGAAGAGTTTTAGGTTTTAAGGCGATTCAGTCTGTAACTGTTCACTAAGCCAGAATTCCAAGTTACAAGCCTAACAAAAACGTTTCATCAAAAAGAAAAGCAGCAAAATCTGGTAGAACATCTTAACACTTCTTTTCTCCAGAAGCCCCGGCTCAGATTAAGGATTTTTCGAGAGTACGCACCCTAAATTAAGAAATAATGTACAATTCTTTCTAAATATCTGCATTTAGATAAGAGGGACCCCTCCCCTTTTTTAACAGAAGACCTTTCATCCAGAAATGGCAATAGTGAAACTGCTAGACAATACTGTACACTCAATATATAACTGTGACGGAGGGAGTCGACAGCCAGCAGACAAGAGAGGGAGACCAGCAGACAAGGGAGATGGATTTTATAATGAAGAAGCACGGGAAGACTCCATGCTTCTCGCTTGCCTGGCTTCTGATGCTGTTTGGAAGTCATGCAAACAAGGTCTGGAGCAAGAACAACTCTCAAGAGCTCGTGACATCTCTTGGAAGGCTTCCTTTTAAATGTTCTTCTCTTTGTGTAACATGAAAAGGTTACCAATTCGTGTTTTAGCTTGTCCTGCTCCAAGCCGCCCCAGCTGGTAGCACGTAACTGATCGCCTGTCTCAGTTCCCAAGCGAGTAAGAAATATTCTTTTGAACAATTCAATATTGTGCAGTAAATCTTTTGCTCGGTTCCGTTTTGGCCTCCACGTCTTCGCCCATAACGCTCTCCAAAATGCTAGGGATGCAAGGAAACCGAGGAGGCCAGGCGAGGGCTTCCCTTCTGCCCGAGCTTTGCCCGGAGGCTCCCTTACCCTTGCCCTCATCTGCAGTACTTACCCTTGGCTTTCATAGGAGACACAAAGCTATCCAGAACAACTCGCCCTTCCCAACCCGGGGAGCGAGAATGGTGATCTGCCAACGCTCGCGGGGCTTGCTTGGCCCATGGGGAGGAAATCGCCTTCTTCTCCTAAGAGCTTTCCCGCAGACAGGTCCCTTTGAAGTGTGAAGAAGGCAGCGGGCTCGCCGGTGGGAATTTTCCGAAGGCGAGTAGAAAGAGATGGCCCTCCTCAGGTTCCTGGGTTTGTGCAGGCGAAGCCTGGAAGGGGTTGTTGCAGCTTTGCAGGACCATAAAATCTTTATGGAGAGGCACAAAATCCCCCTTCCCCTCTCACCCTCACCTTCCCCCTAAAGTCCTCCTCTCCCACCATGACCATCCAAGAACTGTAACCAGGGCTTCATCATTAGATGGCTTCTAGCAGAATTGAACCATGGAAGCTATCCAGAAAGAGTGACTCAGTAAAAGAGAGAAATACTTTTCTCTCTTTTCCATTCCTCCCCACACCTTGTAGGAAGATTGCTTATATTTCTCCAGCTCTCCCTACATTACAAGCTGTTAATGTGGAGCGAACAAGCCTTATCAGATATTCCTTCCAGAGTGGCATCATTTCTTCCAAAATTAATGCTATAGAGAGAACTGTTTTGTTGGTATATGGGAAACTAGTACCGGTGAGCATAGCCGTGAATAGAAATAGCAAGATAGATACTGCAGTGCGACTCAACCCCAGTCTAGCTTCTCCTTCCCAAGATCTTGCTCGACTCAGAGGAGTCATAGGAAGAAATAGATAAATAAACCCCTTTGCTTTGAGTGGCCTGTTTCTCATCTCTTAGTCAAAGCCAACAGAAATGAGATGCAAACTTTCAAATCCATCAAAAAATGGTTTCCAAGTTTAATAATAGTCTCATCTCATGATCGTGGCCATTACCAACCACACCCCTAGGTGCAAAGAGGGAATTGTTGGACTGAACAGAGCAACATCAGCAAGTGTTGTATCATTTCCAAACTAAAAAAAATGAGCAAGAATCTAGAGACCTTGGAGTTTTCTGGATTGTTAACATAAAACATAATTTATCTGATGGTGATGGCGACGTTTGGCAGACGAAGAAAAAGAGAGCGCGAGCCGGGATGAGACTAAGCATTCAGATAAATTAGGAACATACGTATCTCCAAATGGAGATGGTAATTCGGGGAGGCTTGCTCCACCACAACCTGGATCTCAGCTTGTCAGGAGCACCTCATTCCCCAAGATTGGAGAGATCAGTCAGATCTCTGGCCCAGTCCAACAAGGCTGCATTTCTGCCTTTAAGCTTCAACAGCAGCAGGCTCAAGAAAAAGCAGCAAGAAGAGACATGAGCAAGGATGGAAATCCCTTTCTTTTCTTTAAGGCTGTGGCATTTCACAATGTATTCCTGAGACATTCAGGAATTGCTTTTATGTGCGCTGTGGGTTCCTTTAATCCCAGGTATAGGGCAACAGCAACCAGCCTTCGTTCGCATTCAAGTTGCTTTTATTGTGGCATGTATTAGGAGCCAAACACATGGCTTTGATGGTCAAGGCACTTCGGGTCTGATCCGAACCCCAGAGAGGTCAACGATAAAAGGGGGCACATTGACTTAGGCTTTGGATCATGTGAGAAGTGCCTGGATTTCTCTGTGGGGCTTTTTTGAATCTCTAACAAGGCCAAGGCAAGCAAAGAGCAAATTGCCTCATCAAAGCCAGTGGAGTAAAACTAATAATGTGGAGTTGATTCTTAACTATAAAAGATAATGGTCAATTGTGGAACAACTAAACTACTTTGGTGTGCATTGTGTTTAGTGGCCACATTTTAAACACTTAACAATGTGTCTTGGACATTAACCAGGGCATGATTGCATTTCTTGGGACCGTTCTGTAAAACACACGATGAGAAATCACTGCATTTTCATCCTGACAAGAAATTTGTCTAGGAGGTGAAGGGGAAATGAGGTGCGTGTGTGTGTGTGGAAACAACAGAAAACAACCAGCCAGTTCCACAATCGAGTGGAGCTAAAAGGGTTTGGACCAGTGAAGCAACAAGCTCACGTTTGCAGCCACCTTACTGGAATTACCAATGAACTGAAAAGGACCTGGATTCTCCACAAGCCAAGCGAGTAGATGGAACCCACCCATACTGACTGCAGGCACTCAAATCTTTATTGAATCAAGGAGAATATAATGGTCATACTAATAGAGATGTTAGGCATTTTTCTGAAATTAGACTAAAAAATTAAAACTAGAAGAACAAATAAAATGTTAAACACCAAAGATAGGTGGATCTTTCACTTCCTTCCTTCCTTTTCCATTTGCAAAAGAAGGGGGTGTTACCCACTTATTGTTTCCAAGAGTGATGGAAAAAGTCTAACAAGGTTAATCATGGAAAACAGCATTGTATGCTAATTAAATTGGGCTTTATATTTATGTTATGGGCAAATTGAGATTTAAGGACTGAGTTTAGAGGGAAGTGAGTTGGAAGAAGAAAAAGTCTGAAGTCTGAAGCCGTCTGCTTCCAAATTTATGGTTGCCGCCTGTATTCCATAAATCATAAATAGAATTAATGCAATCAGTGCATTCTTCTTTACTGTTAAAAGTATCAAGTTGTCAAAAAGGTAACTGCTACCAAGCCAGTTTTCCCTCTGGATAAACTCTCAGAAAGGCTGTCTTCCATTAGGTGGCTATTATTATTGTTGCTGTTTGAATGTATCTCTGTGCAAGGAAGGTGAAAAATAACTACTAAAATAATTTTCATCTTCTCTTTGAAGATCTGTCATGCAAAAAGGAGAGGCTAAAAAAAAATTAGAAAAATAAAAGAGTGAGTGAAGGTCAGGCTTGGGAGATTTATTCCCTTTAAAATATGGTTTGTATTTGCATTCCAAATGCAGATTTTCTGCCTGCTTGAATGTTCGGCTGGCTGAAATCCCACCTTCTGGTAATTATCTGGCTTCCTATTGGTATCAATGGGATTTACTTGTGGTAAAAATCCCACCCTTGCAATCAAAGCCAAGCCAAACATGTGGATCTGTAAATTGGTTTGCTGAGTTCAATGGTGTGCCCTGTCACATTAAGGCAACGCCTTTTTTAATGCGTATATTTACCCAGAGAAAAATTAGCCTGAAATCAAGACCATCTTTCCTAAATCAACACATTTTGGAGCAGGGGTGCAATATCTATTATTTTTTTGCATCTCAGTGGGGTGTAAATTCAAAGGAAGGCCTTTCTGAGATCTACACCAGAGCCTCTGGATTGTAAGAAAGTGATTCATGGCTGTAATTTTATACACAGTAACAGGATTTAGGTGAGAATAAGTTCCTTTGAATTCAGTGGGATTTCTGAGTAAATTCACATAGCTTTAGGTCATTATTTCCACAAATATTTAGTATTTTCTCTATTATTTGTACCCTGCATGTGATTCATTTTGTAATAAAATCCATTAGCATTTAAACTCACAAATGACATTTAGAAGGGTATTGATCTCTGTATTAGTGCTACGTAAGTGGGTTCATTCTTTCAAAAAGATTTAGTCTAGGCAATGCCAGGTAGATTATAGGTAAAGTGATGAGTCCATTTTGTACTTTTCCTCCTCTATAAATGACATTTGAGATAAAGAGACAATGACAATTCCTGAAGAAAATCAGGATGTCTGCATTTCTAAGATGGTGTTCTTGTCAAAAAATTCTTCAACCTTGATGCTGGTTTACTTCACTGGAAATTCATTGCGCTGACTGAACAAGGAAATGAAATATGAACTCAGTATTATTAAAAGAGGATGTAGAGAAAGCATGCTTTATATGAGTTTGTGTCACATTATATACTATATAGCAGATCCACTGAAGTCAAGGGGGTGAGTTTGTAATGAATGCTTTTAATTTTATTGACTTTGAAGACTCTTAAGGATGACTAACCTCTGGACTCAATGTATTATAAATGCATTTTTTGTTTGTTTGTTTATTCTTCCAAAGTCTGTCTCAGCTCATAGGAGGAAAAGAGTGTGTGCTATTTTGTTAACCCAAATAAATAAAGAAAAACTGTAAATTTCTTACTGAAGTCCTTAAAGGATCTTTTTTTAAAAAAGGCAATGCTTGGGGCATTGTAGGAGTCTTCTTGATTTATATATATATTTTAAATTAAACGGAAAGAAGGACTTGCTAGCATATATGTACTATATAATATTTTATTTCTTCTTTGACAAGGCCAGATATTATAATGCTGTAAAAAATAATGGAAGGGAGAGTCTTCATTCTGTGGACCGTACAAAAAGCAAGATGGCCTTTCAGTCATAAGAAAATAAAAATAAAAATCTCTATTACAATATCCAAAGGTTACAGCAAATCTAGAAGTTTTTGAAATCTTAGGATGGGGGAGAGAAAGCTTTAAAAGAGCCATCTTGTCCTTAACTTATTTAGGCACCACTTTTTAAATGAAGATTTCTTACTCCAAGACAGGGATGTATAAAGGAGTGTGATAACTGCTAACAAGATTAGAAATTAAGGAATTGGATGGAAGCTTTTGCCTAGAACTTCGCAGCAAAGGGTGGTTCACCACTCATAATCATCCTCTGAAGATTCAACTCTGGACTTCAGAAATTCTATTTCAAAGATTGTGATCGAGAATAGACCGTTTAATACATCATATGACTTGGACCAAAGAACATCAAGATCACAGGTCAAGACGACTTTTGACAGAAAGTTGGGCCTTTGGAAGGAACACAATGAATAGTCTCTGTTCTCTCTGCCTGTTGATACATGTAGTCATATGACAAGACCAGCTCAATGCTTGCCTTCGGAAACCAAGAAAGTTCCCTCTAATCTAGCCTACGTGTTACATTGTATAGATAGATATACATACATACGTCAGTTCTATGTATATATCTAATTCTTCCTAAGTTCATTGCCTAAATGCTTCAGAAGTCAAGAGACACTTGTTTTCCTCTTTGGAATTTATCTTCCAATCGAAATAATGTTATGCACCTCAAAGTGTATTGAACTAAATGGGAAGCACAGCATTCACTCATATCCTGTGAGTTCAGGGAGCCTTGTGTTTTATAAATATAGCCATAATTTCCCTTTCAGTGTACATCTGAGTGAGTTTTTTATAAAGATAAAATAAAATTAACACCACTGAACTCTTAGTGTGTTTAGCATGATTAAAATATTAGGCTATTAACTTTCTTTTCACATAATTTTCCTTTTTGATTATGGCTACACCTCCTACAAATCAATAAATATAGATCACTGTAGCTGTTTTAAATTCAGTCTTTACTCAAGACCTGATTCAATATGAAATGGGGATGAGAGTTAAGGGGAAGGGACATTTTCTTGACACCTAGTTATCTCAATTTCCAACTTTTCCTGATGGTGGTGGGGAATAACTTAACCCCCTAAGAAAAAGGTGTACAATAAATATTGATGTTAATCAACTCTGTGTACGTGAGCTCAATCAAATTGAAATAAGTAAACCACAACCAAAATCCAATAATGCACCAGAAAGAGCTGCCATTTTCAGTCTGCATGGCTATTGATCCAATTGATAGACAGCACCTCTTTCCTTATAAACCTCAAGATTCATAATATCCACGGATTTGTTTTTAAAAGGAATTCATTTTATCTTATAATTATTCTTACTACTTCATGGACTAGTCTCCAAACATCAGTCTGGAACCTTTTCTGAAGTTGTTGTTGCTTTCAAAGAGCTCAACCTCAAACTTTAAAAGGTTCTAAATCACAGTCACAACCGTAGATTTAATCATTAGCTTCATCGGCTTCCCGAAAAGTTAGCACACTTTTAGAATTTAGCTCCCCGCCTCTCACAAAAGCTAAATCAAGAGTTTATCTAAATTGTCCTAAAGGACACACCAGCTGTATCTTGACAATTGTTTCATTCCTTTTTAATTTCCCAATTTAAGTCCCAAAGAGATACTCACCCTTTGATGTATTCTAGACCTAAAGAAGGCAACCTTCTGAAGTAACTTCTGGTCAACTTTTTAGTTCCCGCTGAAGGAGTGAGCCATCAGATTCACCTTCTCTTTGCAAATATGATCATGAAAAAGTGAAATAATATAATGTACTGCTCCCTGGATGTTTGGAGAACAAAGGCCAGAATATACCTCCCCCTCCCCTCCTGGTGCGGCTTTGACATTGATCTGAAGAACGCCCTCTTGTGGCTGTCAGCCCTGTCAGCAGAGCAGTGGAGAGCAGAGCAGAGCAGAGCAGCTAGCCAGTTTCAAAACAGTCTTCACAACACCAAAGTAGCGCAGACAACTGCTGAATACGGATCACCTTCCACAGTTTAGGGATTCCTGAAAGCTCTCTCTGGCTTATAACCCTTCCTTTCTCACTATGCAAATGGAAGCGTCGTGGGCATTTTTATGACTGCTTGTCCTAGCAACACACTCGGATGTTGCCCTTTCTTCTTTTTTTACTGGGTCAGGAAATCACCAGCTGCCCCTCCACCACTAGACAAACTCCATGACTCAACCCTAGCCCTTGAATAACCAGTTAATTTTTAACTGGCAAAGGAAGTTGCTGGCGGGATGTTTATGGCCACCCCACTATTTCTCTGCTTGTCTGTCTGCCTCTCTCCATCTATCTTTCTATCTCTGCCTTTTAAGAGTTGCATTCCTTTGTAGCATGCTAGCAAAATAAACAAGCAAGCAAGCTCCCCCCTCTCCCCCTCCCCATCTTCGTACATTTCCTTTGACCAGACGCTGTCTGGCTGGGTGGGGGTCGTCAGCAGAAGTCCAGAGCTCTTCACCTCAAGTTTATGGGTGATGTCCAAAGCAATACAGAAGTTCAAAGCCAATAAACCTAGAGGGGTAGAATACGTACTTTTCTAATTATGAATTGCGAGGAGGAAGGAGGAAATAAGGCTGAGCCCCTGTCCGCCCAAAGGCACTGGGTGGGGTTTCAAACAACCCAAAGTGCAGGCTCCCGTGTAAATGCTAGTCTATGCCATACGGCGCTTTTGGCTGGCTCGCCAGAGGGATATCCCTTAGAGACACATCTTTTCCAACAAGTCCCATATAGGCAGATAAGCCCATTTCAGTCAGCACGCTTTCACTTTTGAATTCTGTCTGAGGCCCCCTTCAGCTTTCAATTCTGGGTTCAGGTAAGTGGTGCCTGGAACAAACAAGAACACACGCCCCCCCCACGCCAAAAAAATGAGCTCTTGCAATGTGCTTTACATCTATGAACAAAAGAACCAAGTCTATAGTCTGCAATTATTTCAAGGGCTGATTCCCCCCATAACTCGCCCCTTTCTCTGCAATCCATTCAAACCTGGCCTGGTACCAGCAGCAGTCTGCCCACGCATTCATAAATACCAGACTTGATCTCCTGGCATCTCAGGATTCAGTACAACCAATAGGTGAGTGGGATTTCTACCAAAGCAATTAATTCAAAATTCACGATTCAGATTTCCAGTCTGGGTCAAAGAAAATCCATGAGTGGAGCATAAATCTTAAAAAACTGTAAACTTCTCACATGTTTATTTCCAATGTGCACGATTCCACTGTACTCATGCAAGAAAGAGCTTTCCCATATTCAAAGAAAACGGTATATACATATAGCACAATACACGTTTTCCCCCCCAGTGATAGAATCTAAACGTATTGCAATTCATCAGCCATGAAAGAAATTTCATCCATTCTAGAAGCAGCGTAAAAACAGCCTCGGTAACAATATACACGTTAAACAAGAAAAGAAAAATCTGACACCTTCCAAGTGAAACAACACTTAAAATACTAGAAAAATGGCAACAAAAACCATTTTAAATTGTACAAGTCTTGTAAAACACCATCCTCGTATGAAACATACATTCAGGTATTCTCAACAGCAAGTGACCTTTACAATAAAATACATATCCTTTGTAAACTGATACAGAATTTTAAATAGCTTTTTTTCCCTTAAAACCATGTCTCTTTCCCTCTCACACGCTCTTTGGTTCCTTCAAAGAAATATATATGCATGTGTGTTTAAGTATGTGCATAAATACACATGCACACATTGCAAGGAACTTTTTTTTTTTTTTTTACTCTGCCGCCTAAGCAGCTAAGTAGGACATATGAGGCTAAATGTGAGCAACAAGATATGGCAACAAATTCCCTGTATTTACAAACTTTGCCTTCTTCTGGGCCTTCTTATGAAATACTAGTGGTTTTCATTCTTTGATTTCAGGGCATTGCACACATCTAAAGTTCAATTAAATGTGGTCTGATCTTTGCCACTGCACTTTTTCAGATACATTTCCTGGAGAAAGTTCCTGAGACAGAAGCCAGAAACTTCTGTCTCACTTTAACTTGTTTTCTTATTTTGGAACTATTATATTAGTCTTTCATCTCTTCTCCTCCCACACAGGTTTAAATAAGTTTTCCTTTTAGTATTTAAATATGGGCATAATGATTTGTCTCCAGTATTGTTATTAATTAAAATGAGAGTTATTTCACACGCTACCCGTGTTTGTCTTCTCAGTGATTGTTTCCTTACCATATATGGCAAATTATTACCTGAAGTCCTTTCAAAAGGAATCGTCTCTGTCGGTGTGTGTGTAATTGTGGGGAGAAATATTAATTTGTCATTCAGGGGGACAGATAGATGGACCAGGGATTGCCCGAGTAAGACGGCAAGCGTTTGGAAGGTTTCCTTTTGAAGTTGTCCTCCAGCATATATGATGCCCTGAGGAGTCTTCCCATTGATTTTCCACAATAAAGCCAAGGTAACATAGTTTTCAATCCACAACCATAATACGAAGCCAGGAATTCGCTCTCAGCTTTTCACATGTGCTCACCCCAGTTGGAAGAAGTTGTAGGGACTGTAGTTGTAGAGATACAATGGATTTTTGAAAAGGTGGATCCAAGAGTTAAATGGATTCCACTTGATGCTTAAATATGTATAAAAGCAGTTGAAAAGAAAACAGCAACAACAAAAACACTTGGTCAATGTTGGAGGTAGGGCAGAAAAACCTCTTAGTTTTTCAGAGTCCTAGTACCCTCTGCACACCTCCTCCTTATTAGTAACCCTGTGGCTTGACCTTGTCAAGGGTGAGATCTGAATTTAATCTCATATTGAAAAACACTACAAGTTTCAGGCTTAAAGTAGTGGATTAGCTGAGTAATACTGCAATCGGTCCCTATTAATTTTTTTCTCTTTCATTCTTCTGTTTTGGAACCATATTTTTACTTGACGGTCGGTCAAGTTGAGCATTCGTGAGAGCTGAAGGCGTTTCTCTTTGTTTATATAAACACTGAAGAAGAATTCCCTTTCTAATTCTCTAATCTGGTATTTGGTGTATGGACATCTCTTTTTACGGGTGCGTTGTCCACCTGTGGAACAAAACATAAAGGCAGAAGCCATTAAGTCTGGAATCAGATGTGGCTAGAGGGAGGACTGCTGCTAATACTGAAGCAATGGACGTCCCTATGTTTCTCTTTTAAAAAAAGAAACTCTTAGCTCATTATTAGAAAGCGTCATTATGGTGATGATCTTACTCAGCAGCTGTGTATATTAATTTCACCTTATCTAGGGAAATCACTTGCAGGTGCTGCCTTAAACCAAAAAAGACTTCACTTTGAAGCCTTGCTTCAAACAATAGACCTATAGCTCTGCTCTAAACATGTTCGCTTAATACTGGAGCTTTTGTGGTCTTGGGAATGGGCAATGTCTCCGCGTGTACTGCCCAACTGGCCCTGAGCAATATTTCCTGCCAAGAAAGATTTTATATATCAGAGGGTTTTTTAAAATTTTATTTTATAAAGAAAGATGTTATTTACCAGAGTTCTACAATCAAGGCTTAGCAAAAAAACATATTGGGCTGGCTCCAGTCTTAGTCGTTCCACTGAAATCCATGGGACTTCCAGAACTCATTAACCTCTGGATCCTCTGATTAAAATCTCAGTCTTAATGTTTATCTCTGTATTTACTCCACTCCTCAATCCATTATATGATTGGGATTCAGTAAAAAGAGCCCTGTTATATGTACGTACTAATCGTGTTTTAAATCTGAATCTTGGTTTGTTTTTTGCAATATCTTTCTCTTTAATAACAGCCTTCTCACTGACCCAGATAACCACCAGTTCATTGGTTTTAACCAAGGGAACATCCTATTTTATTCTTTCAAAATCCCAGCCCTGTCAAAAATTTTCTTCCAATCTCAGCTACACTAGATGTAGCCTCCTTAAGCCACCCCAATTTCCCTTAAAGCAGAGCTTTGTATTTTCTTTCCTCAACTTTGAAAGGATTAAATATAAATATTGGGGCTTTTCCCACTTGAATAAGAAACCCATCATCTTTTCTTGTCACTGCTCAGTGTTAGAAAGGTCTTTTTCCCCCCTCAGTGCTTGAAGGAAGTTGTCAAAGAGAGAAAAAAGCACATTAAAAAAATCAAGCTGTGACAGCTTGAAGAACAGTTGTAAGGAACCAACTGTTGGACACAAGGCAACACTTAACTCAGACAGTGGCTTAGGAGAAGCTGATTCCTTTAGACAAAAGAGCTAGTTTTAGCTAAAGTTGTTGCTCTTAATATATATAGCTGCGTTGCAGGCAGTTGCTTCATCTCTTAGACACTATTCTCCCGCAATCCATAAAGCCCTGGGATGGCTTTGAATCCAAGTTTCTCACTAGACTTTTAGGGGCAACACACACGACTTTTATAGTATGTGTGTAAGCGTGTGTATGTATTAGTCACAGGATTACATGGCTATCAAAGAACAAATTTACAGGTTCAAAACGTGCATTATATTTTCGGGAGTTTGAACAAGGAGCCTCCCCCTCCTCTCCCTGTTTAGTCCTTTGTTTAATGATTTAAGGAAAAAACACCACCTGAGGGGGGTAGTTTGGGGTTGGGTTTTTGTTTTTTGTTTTGGGTTCTTGGGGTTTTTTTTGTTTTTTTGGAAAAAAGGCATCCATTGGCGGATAAGCATTTCATGGCCAATTTCAGTCCTCGCCACGTGATCTCGCCTTTTACAACAAAGTTTTGTTGGGGGAAATCTAACGGCCCTTCATAAACCTTCTCTGCTTATAAAACAGCATATAAAAATTTAACAGCGGCGGTGCGCTAAGATTTCCAAGTCCCGTTCATAAAAAGCGCTAGGGCGCTGCCTTTATACGTACTGGAGCTGTTGGATTTCTCTTCGTTGTTGCCGGAAGACGAAGCGGGGCTGCTGCTGCTCTCGGCCCTTCTCCGCCTCTCCTTCTCGGCCGCCGCCGCCGCCTCCCGGTCGCAGGCCGTCTCCGAACTCGACACCGCGGCTGCAGCTGCCCCCGAGGCGGCGGGGGCTCCTCCGGGCGGCATTTTCTCCCCGGTGGCGCCCTTGTCGCCCGCGTAGTCCGCGTGGTTCTCGGCCGGGCCATAGGCGGTCTCGAAAAACTGGTCGAAAGCCTGGGGCAGCACCCCGTTCCTGCCCACCGTGCTATAGAAACTGGACGAGGCCGCGGCGGCGGCGGCGGTGGCGGAGGCGGCCGGGTGGTGGTAGGCGCCGCCGGCCGCGGTCTTCCCGAACATCTCGCCCCGGCTGGCGGCGGCGGCCACGGCGGCGGGCGGGAGGCAGTCGCGGTGCCTGAGCTCGTCGGCGGAGTAGCAGTGGGGGAGGCTGTTGCGGGGGTGCCACTTACTGGCCGGCTCCAGGGCATAGTCCCGGAAGGTCACTTCTCGCACCGGCGGGACCTGGGACAGGTTGGACGGGTAGGAGTAGGGCACGGGGCGAGAAGACGGGCTCTGGGGCAGGAAGGAAGGGAGGCCCGAGAAGTCAGGACCGGAAACGTAGTAAGTACAACTGGGCAAATACATATTCGAGGAGCAGGGAACTCGCTCGTCCAAATCCATCACGGGGCTGGCTACCTCGGGCTCTCCGCATTAGCCGAGCTTAACATGACGCTCTAATGCAGCTGCTCTTGGAAGCTGAGCCGTGAAGTAAGAAATTGGGAGACGTAAGGCTGACGTGGAAAGCTTTCCCCTTCCTTAGCAGGGAGGCGCTGCTCACGTGACCAAATGTTGAAATTGACAAGCTGCGAGTGCGGGCCCTCTTCCTCTCCCCCCCGCCTTCTCCTTCCCCTCCTTGGGAGCCATCTCGAGGGAAGCAACAGATCGTCCCTGGGTCTTCAGGCTTAAACAACAAAACACCGAAGCACAAAGACTCAAATGCAGTTTATGCCTCTCTAACTATCGAGCGAGAACTTCCAAAAGAAGGGGCTGGGCGTGCGTAGTCTTTTTCACCAGATTCCCCCCCTCAATTAACCCGTTCTGATGGAATGGAATGCCCCTTCCTCTCTTTCCTCCCGAGTCTGAAGCAATGTCGCCCCCCCCCCTTCTGCCCAGGCAGGTCTGACTCCAGGTCTGCGCCGCTCCGCAACCTCTCGGGGTCTTCCTGAAAGGTCCCTCGATTAGATAATCTTCCAGACCTGCAGGCTTTTCCGAAACCCTCGGCCGGCCAGCATGTGCCAGGGTCAAGTCTGCACAATGATTTTCTTGCTAGACGCATGACATGCTGCTATCCCGGTTTACTTCCGAAGGCGCATTAGTGTTTTCCTTCCCGTGGGTACCTATTCGTCTCAGATAGCTTGGGAGACATCTGATCTCTGCTTCGGAAGCTGAATTATACATTAAGCACCTTTAACCGGACTTTGATTCCTCTCTCTCTCTCTCTCTCTCTCTCTCTCTCTCTCTCTCTCACCCATCCCTCATGTTGCTGATTTTGTCATGACTTCCAATAGCAAAAGATCTTGGGGACAGCAAGTAATCAGGAAAAGGACCTAACAGCTGAGAAACAGCCGGGGTAGAATGACCCCTTCTCCTACCTGACCCTGAAAGCTGTGACTTTGAAATAAGGACCAGGTTTTGCCAGCTGATTGCATAAAACCCAGTGGCATTTCAGAGTTAAGAGCATTACCCTTTTCCCGAGCACTCTTCACCAGCCTGTGGAAAGGCTTTCAGAAGTGGCATCCAAAAAGAATTGCTTCTCAAGCTCAAAATTAACAGTAAAAAGAACATTGTTATATCCATACAGAGCCAAAAAAAGAGAAAAGACAAGACAAATCCTGCTGAACAACATACTTCATGCAGGAAGCAACCTCATACTTCTGTGGCCTGTGCTATTCTGCAGCTGTAGGTAAAAAAGAAAAGAAAAGAAACTTTTTTGGTTGTATCTAATTAGAATCTCGTGGGGGGGGGGGAGGAAACAGATCTATCACTAGGCCATGGGCAACTGATTCCAAAATTACTGAAGAAAATCAGGCAGATTTCCAAGCGGCAGCGGGATCTGGTCTCTTTGAATACCAGGGAAAAGAAAAAGTGAAATTCTTAGGAGCGGAAATAATGATTTCTCAATTCCTTTTCTCCCTTCTTGGAAAGTAAACCTGTTGTTATACCCTGGAGATTTAAAAGTCTTGCTCTACATTCTGGGTGCTTGGGATTTAAATGTCAAGACTGATTTGTTTGTTTATTACTGAATTAATTCTAACTGACTCAATAATATGTCTAACAATGTTGGGTCCTGGGGAAAAAAATACCTTGATTATGTATTTTCTTTATCTTTGATTTAAGTATACCAAGTTGTAAATATCAATATTATCTAGTAAGTACTTTGTAGTGTAGCACACTAATTTATTAGCATTAATGATTATATGCTTTTTATGCTCCCTCTCTTTTCTTTCTGCTCTCCCCCTTTCTTCTTCTTCTTTTTTTTACAAGGGTAACCCATCACAAATCAACCACGTTGGACATATCCCTTTAATGAACTCTTTATTTTGGATCACTGGAATAACTTTTATGGGCCTTCAACGTTTGTAAACTGAACTTGAAATTATTAATTAATCTCCCTCTTTGTCACATTTGCCAAAAGAGTCGATGAAAATAGGAGATAAGGGTGTCATCAAAGGACCGGTTACAGCTTGCTCAGGGTCTGTGTGGGACTATAAAATGGCTTTATTTCTCTTTTCTTTCAGCGTGTGTGTGTGTGTGTGTGTGTGTGTGTCTTTTTTTTTTTTTTTTTGCAGAAATATGCAACAGGGATGCTTGCCAAGTTGGCTTCAACAACAGCCTTCTTGCTTTTCCGTAGTTTTTTCCCCTCTCTCTCGAACCAAGCAAAATACCTGACTCTGGGTTTGCGCTCCAACCTTTCCCTTGCCCTCATTCTAGATACGAAAAAAGCCCTTCCTCTCCTTTTCTAACGGGTCTCCCCCCTCCACCCCAGTGATAACAAAGGCGCCACCATTGCTCAGTCTCGCCCCGCCTCTGTTGCTCTACAGCAAACCGCTTCCTTGCCCTTGCAGGAGACGAGCTTTTCAGGCGCTCATTGAACTCGGCGCGCCTAGGAAGGGGCGGAAAACAGCTCTCCACTGACCTGGGCTTTTATAGCACTTTTGGCAGTCAACTTCAGCTTGTCTCGAGCAGACGCGACAGAAAGCTGACCGACGGCACCACCTTTCTCTGATGCTTTCAAGAAACGGTGCCCTTTGGGGTAAAAGGAGCAACAGGCCTGGAAGGCAAGCGCTGTAATGGAAGGGCTCCTTTGGACAACCAAGAACCCGTCCGTGTAATACTTTCAGACAAAGGAGAAACGGACCCGCTCTCGGGGAGGGGATAAGCGGGGGGGGGGGGGAGAGATGGAATGGAGAAAGTGGGTGCGGTGACCTGCAGCCCCACCCTCTGGCTCGGCTTGTTCCTTCTGGGCTTACGCAACTAACAGGGCGCTTGGAGATTTGGGCAAAGTGTATCTCAATGCAAGGCATTTAAGGGCCTCCTGCCGAGCTCCCATATCGGCGGTATCATGCGAGACTTTAATTGAAAGGGCGAGAAGTGCCATTCCGCAGACCTCTCTGTTTTCTCCCCTAGGTAGCGAAGGAACACCCGGAGTCCTCCCAATGGTCCGCCGGCACCCTCAACCTGCTCCCAAGGTTGTGTCTCTCTCGTTCCCTCTCTCATTTCTTCCCTTTCTCCACGCTACACGCGAGTTTACGGGGGGCTCTCCTGAAATGTTTCTGACTTTTCGTATGATACCTGGAACGTGAGAATGGATGAGAGGAGGCAAGGAAGGAGCAGGGCAGCAGCGCCGGGCCCGTCTCATCCCAATTTACCTTGCTGGACAATCAAAAAAGAAAATCAACGGGGGCTCTCCGCACAAGGAAGAATGTCAGAGCAAAATGGTCTCAGGTTTTGAATAAGGTTGCAGTGAATGGCAGTGGGGAGTTTAGGAGAGCAAGAACGTTGGTCATCCACACCCAAATTAAGTATTGCAGGGGAAATGTGGAATTTCTATTTGGCTTTGAAAGAATACAAAAGGGAATAATTAAAATACTTCCTTTGCTCTCTGAAATCCCCGATATAAAATATATTTTTTTAAAAGTCTAGCTATTTTCCTAATTAGAAGCGCTTTTAAAAATTAGGGTTACGAACATGTCAGAGCATTCCATTTGCTTTTGAAGATAGCTATGTTTAGCCACATGTCTACAAAAACAAGTTCATTACAACAGGTTCTCTGCGTATCACTTGTCTGCTATTGTACCCATCTCAGGATTTTTAACTTTTTTTTTTTAATTTCAAGATTTGAATACATCAGTGTACATTTCATGCAGCTCTGTTTATGTCTATGGGATTTGTAACTTATCTGCTCTGAATTTCTAAAAGGTTGAGGCTTTTACACAATGGATACAAACAGAGAGAGAAAAATATCATAGTCATGTGGGTGTTAAAGCTGCCTCATATTTTTTAAATGTTCATGTTCCTGATCCCCTCTCCCAAATAAAACCAGATTTTATTATTGCAATATAGTTTAAATGCTCAAATATGGTAGTCCCCGGGTTAAGAACACCCGGTTTACAGATGACCCATAGTTAAAAATGGAGCCCATTGTAGCAAAATTTGAGTTAAATACATAATGGTTCGAGTTCATTACACAATAGTACTTATACAGTATTATATAATGATACTGTTCCAGCTTACATACAAATTCAACTTAAAGACAGACCTTAGGAACAGAACTCGTTCTTAAAATGAGGACTACCTTACTAAAAAATGTAGTATTTCCATTTCATCAACTTCTCCCTCAGCATTTTTCTTAGATCATTTTATAATATTACTGTATTCTTAAGTGCAAACTTGTTTTAAAATGAGATATAAACTTCTGAAATATTTTCCTAGAACAGGGATCCCATGGAATATTAGATGGCTTGACTCTTGGATTGTGTTCTGCATGTGGAAAGTGAAATGATTCTATGTTGAAATAAATGTTTACAATGGTCGCATCTTTTGTATTTTCCCTTGCAACAAAAATATATATAAGCAAAACACAAATTTTGGAATAAGATGCTTAATATCTAAGAAATTTAAAGTCAGTATTGCTACTGCAAATTAAACTATTAACATGACATTGAATTTTTACTTCTTAATAGAACGTTATTTTGACATTTAGTTAGAAATTAAATAAGAGCTTAATCCTAATGAAACTAAATATAAATGCCATTAAAATGTAGTGATATGATTGAAAGACATTTAAATATGCTTAATAGCCACTAGTTTCCTCTGGAGACTCTTTATGTATTTTCATTATGCTTATTAGATATTACTGGTCACTTTGGAAACCCCACCCAAGTTTAACTGCATTTTCTTGGAAATACACTTCATTGTCTATTGTTCCCTCTTGTTGCTCTTCATCGCTTCTATGCCAGTTTGAGCACCATTGGCGCAGGCTAGATATGTCTCATCAGGAGTCAGTCCTATTGAGTTCAATAGTACTTTACTTCAAATTAGCATGCATAATATGGACGTTTATATTTAATAGCTGACTCTCTGCATTAGTATTTCATGTACAAAAGAAAAAACAATTTTTGGAGGTTCTAATTTTTTCCTGACAAATATGAAAAGCCCTAAACCGGTGCCCTAGTATGTTTCACGTACAGTTCCCAACAGCCGTTTTTCCTCTCCTGCCCCAACCCAATGAAAATATGGACAAGATACTCAAATGCCAATATCCAGATACTGATACAGGAGGCTTTTAGATGCAAGTAGCTTGGCTCTTTAAATCAGGCTCAGCAAACATTAAACTTTACACTGACTCTACTTCATTTTTTGCTTGACCGCTCGAGTTTGACAAACTGGAACAAGTATACATTATTTACTTACATTAAATTCAAAATTAAATATTCTAAATCTGGGGTTAATTTTAAGTACTAGAACTGAACTACAAGTCTTTAGTACAAAATTCCAAACCAGTTCTTTCTCCGCCTCCCCCTTTCCCAATTTTTCAGTAGTAAAATTCAGGCTGACGGATAATTTTGCACTTGTGCTTGCTCAATAGAAACCCTTGCTGGTCTATCTCAAGTCACCCAGGGACCCAGTTCCATTCTAGGACTTTCCTTGGGGAAGAAAATCCTGTCGGCCCTTCACTATTATACAGAATCTCTTCCACATTCAAGTGGAAGTTAACCAGCCCCAACTGAGTGTAATTGTTAATACAAACAACAGAACTTCCTATCTTTCCTGGCTACAATGATATGTCAAAGTACATGTTCATCTTTTTCAAAAGATCATGATATCTCCATTTCTGTGTTTACAATTTGTTGCATCCAAACAATAAAATCCAGATTGGCCTCCAGTAAATTTTAAAGAACCACTTTGCTGAGCCATTCCTAATTAGAAGTCCAGCCATGGATTCTGCACCTGGTGGGGTTCCCCCGCTCCCCAACAACTAGAGGCTATGACTTTCTTTCTAGTTTGGAAAAAAAAAAGCTGTTCCAAGTTTCTAAACAACAAACAACCAGTGGACAACATTCCAAGTCTGACATATTTAGATATATTGTCACAGGTGATGCCTTGAACTTGACCTCAGTTTTGTTAATCAAGGAAATTCACAAAAATAAAACCCTTTCCTGCAGTGATCATATCTTCTTAAAAAAATCAAATATAGAAAATAATTACACCTTTTCCTTCCTTTTTTTCCCTTTTATTTCAAAAACTTTACCAATGAAATTATTTAAGATCCAAAGAAAACAAGGCTATTTCATTCTACTTATTGCAGCTACAGGTGATTTCGCAAATGTTTATTTAAAATCATATCCCTATACAATCCATACAGAATAATATAGATGTTTGTTTGAACAACTGCAGAACTGGATTGCCAGTTATAATATTTTCCAATGTATTTTATTATATTGTATTTTTCTACAGCATCAAGCAATTACACAAGAGTTCTCCTTCTGTTCTCCAAACTATTCTAAAAATAATTCTTACACATCCTGATATGCACCAAACCAATCATACATCTCTCTCACCAGGTTTCTCAGAAGTCCAGGGTAGGGCCCTCACAAGTCAGAAAACCTCTAGATAACCAAATTACGTGCTTCAGTAGTACTTTTCTTAACTAAACAAAACTGCAAGCCACAACAGGGTACCAAAAGGGTTTAAAACAAGTGTATTCCTGTTGGGTCATTCAATCTTAGGAACATTCCTTGATTTCCCTGAAATTCACTGTTAGAATTTAATTTAGTAATGGTTAAAATTGAGTTTCCTGTTGGATAATAAACCTACTAATTAGACAAAGACAGGTCTGGAGCTTACTGTTTATTGGTATTAACATGTTGAGAGGGGAAGAAAGGTACCATTTTTTCCTTCTTCCTAAAGCACTCTAATATGGCTGATATGGTCTGCATATATTTTAGTTTCAGCATAAACCTCCTATCTTCCTCCAGTCTGATAGCTAATTCTGTGCGGAAGTGAAAATGATATATAGCCATTACCTTTCTGCGTTATTTGCGTCAAGGATTGCAATTATTATTATTTGCAGAATAAACTGATGTAAATAAGGTTGGGTGGCAAGAAATAATAGCTTTTATGGCTGGTCTGATGGCAAATTATATATGTGAGAGTTGTCTTTTGCAGTGGCCACGTTAGGGACAGGAGAAGCAAGGCACAATGAGATCGATGCAATGGAGCCATTTGGCTGAGAGGGGATTCAGGCACAGAGCCTCCTCTGTGCCCTTCTGCTTTATGGTCTTCTGCTCTCATGTCAGCTTGGGGAACCTCTACCACAAATAATTACCAGAGTGCTGCCGCTGAATGTCTTAGAGTTGAACGGGAATGCCCTATAGCTTTAATTTACCAGGAGCATTGAGACAGATGCAGATTGTAATATAAACTGCATAATACATTGGTTCGTTTAAAAAGGAGCCCTAGGCTGATCTGATGTTACATTGGAAGGCTACACACCCACTCCCCATTTTTGGTCTTCTAGAGGGTGGGTATCCTCTGAATGCATTGATATCAGAACTGCCTAAGAAATGACCAGAAGGATAAAACTAAGTGGGGAGGTTGCACTGATTTCTTCCTCTGTAACATCTTTCTCCTCCTACCTGCCTTGATTTATACAGTTTTTCCCAGGAGAAGTACTTGTTGTGTTAATCTAAATTGGATTCAGGGAAATCAAAGCCACTAATCTCTAGCACAGAGCAAAGCAACTAGTATTTGCAACCAAATTCTGCTGCGTAATAGAAACACTCTACAACTACAAGATAGGCCTTGTGGGATATCCCTAGGATTCCATATGAATAAAAGGAAAAACGATTAGGGCGGAAGGGTGACCATTTTTAAAAAAATGAATGCTGCCTCCAAGATAATCACATGAGCAGTTGCAGGAATGAATGGATGCTCTTCTCCTTTGGGAAAGCTTCCTTTCTCCCTAGCTGACAGAAAAGAGGTTGGTGTATAAGGCAATGGACTGCCAAATGGAAAATATTGCATGCATCATTCATGCCTGCCTGCTATGACACTCCCTCTTTCATTTCTTAAATGCATTTTTGTTTATAAGCCAAGCCTGGAAAAATTATTGGTGGCTTTTTCCACATCTGTTCTTCTAAGGCTATCCTATGCAAAGTGGGTGGGTGGATTTTTCCCCCCTGCAGGGTGGAAGTGGGGAGTTTGGAGAGGACGCTTGTTGGAGAGGGACAAAAAGCTGTATCATCATCATCATCATCATCATCATCATCATCATCATCATCATCATCATCATCACCATAGTTCCCTCCTGCAGAACCTGCTGCTATAAGTGCATTAACGACCCTAAGGTATGTTCGAAATGCATTAGCAACCTGTTTATGTCTTATAGGAGGTGAGGAGAAGCTGCATCGAGTGAGAAAATCACACCGTGCAGAAGGGGGAAGACCGAGAGGGAGAAGACCATATTAAGACAGTTGGAATGGCACCTCTGCAACCACCGCGGCCTGGGACCGGTTGTTTTGCCTCAGCGGGCACGACGCGTCTGAATTGTCTAGCCATGTAACATTTATCCACATTCAGTGGCTGGAGGTTCATGAATTTTCTTACCCCAGTCGCCAAGATCCAGTGACGCGGCGTAAAACATCCGGGGGGGATTTGGCCGACAGGGAGCCTGGATGGTCCGTGGCGGGAGAGGCCCCCCACCATTTCAAGAACCGAGGACGGTTCTGCAGGAGGGGACGTTCCGGGACCGGCTCCCCCGACGGTCAGGAAGCTCTCCGGTTCGCCTTCCTCCGTTCCGCGAACTTGAGCCCAAACGTCCTTCAACCGCTCGGCTTGTCGGCGGCTTCTTCCTTCCCACTCCTGCTGCTTAAAGGGCCGGCGGCGGAGATGATTAAGCAGAACGAAGTCCAGGAAATCAGATTCAAGGGTTGCGTAATCCCACGAATCTCCTGTTTTTCTCCCCCTCCCCTTTCTTCCCGGTCTCGGAAGCAGCCACTGCTTTTCCTGACGGGACCCTCTGGCGTTGCTTCCCCAATTCACCAGGGGTCAGCGTACAGTAATGACCGTGGATCGTGCGCTGTAGGACTTGACCTTTACTACGTCGAACAGGGCTCTTTTTTCACGCTGCAGGAAGAGATGAGGAGGGAGGGGGAGGGCGAGGGCGAGGGGGAGGGCGGAGGAAGGATGCTCTCTTTGGGGACCTCTCGTCGGAAACCAGAGGAAGGAAAGGCAGCGGCCCTGAGTTTTCCTTAGCGCCATATTTGGTCTATTTCACCAGCGCCTGGAGATGTTCTTTCCCCTCTCCAGAGCCCGTAACTTATGAGCCAAATGCCTGCAACCCCAGGAAAACGATCCAGGAAGGTCTGCTTTCCAGAAAAAAAAGGAAGAAGAAGGAAGGCTAGATCAAGAGTCGGGTTAGATGCCTTCGTTCTTAATGGGATCACCTCCCTTCGTGCGCCCCAGTTTCCCGAAAACAAACGAGAGGATGGGGGGCGGGCAGGGCGGCGAACACAGGATCCAGATCAAGATACTGGCGGGTGGGGGGAGGAGAATAGGGACGTGGCCTCTTTTGAGAGAGGGAAGGATGCACATTTTCCTCGACCACGGCGGCTCTTTGCAGAATTGGGGACAGGTCGGGGACATTCTCCCAACCTGCAGAATGAGCGAGTGAGCAACTGTCGCCGTCACAAGGCGCTTCTAATGTCTCAGCCCTGGCAGGTTGTTCCCATTGCTAACGTCCTTTGGGATCGAATTCATCCGGTGTCCCCCGTCACTTACGACTTTTTTGCAAGAAAAATAAGATGTGCCTCCAAAAAATTTCATTAATATTTGGGGCAATATTTAATGCAAAACCCTGCTGAGTTGTAGATTTTCTACCCATCCATCCATCCATCCATCCATCCATCCATCCATCCATCCATCCACGCACAGAAAGCTTTTTCCTGAAAAACATAACATGTAGATCCAATTTATGTTCTTTTGGTTCCAGTTGAAGGGCTAAATGCTAAATATTTTGAAATGGAAGTATATTTAAAGACACATACGGACAAAACGGCTCTCAGTTACAGTTCTTGGAAAGACCTCTCTTGCCGAGTATTATTTCCATTGAGTAATAAAAATAAACAAATAAAAATCCGAATTAAAAAACACATCTGTTGTTTCCAGGAGTTAAAAGGCAGAGATAGCTCGAGTATACATTATTTTTGAGCAAAGCATATCTTGTCTTTTTTTTTTAATCCTCTCTTTTCAAGGGCTTCTAAAATGATGCTTTTAAGAAGAACAGGAGTTATATAATCATGCGTAGACTTCCAGATAAATAGAAGGCTTGTAATTTTCAAGGATCGATAGCATTTGAGAGTCACCCAACCTGTTAAAATGAAGTTGTTTTTTCCTTCGAGCCATGAGAAACCCTCTTGTTACACACAACTCCTTACAATACAATGATTTAGTCAACAGTTATTTTATTTCCTAATTAAGGAAAGAATTGAACATTTTCTGTGGCTATGAATGTTTCCTTGGGGGAGGGGGGCAAGTAGTAAAAAAAGAAGCGAACAATAGGACTTACGACAAAGACCCAGTTCTTTAGAAATCAGTCTTAAATTAATTTAAAATAAGGAGGAAAAATTCTTAAATTTATAAGTTTCTCTGGCACAGTTTAGCTACCTAAAAATTAGAATTCACAACTACAGCACCTTATTTGGAGAATGGTTCATGGAAATATGCCGTGAAGTCAAGGTGTGATATGTGCTAGTGAACAATTTTCATTAGTGTTATATGCTCTTGTAAAGCAGTACTACACACATATTTTAGGGTCCAAATGAGAAGAAAAAATAAAATTTGATACAACAGCAATTTATGTTTGGAAATATAAACAGTATTTCCATTTAAAAGGTAAATTAAAACAATAAACATTAGGTATATGCCCTATATAAAAACATTTATGAATTCTTCTTGCCATGTCAGAACAAAGTGGCTATGTGAACATAATGAATATAAAACAAAAAAGGAAGCAAGCACCATTATTCAGACTTAGTTTCTCAAATTGGCTTTTCTGCCAGACCTTGATATTATTTTTATTATTTGTTTGGAAGTTGTAGTTAAGTTGAACTCCTAACTACATTACCTGTGGTAAGTCCTATAATATGGTTACTTGTGAACAGATCTGGTTTACAGCCCCCAGGTAACAATTTGCTCTCTAAGTATGGAGCATTTAAGCGTTCAGCCACAACGTGAGGAATGTTCAAGGTAACAGGAGGAGGAAGGGGGTACATATTCCATCAAATTCTGAAATTTAGGAGCCACATCTGAAGACTTCTGATGATTTCTTATAATAACCTTTGATAGGAAATTCCTGCACATAGTTATATAGACTTTTAATTTTTAGTTTTTTTAATGAAACTATTGATGTCAGAATTTTGTTGTCTTAGCTACTTTATAATATATGCTATGCTCTTAAAACCTATCGCTTGACAATATTAGAAGTTTTTGCTTTTGGCTAAGAGGGAGGGTTCGAGACAGATCTAGCCCTACCTAGAGGAGATTCACTGGACACCACAAAGAAGCTTAATGCAATCAACGTGATGTCCTGAAATCCCTCTCATTTCCATGGCTGTGCTCTAGACATGCCCGCATCTGGATCCATATTGCCACAGGGCGCTCCGTCTGATAACTCATCAGATAAACTGGATGGCGATCACATGCTGTTGCCATATTCATCATCCTGGGTAAGCCATGGAGGCCTTTTCTATTGCCCTAGGGCCACCCTTGTAGTAATAGGCCTTTGTAGATTAGAGAGACCAATGTTGAACAGCTGAACTGAACTACCCACTGAATTCAAAGGAAACCTTCACGCTGCTTGAAAAAGCAGCCCCAAACCATATATTTGTAAGTGGTTTTAATACCATTTGGCACTTGGGATTGCTGTTACTGTTACTATGGCTGCTACTGTAGCTACCACCACTATTAATATTGCAAGAACTATAACTACTGCAGCTCTTACTATACCACTGTTGATGCTACTAGTATTGTTGCCATTATTATTGCTACATGTTTATATACTTAAGGAAAAGTCTTCTTTTAGAACTAAGAAATGCATATAGATAAAAATAATGAAGTCCACTGAAAATGGATTTCAGAGCCAAAGTATTCATTTCAAGCTGTCCACACATTCTTAACGTGTGGTTTCAAAACTTTCCCAGAGTCATTTCATAAAATGTTTATTTTTTTTTTTGCATTCCATCTCTCTTGATCACATTTGTCAGAAACCTCAAGCGATAGTGGTGTGCAGATTCTCCAGTCGCCCTGTGCTGGGGGGAGAATATCTGGAAAGAATTATAAGTCTTTTCAGTATGCTTTGAATGTGGGAAAAAACTGCTTTTTATGTATACCTTAAGCTCTTTCATTTTAAATATCTCACATAAAAGTTTTGTTGATTTCTGTGGGTTGTACCTCATGTGCCAAAACAGAGGCAGTCCAGCTCTGCAGCTTAGTTACTCCAAGCGAATTCAACTAGTGAATTGAGTGAAAACAAATCAGACTGAATGAAGTTATTGGACTTATTTTGGAATACTGGTGATATACATCTAAAGGTGATAAATGGGTATTCTGGACTACAATGTACAGCATGTTCATAAGTGTGCATGTAACTTGGCACTTTCTTGCCTTATAATAAGGCAACATATATCTTCACATATGCAATAGAAAGACAATAGTTTGTTAATATAAGGAGTATTATAAGATATGTAAATTCCAGTCTGCATAAAAAAGGTCTCTCATACTCTTGTATTTGCCCAGGACACATTGAATCCACCAGTAACCCAAACACAGATTATTTGCGCACCACACTGCACACAAACACAAGCATGCACACCCATGTTCACTGAGAATTGTCCAGCAGATTTTTGTCTGGTAGAATCAGAAGCATCTGCGTGTGTTGGTTCTGCCTTGACCACTCTGTCTGAACCCTTGAAAAGATTTATTTTCAGGAACACAATTCTCAAAATCTCAGAACTGGAGGTTATAAAGAGGAGCGATAGCACCGAACAGCTACTGGGTACAATCACCTAGTTCTGGATACAGAGAGAACAGTTAGCACTTTATCCCTCAAATGTGAAGACCTGGATTCTACATCAGGTGCTTCAGAAAGGGGCTAGGAACAACTTAGCTCCAGAATCCAAGGCAGTTACTGGGTTCACTTTGTCCTCCGCATAAAACCTTTCCCCACACCTGAGCTGAAGTGCTCTCCACCAATCCTTTCCTTCAGCTGAAAACTATACCAGCGTGGCATTTGCTGTCCCCAGTGCCAATCCCTATCCTGCCTCTATTCCCAGGCACAGCCAGTCAAATGACTTCCCTCCAAGGTAATGGGTATGAAACAATAGCAGATTTTGCACACCTTCAGAATGTGAAAAATGCTATTTTACCAATGGTGAAGCTAAGGAGGATGTAAGCCTGTCTCATTTATGGGATGGGGATAAAATGAAGGCAAGGAATCAAGGCAACACAACAGAAGGACATTGCCAAGAGATGCTTGTTTTTGTTCTATGCAGGTAGGAAATGGCTAAAGAGCGCCCAAGAAAAAAAACCTTCTTAGAAGGTCTGTTGCAGAACAGAGTAATAGGCAGCAGGCAAAGCAAAGAAATTGCCACAGGCTTTAGGGGAGTCCAGAATATCTGTTTGCATTAGTTTAGGAAGATGGATTTTGAATGTATAGGAAAAATTAGGAACACATGCACTTCAATAAGGATGTTTTTCCTGTTAAGGGATAATCACAATGGAGACCTTTTTTTTCTCAGTTCCTGGAAACAGATTCCTGATGTGAGGAATTGTAACTTAGGCCCCCAGCAATTTCCAAAGCCCTCCCAAAAACATTTTTTACAAACTATAATTTATGTTCTGATTTTACATTTAACTTTCTTACATAAAAGATTTTACTTTCACTGATTCATAGCATTACATTTTAACTGAAGCACCAGTTTAGGGTTTTAAAAATACAGAGAGGTTTTTGTACTACTTCTGCTTTTGTTTTGATTTTTTTAAAAGGGCAACTGAAATTTTTATCATATACCATAATGAAAAATGATGTAAAAAACTTTTAATAAATAAAACAATATAATTGGAACCATCTGAGTGTTTAGTCCCATCCATCTTCTACAACTGAGTATTTCAAAACGTGGATATCCAGAGGGGAAAAATATTGTGGAGTCCTTGGGGTTCTCTGAGCTTGGCTGTTTTCCTGCAAATGTTTCATTACCTGGCTAGGAAACATCTTCAGTGCACTGGGTAATGAAATGTTTGCAAGCCAGGTAATGAAATGTTTGCAAGAAAATAGCCAAGCTCAGAGAACCCCAAGGACTCCATAGTTCAACCCTGAGCTACACATATTCGCTTCTATTGGAAAAAATATTACTTGGATTATTTCATTTTGGTAACTTGCATTGAGAAGTGAAGCAATCTTAAAAAAATATTTGGGGGGAAACAGAATGCTGAATTGGTAGGCATTTTGTCAACACAATAGTAAAGACTTTGAATTTCACATCTCCAAAAAGAAACTCCCCAGAACCAGTTAGTTATCTCTGGAGATTCTTCGTGCAATTTCCTAAAACTATGGATTAGCAGTTTCAAGTTTCCACCAAGTTTGTTTTTCCAACAAGAGAGATCCCTACTTATTTATCAGTTAGGAAAAATGAAGAGACGGTACTAACAAAAGAAAGGAAGATCCTAGCATATTTCTTGTGCCATAAGAGGTTACAAATAAGAGTCTCTCTGTAGTACAGTATATATTATACTAAATCTGTGATATAGTATATATACACTATAGATATTTAATCTTCCCTCCATTTCTCAAATTACCTCACTTAGCATACTGTATAGCTTTGATTCTGCTTTGAAGATGGCTATGATTGATGATTTTGTGATACCTTAGAGATGAATGAAATCATTGTGGCACCATAGGGATGCATACATAATGTATAGACAGAGGCAAATGTCTTGGTAAAGCTGCAAGATCACCCAAGCAAATCACTGCTTAAAGTAGCCTGTGATATTTTGCTTTTAGCATACACCTCCCTATTTTAGGGCCTTTGAAGCTGTCCCCACAAAGTACTGCAGAGACATTTTCAGGAGTCCACACCCTACCAGCATCCTGGCTCTAGCCTTCCAGTAGCAGGGGAGGGGAGAGGGCAACGTGAAGTGAGCTAGAGACTAGAATACAGCAAGCTTTCATCCGAGCAGTCTGGGCAAAGAGACGTCTGCCAGGTGACTTGCCTTGCTTGATTTTTTAGGACTCAGAAACTTGGTATGCCAACAGAGCTAAAGTAGGGACACAAGGTGGCGCCCTTGATCTACTAATCCAGAAGAAGACTAGTCATGAGCTGTCAAAAGTCAAGGTCACATATTGTCTCTGTCTCCCCCTTCTCCCCACATCAAGGTCAAGGTTTGAGGTCTTTCTACTCATTTCATTTTCTCCAGTACCAAAATCCACCCGCCACCACTCCACCATTTAACCAGATTGGCTAATACATCTTAAATATGGACAGTCCTTACATTTTCAGTGTTAACTGTTTTTCATTTTGGAAGAGGTATTTGGGCCCTGTTTTTATATTTCTTTCAGTTTTCCCCCCACCAATTTCAAAATACCTGACTGTTTAATCTTCCTATGTTTGTTCTCTGCTTGAGCAATGTAGCATTTTTAAAAAGGGCTATATTTAAGACAGAATGTATTAGGTCTGCCAGAAATTCCAGTCTTCACAAGACGTATATAGCATGTAACGGAGAAAATAAAGAAGGGTTTGTACAGTTTTTTATTATAGTGACTATTTTATTAACAGGCGTAATGCTATTATCTATCTATAGATTTTAGATTTTCATTTCAGTAAAAATATAAAAAAATAGGGGTGCAGAAGTACATTTTCACAGTGTAATTTTTTTTATTATTATTATTTACAAAATAGTATCACCTAGTGAACAGGAGAAAGCATAGAATGTGCTGGTTGAAATAACTGATTTATTGGGCGGGATGTTGTAAAATGAGTTCCTATTCTTTCTAATGCAGCCTCATAACTGAAAAATAAAGACGGAAAACTGACTATTTACTCATAGATCAAATATAGAACACAGAAATCAAAATACTTCTGGGAAGCACATTATAATTTTCACTATGGGCTTCTTGGAGATTTTTTTCTTCTAGAGAACAGCTTCTTCACAGGTCTGATAGGGCTGAGCTGCCGGTTTCTATCCAAGTGTCACATATTTTAAAAGAGCAATGTATGGGATTGCTGATAATTAATTAATGTCACTAACTATCACTTGATAATTAATTAATGCCACTGACCTTGAAATGTATAAAGCCCCTTTATAAAACTAGAGAAGATCCTGCCTCCTCACTGAATTTATACAAGAAATGAGATACTGAAAAATATGCTAACAGCTTTACCAAGAAAGGTTCTCTTAGCTGTTTATCCTGCTTTTAACCTCCTTTCAAGATTAATCCTCCATAGAATTTGCCTCATTGCTGTCTGCCAAAACCCTTACTCAGTACCTTCCTTTAAAAGAAAAGAAAACATGGAATATATTGCTTAAATGTACAGTAATTGTACTTTTTTTTCCTGCACCAAATTTACCTGAGCCATTATTTGGCATGTTTTTGGGGATAGCAATAGAAGCAATGGAATACTCTGTGTGTGTGTGTGTGTGTGTGTGTGTGTGTGCTTTTTTAAAAAAAATCTTCCCAATTATTATCCAAAAGCATCCTAAAATAGTCACAAGTAATACTTACACTGTTTTCGACAATATGTGTATCTTTTAAAAATTGAACTGAAATATCCCTGGTCCGTTCGGATTTTACAAGTCAGTCCCTGAAGTGGCTTCCTTTGGATTTTCAGGAGAGCGTCTTAAAGGGTGTCTAATAACCATACTTTTTCAAAAGCCATATATCCAAAGACAGAGGTTTTTTTGAAAGAAAATGTTCATTGTCTTTCTAATTAGTATTTTAACCTGGGCTGGGAGAAAAATAGAATTTTTAGGCTTCAAAGCAGCTACGTTTCCATTAAATCCATTAACTGCTCGTCTTCAATTTGTTGATGACTTTTTTTTCTTTCACCCTTCTATTTTGGAACCAAATTGTGACCTGCCTCTCTGAAAGATTTGTAGCAGCAGATATCCTTCTTCGCTTGTCCTTGGTAATGAATTTATTTGTAGCATATTCCCTCTCGAGTTCTTTTAACTGAACTTTTGTATAAGGCACTCGTTTCTTCCTTCCACGCCTGTAGGAGTTGGCATCGGAAGGATGTGAAACCACGTCTAGAACAGAAAGCCAAAAACAAGAAGGCAGGTGCTATTATTATTCACAATTCTGAACACATGCTAATTATTGAGTGCTATGGATCACTAGATCATCCTTTTGCATCTTGGTTGGGTTAAATAAAGTTCAATCAACACATCTGCACAAATCCTCCAGGTGAGAACCTTCTTCTGTAGGACTATTAACCTTGCTTGCAGACTGCTTGGCATTTACATTAAAAAAATATTCTAGGAAAATCATATGGAATTGTCACAACCTACGAGGTGGCCAAGCTGAGAATTAAAAATGACTTTTCAGTTAACTTAATGTGCTCAGCAGTCTCTTTGCTCCCCCCCCCCATTCCCTCTTAGCACACATTCAAAGAAAACCAACACAACGTTCTTGCCCCTGTTCTCACAGCCAAGACAACGGGTATCTAGTCTCAGTACAGCTGCAAAATGGAATTGGGGCTGGGAGGCTGCTGGCCCACATAATTTAGCAGCAGAGCCACCATTGCTGACAGCTACATTTTGACATTAGAATGAAAGGGAGAGGCCCCAATATTTTTCTTAAGGGGTAGTCAGGAGTGGAAGAGTAGAGTCCAGGATTCTGATGACAGCACAACCCACAGAGTCACTGTCATGAGATGGTGGCTATATCAATTGCTTAAATAATATAAATAAATCCAAATAGCAATGTTATTAATGAGAAGGTGGTACGCTGGAAGGGGGGGGGGAAGCACCAGTAGGCAAAGGTTGTGCCCGAAGATGGAAACTCTAATCTAAGATGGCTGATAGGAGCATTCATGTGTAGAAGGCAGAAACTACAATTAACCGAAACAATCGTATTCCTGGGAGTGATGATTTAATAAGAGAATTGGGAGTGTCCTTAAGAGGATGTCTGCTGCTGCTGTTGCTAATTCTTATTATTCTTATCAACCTAGCAAACATAGGCTCAAAACATTAAAATGCTTCCTCCTTGCTGGGAATTGGGTGCTGAGGAGATGGGAGCAAGAGCCTCCTTGCTAAAAAGCTCAGTTATTGCCCGACCAAGAATGCGCGGTTTTCCATTGAACCCCATGGTTCAGCCTCCTTGGCATCCCCCTCAGGGTGAAGAAAACCACGTCTGGGAAAAAGCTGGGGCACCGCATGGGGGAGTGCTCCGCAGACTCCTTACTCAGGGTCTAGGCAAGGTGGAGAAGGCCCCCGACCTGCACAGCTCGCGAAGGGCGTCGCAAACGTCAGCCTCCTCCCGGCCCCGTCTGAGCGGGCAGAAAGCGCAGGAGGGGGGAAAGGGCTCCCTTTGTGCTGCGGGCTCAGAGCGGAGGGGAGCGGCGGGCAAGGCGGGCAATTCTGGGCGGGGGGAGGGGGCAGCGGAGCAGCAGCCGCCCTTTGGCGCTTGGGCTGCTGGGCTACTTCGGGTCCTGCGCGCGTACCCGCGGTAAGGGAAGGGCCGCGCAGGTGCTTTACCCGGCAGAGCGGATTTCCAGAGGTGGGGCGGCTGGTTCTGCTCCTTGGGGCAATAGACCTGCCCGTTCCAGCCGTTGGGGATGGCCCAGGGCTGGTAGCCTTCTACGGGCAGCATAGAGTCGTGCCTGGGCTCGCCGCGGCCGCCGAGCGTGGGCACCACCGGCATATCCAGGTAGCCCGCCGGCACGGGCTGGTAAGGTCCGGCGGCGTAGCCCTGGTAAAAGGCGAACTCCTTGGCGCGCGAGGGGAAGTCTTCGCCGGCGGCCGCCACCGACGTCTCCATGTACTTGTCGGCGAAGGAGGAGGCGGCGGGCTGGGCGCAGGATTTGAGCGAGGCGTTGTGGTGGTGGTGGTGGTTGACGCTGCAGGGGAAATAGCCGCTGCCGAAGTAGCTGTAGGGCAGGGCGGCGGGGCCCGAGGCGCCCTGCACGGCGGCCGAGCACGGGCTGCACTGCTTGACAGCTGCCCCGGGCTCGGCCATCCCGGCGGCGCTGGGCGCTTCGCTCGACGGATAGGCGGCGGCGGCGGCGCTGCCCGGACCAGCCAGCGAGGCTGGGTGAGCCATCAGATTCCGGCACTGGTTGGCCGCCACGAAGTTGGTGCCTGCAGCCGCGGCCGCGGCCGCCGCGTGGAACCCCGCTTCCATGTTCTTGTTGATCTCCTCCAGGCTGTTGTCGTAGAGAAACATGACCGGCTCGATCCAGCGGGGATGGAGGAGCACGGAGGCTGTCATAGCCCGATCTGCATTGAGACCAGTGGCTCTTTTTTAAAAGCCCCAAAGACTGAAAAAAGAGATACTCAATCTCTCAGACTTGACCAGGGCTGACGCGCCAGTGTCGCGCCAGGCCGGCGCTCATTGGCCCGCCAAGCCCCACGTGATATGCAAAGCAGCTGATAAACATCGGAGGAATAAAGTGCAGATAATTCAATAATGTCCTAATCGCGCTGGGGCTGGAATTCCTGCACGCGGACGGCGCTGGCGCGCGGCTGCCCCTTCCACTCACGACTTTGTGGGTCAAGGGAGGCACGAACGGGGGTGCTTAAGAACAGGTACTTCTCCCTCCCCTCTGCAAAGTATGCCTGTCCCCCTTGTCTCCCCTCTCTTCAGCACATGGCCTGTAGGAAGTTCTTTCAGCAGGAGATCCACCGCCCTAATGTCAAACCCTCGCTGACTTGTTTTTGCTGATCTACTTGGTGGTAGGTTTGGGGGGGTTGTTATGTTATGTTTTGTTTTGTTTTGTTTTGTTTTGTTTAGGTCCTCCATCCCACCCACCCCACCTCACTACAAACTGAAGTTTTCTCACCTGCTCGAATTGCAGAAGCGTCTAGCTTTGTTCCGACTACAACTGGATGTACCAGAACCACATTTAAAAAGGAAAGAGCGAAGAGCTACTTTCAAACCACAAGAACGTGACAATACTTTGGTAAACGCTTAATGCCACACATTTTCTTCTGCCTCCTCCAAGTGCTGATTTACTTTTCCAAGAATGATAGAGAATGCTATCATTCTCTTTTACACCCCGGAGTCCCCAAAAGGGAGAAAACTATTAGAAATGCAGACTGTAGATTGGCTTTGTCAGGGTACAGAAGGAGTTAAAGGAGACCTCAGAAATGAATCAACCTCACTACATCATTACTACAACAGTAAAATGTACAGCCTGTAATTGTTGCTTAAATCATCCCTTACCATTAAAAAAAAAAAAACCTGGGAAAATGTACTGTCTGAGAGACCACAGAGGCCTCCTAATAGTAGTGGAACTAATATTGCTGCTGCTGCTTCTGCTACTACTACTAATAACAATGTTTTAAACCAAGCTTTTTAATATAAACATACATACCAACAGCGATGCCTCTAAGCCTGCAACCTCAACACTGCTCTTCTTTGAATAATAAAAAAAAACATTGACTGTGAGGGGGGGGGTGTTCCCGAAGAAACTATTACAGAGAAACCTGTATACAGAGAGCTATTGAGGATAGGCATTCCTCATACAACAAGTAAATTAAAGGTAATGTCACCGAAAGAGGTCTGTTAGAACTATGACGATCACTAGACCTAAAAGAAGAGGGAAGGTTGATGTTGTTTTCCATGCCTGATGGTGTTTTTTTGTTTGTTATTGGGGTGCTGCTGGTGGTTTGTTTTAGTTTTTGACGTACCCTTGGTGTGTATGAAGGAACGGCTGTGCTAATTGTGGGCGTCGCCGCACTATTTTCTCCGGCTGGCATTTTAAACTGTGCATTGTTCAGCAGCTTTCTTTCCCCTGGTCTGTAAGGAAGGAACCGATCTGTCAGTTCTCCGAGCCCCCAGTCCGGCCAGCCCTTTGCTGAGAATGGTATGCAATCCAGGGAGCTTGTCCCTGAACAATATTTCAGCAAATTCTTTTAATTGTAGCCAGTAAAGGGTTCTTTCCCTCCAGTCCCAGCCTCTCCTGGATTATCTTTTCCGCATTCTTTCTCATGGCCAAAGGCAAATATTTATTCCTAGCATATTTTCAAAACCTCCCCCCCCTTCCTTCCCTTCTGTAAAGACTTGAACCTTTGGAAAAATGCGGGCTTCGAAATCTTTCCATTATTCGGTGGAAGGGAGAGGGGGGCTCTCTCTGTCCCTGATCAGCTGGGGATTTGAAATGCCACACAGCCGGGCCAAAGGGAACTACCCTGCACAGGACACGCACCCCCGTCTTCTTCACCCCCTTCGCAGAGGCTAAAGAGGCAGCGTTCCTCTATATACCGGTTAGACTTGACTAGAGGCCAAGGTCAAGTTGAAAACTGCGGTCCGGCCGATGCCAGAAGAGCAGCAGCAGCAGCAGCGCTTGGAGCCTCCGCACAGGCAGCCCCCGAAAAGAGGCGAATCGCTTCTTTCCTCTCTCCTGTTCCCCTCCCCCGGAAAAGCCACTTCTGTGTTACTTTCACACTTAGTATGTGTGCATGTGTCTGTATAAGCACATATGCAGAGACCCATATGTATGCATAGAGACGTTTATGTATATGTTCTCTCTCTTTCTTTCCGCGCAAAGAGTTATTAAGAGCGTCTCCAATGGTTCCAAATGGTTTCCAAGGAAAAGAAGAGACTAGACTTTGGGTTCATCATTGTTGGAAAAGTGTCCCAAATATTCCATTTGATAATGTCCGTGATGAGAGAACCCGGTAAATAAATAATTGAGCAAAGGCAAAGGTACGTCTTAAATTGTAGTCAAACGCGCAAGTTGAAAACTATCCAGCTAGGAGCAAGAGGGAAGACGGACCATGAGCCTTGGGTAAGATTATCACATGGGCCATGTTGCTTTTTGTCTCGCTGGACTGGACAAGTCAAAATCTGCGTGAAGCCTTCTCTGATTTCCTAAGTGAAGCTCTTTCAAAGGCGCAGCTGGCCCAGTTTCTCAGAAGGGGGAGATTCGCGGGTTAACGCACCTCGGTTTTAAATTGTTCTACTCAGCACTCCAGTCGGGGTGGTGGATGAAAGGGCACGAATGAAGACTGGAACATGGTGTAGAAAAGAGACCAGCACGCAACACAAAATGAGTCTTCCTTCCCTCGCTGTTGCTTTGCACGTGAATCCGTCCGGGGCTGCGAGTTGGGGGTCCATATAGACGGTTGTGTTATTGGGTTCTTTCATGATGGATATTAATTTCGCAGGAAATATAAATATATACCCCAGTTTAATTTGCCCGCCTGTTAGAGATTTTCTCTAAGCCGGAATCTTTCAGTTTGGTGGAACTGGCTCGCTGCTATCATGACCCATCAGGAATCGCCCCTCTCAATATGTGGCCTAAGAGATTATTTCCAAGGTGAGAGAGAATTGCTTACTGCTCGTAACTATGGTCTTCCGGATTCATCACGAAAAATTTGGATGAATCCTATCCAGTGATGGTGAGGACTGCAACTTAATTCCCAGCCCAGTTTGTGTGTGTGTGAAAGGAAAGGAAAGGAAAGGAAAGGAAAGGAAAGGAAAGGAAAGGAAAGGAAAGGAAAGGAAAGGAAAGGAAAGGAAAGGAAAGGAAAGGAGAAATGGCTGAAACGTAATTGGTAGCAACTACTTTGTAACTGTATCCTACCCTATCCCTTGGAGGAAGTTGATAGATAAAAGTAAATTATCTGGAACAAAAATCATTTGACTATTTCCTGTTCTGCCTCTTCCAACTTAGCTAAGAATCAAAGGATTGTACTTATCCAGGAGTATCTGAGAATCTTAAAAGTAATGAGACCAAAATGGTCCGTTGATTCTTGAAGTCAGAAAATGGGAAGAGCTGACGATCTGAGATTTGTCCTCCCAGTATTCCTCATATACTAAGGTATTGGTAGCAAAAATGAGATGGGGGACCTCCCACGGTCCTAGAAACAAAAGACCAGGGCTGATATCCCAGCCCTGCCCTCCACTCATGCACAGCTGGTGGTGCCACTTTGGAATGAGCTTTTATGTTACATGAAAGAATATTGTGTCAAGATTTAACAGAATGCACAACATTAAAACCAGGTCAAAAATAAATGATAGGTACATGCACAAAGTTTTACCTAGCGTTAATCAAGAGAATGTGCACAGAAGGGCAATACAGGGCCCTGCTCTCCCCCCCTTAGCCCCCCCAACAACCGTACTGAAATGTCACTGAAATCAACAAACTTGCTACCACACTCCTGTGTGTGTCGACTGAGAAAGTTAGCCCCATTGATTTCACTGGGATTTACACAGAGATAATTTGAAGCATTATTTCAAAGGTAGAAACCTGATTAAAGATACGTTGTATGCTACATTGTAATGAATGGAATTTTGTAATGAAGCTCAACAGGAAAATCTCACTCTTAAATTTCACTAGATTGAGCATTCTTATTGTAGCCAACAGCACAAATCTGGTTCACTTTAATTAATCTGGGCCTTGCCACATGATGATCTCCACAATAGTAGTAACAGTATGCATGTATGTATGTGTTTTCCATATTAAATTCCCTAGTAATCCCGTTCTCAGGAATGAAGTAAACTCTTGGATGATAGTGGGAAAATCGTTTAATTGGATTTAAGTCTCCTTAGAACATCCAATTTACCAGCCATTGTATTTATTTTGGAGGGGAGCTGGAAAAGTCTATTTTCTCTATAATTTTCTCTGTAACAACATTCCGGAGCCAGTTTTAAGAACATGTTACGTTTAAGGATATTCATGTGTTTCTCATGTAACTAAACAGCTTTACGAGCAGCATTTGCCTCCCATAGCCTCCTTTCCCACTGAGCGCTGGGGCTTTTTTTTTTTTTTTTAGATAATTAGAAAATAAGAAAGATATTCAAAAGGCAGCCGGGTGCAGAGAATAATCCCCCAAAAGTAGATTTCTCTTGAATAAGAGGGTAGATATGAAAAAAAAAAAAAAAAGCACAGGTAGACTAAAGTAAAAAAAAAAAAAAGTGGACAATGTTCAACAGTCTTTGGTTTTGTGATTTAAAAACTGAGCATTTTACGAACCTTGATTCAGAACTCAAAAGAAGCGTAAAACATTTAGGAAACATAAATAAGTCAGAGTCAGGCTGGAGATGACTTGGTGTCTATTTTGCCAGTATTGACAAAATGTACAGTGTACATTTCTGTCAAACTTTTTGTTGTCTGGAATTTGTGAATTAGACATTGGTGGAGAATCTCTCTCTCTCTCAGTATATCTAATGACAAATACACTGAGTTGGAATTGGTGAGATTAATTTATTTCTCTCCTTTCAAACCACATTTCTGTGATGCAACTTTAGCATATTAGCATTGTGTTAAAGGCTTTTAGGAAAAAATATATGAATACCTAGATGAAAAGCAGATATCGGATCTGTTTTTGGGATTAGCCGATTGATGTAAATAGTCATAATTACTATTATAATTACTATTCTGCAAACAAAATAGGATGTTCAATCCAAAAATTTATGGAAAAAGGCTGTGGAGAAAGCAAAATAAAACCAGGATTTTTTAAAAAAACGTTTGTTAATTGACTGACTGATAATAGCTATATATCAATATATTTTATTGATTCAATAATCAAATATACAAAGAGACATACAGATTGGTTACTATTTTGAAAATAAAATTTTCTTGAGTATAATGTTGTCTACAACTGTGGGTATATTTTCCTTTCCTTGTTTCTGCCTGGAGCTTATATTAATTTCTTCCACAATTATTGCATTGTTGCAGAGGAATAATGATTAAAGATATCTCTGATATTATTTATGATTATTCCTGAACTTCCATTTAGCTGTGATATGCATGTATGAAAAATATCAGAAATAACATTTTATATATCGTGTGTGTTCTCAAAACTTTATTTTAAAATTAATGTGCTATTCTTTTATCAGGTTATGCTTTATAGAAAGTTTTTTTTCTGAATTTGTTTTGAAGTCGATTCTGAAGCCAGCACTTGATCCCATTTTTAAGACAGAAAGATAAACAAGGTGTTTTAAAAGAGATTTTCTTGAACGTATAACACAAAATTCCTTTACTCCACTTCAAATTTCTCATAATTCTTAGAATTTACCTAAATAGATGAGCTTTGGCCATTTAAGAAGAATAACCATATTTTTAAACTAAAAGTATACAGTAATCAGGAGTGCCCAGTACTCTTTTGTGCTGGAATGTGTTAAGTTATGCTGTGTTATCTTTTCTTGTTTTTATTTCATCCTTTAGAAATGAACATACTCTCCCTATTTTGTGGATACTCCCAATGGACAAACCAATTTAAGAGAAAGGGATACTATATTAGATATGATCCTGTTTTGAAGTAGGTGAGTGTTTCCTCCTTCATCCATAGAGGGCTGATACAAGATGAAAAAGCAGAAGAATTCCTCTTTGAAGGAATGAGAGAATCTTGCTAATTGACCCATTTTATCACAAAGATCTGGAAAGTGCAGGAGCAGTCACCGTTTCTCTGTTTACTGGGGTGGGGGATACATTATACTGTAATAATCCCATCCCATTAGCCTGAGCTGAAACTCTTTCCATTGAGATCCATCCTTTGCTAAGCCAAAATGGTTGCAGAAAAATATTTCCAAACATAACCCTATGCCAGCAGGTCACTCACTGGGAATGTGAAGAATCCTGGGTCAAGAGTTGTGTGAATTGTTGCAATACAACCAAGGGAGGCAGAATTATCCACACAGCTCACATGTCTGAGATAAATCCTTGGAGACTCTGATAGATGTCAGGTTTGCTCCCATTGTGTCTAGGGTTTGGCAGCAGAACAAACTCCATAACTTTTCTGATGGAGCTGTGACCACAGTATCATCCTTCTGATTCAGGCAAAAATATTAGTAACATCAAGGAAGGACTAACCTGGCTCGTGGTCCTTGAGTGGGTCTCCCAAGATACTTCAACTGCAATTGCCCACCTCCATTCTCTTAGGAGGGGAAAAATTAAAAAACAAACAAACCCTACTGCCTATAAGAATGTTTGATAACCAGGGAGAAAATTCATTAGTGTAGATGGCTTTAATAATTACATCACACTAAAATACTCTAGACCATCTTCCCTTAATCTGGTGCCTTCCAATGTGTGGGAAGCAATTACAATTCCTCTAATTTCCGCCCCATTGGAAATTATAGGAATTACAGGCCAAAATCAGGGCAGTTCAGAGCAATTGCCAGAGCGCTTAATGGAGAGGGAGGATTCGAGAACAAAGAAACTGCATCTAGTTGGGTGAGGCGTCATAGACGTTGAGCTGAGATAGACCCATACTGGAAAGCCATTATAAGAAAGATATGGGTGTTGCCTTCTCTCTCTTTCTCCCTTACCTGTCCCTGACTGAAATAGGACTGTGAATGTGGCCAGAATTATTAGATGGTTATGAGGAGGGAGGAGATCATTACTAAAAGGCACTCCACAGCCTAAAAATGAAGTTGCATAGAATATGGACAGCTCTCTGTTCAATGATGGTGGTTGTTTATGGTATTAAAATCCTACCTTCTTTCGCCACGGAGAGACAAGCATGCCTGAGCAACTTCTGATGGTTTTACCCATTCTGTGACTTGTAGCCTCAACAACAAACCTCTTCAATCTACAATCCAAGTATTTTTGAATTTGGTAGAGCATAGTATTTATTTACCCTGTTTGAAATAAGATCTCCTGAATTCAGTAGAATTCCCAAGTATGTATATTTAAGATAGAAGTGTGCTCCATTCTTCAGTCCCCCTTCCCCAGTCTGAATGGTCCACAGATTCAGAAGCTTTTTTTCTTTTTTTAAAAGAATATATTATCAGGGGAGGTTCTCTCATGAAATGTGGTATAATGGTTAGGTGTTGTCCAACAATCAAGAAAACCCATCTTTTGATGCACACAGCCTTGGAAGTTCTCCAGATATCACTGGGCCAGTTAATTTCAGCTCAACCAGCTCATAAGATTATTGTTGTGGGAATGGAACTAGAGAAGGAAGGACTTTATGTCACCTTGAGTTCCAAATATAAGGTGGAAAAGCCAAATATAAATCTGATGACTGACTGACTGACTGAATGAAAAATTAAAAAGTACTGTACCACCAAGATGCAGGAAGGTCATACATGGAGTAACTTCTTAATGGATTGTTTTCTATTTAAATTAAGGCTTCCAGTTACAATAACCTCCATAGTATTATTTAATGAATATACATCTTACAAGTGAAAGAACTCCATGAAGCTCAGTGTATTCCAGAATTACTGACTTAATCCAGATAACTAAAGCTGCTTTGGAACAATATTATTTCTGTTCCAGGACAAGTCATGTGGGGGGAGGGAAATGGACCATAAATAAATAATCAAATCAGTGGAATTATTTTCCAGTGGCTAGTTTTATGACTGAAAAATATCTTAACTGTATGAGGGTTTTGACATAGGGCCACTATCATATCTTTAGACCTTAGAACAATCACAATTTTGTCTGTCCAGATAGCATGCTATCTCTGCCGAAACCATCTTAAAACTTATTGTGATGGCCCGCTTCACACAACTTGCTAAGAAGATGACTGAGTTCCCATAATATGCAGAACTGTAAACCACCCCAGTCAGTTAGCGTAGCTGACTGAGTTGCGTGAACCCAACTTTACAGTTGCTATTTCTCACGTGCATGGATAAGACTGCAATCTTCTAAGGAGTAAGTCCCACTGAATGTAATGGGAGTGAATTTTGAGCAGAGTTTTCCTAAATTACATTGTCGATGTACGCTCCAAACAATCTTTCAAAGAATTACTACTTGAATAAACAGGGATTTAAAACTCGGTGTGGCCTGTTCTGATATAATAGCTTGCTGCGGGCAACCTTATTTCTATAAAAAATAATGAGAGGGGGAATGTTCAGAAGGGCTGTTCCTTAAGCCGCACGTCCCGTTCTTGTCAGGGTGGAGGGCAATTAAACAGTTCACAGGAAGTACCGCGGAATCTTCATCCAGCATGACAAAAAACAACCCCGAAGCAAACCAGCAGCTCCCCCGCTGGAATTCTTGAACGACTGTAAACACACCGAAGCCACTCGGCAGCGCCAGATCTACACTTGGCACTGAGATTAAGCCTCATGCGGCCCGAGGCCGCGTCGTGCTCCATCGAGCGTTTAAGGCGGAGATCGTTTTTGAAAGAGATTAGCATCGGCAAAGGGAGGATCCATTTAACAAGTTTGTTATGGAACACTTTGGAGACCTGAACAAGGCCCAACACAGACTTGTCAAAACACAGGGAGAATGTGTACGGCTGTTGACGCAGAGCCTGACCTTCTACGGGCCGATTCCGAACGATGGGCCCTTGCGCTCAATGGGCTTGGCGTTCACTGCGCAGGCTCGGCACCGCGATCGTCAATGGCTGCTGCTCTGCGCTCGTAGCGATGGCATTTAGCTCCGAGGAGTTCGTTGCCCTTAACCGGCTTCGCTGTTGCGGAATTGCAAGGCCGCTTCTAAGTAAGATAGAGCCAGAAAAATCATATCTATACATCTCGGGGGCCCTCGTCCATGACCCCAGCTTGCAGAAAGGGCTGCTAAAAACATCAGGGCTTGTTTATCCCATAAAATATCCTCTATATATCTTCAGTATGATATAGCTTGAAGTTAAAATGGGGAGGATGGAGTTGTATATGCGCACGTGTGTTTATGCACCCTTGCCTAACTTGCGATTAATACAGGTTATTCAGAAACAGCCACTTAACTCCCCCCACTTCTTTTCGCTCAAGAACGCTAGGTTTTGATCTAGGAGTGGGGAGGGGGAAAAACAAGGTTCAAATCTTCCCTCAGCTTGGAAATCCTGGTGACTTTGGGGCAGTCACTCTGCCTCAGCTCAGCCTATCTGAGAGGGTTGCTGTAAAAATGAAGGGAGAACCGCCTGGAGTTCCTAAAAGAAAGGCAGAATATAAATCTAACAAACAAGTAGTAGTTGTTTTCTGGCTGCCACTGAATCTGATAGTCCTTATCAATATATTTATGTGGAATACTGTTTTGGGCTTTCAATAAGCAAAGATTTCAGCCTTCTTCCCTGTGACAAATTGTGTTCTGGCTTTAATGAAACACTTTTGGAAAACATCTTCTCCCAACAGATGCAGCAACCTTTCCTAACTGGGGTAAACAAATCCAAAATGTTTCTTTGTGATGTATATTCTTCTTATTGTAAGGTATCTTGTGTGTGTTCTTTACAAAGGAAGGTGGGATATGAATATCTAAATGAATAATCTGTCAATTGTAACCTAAAGCAGGACATTTCAGTGATTCCAGCTTAATTAATACATTTAACAATTTAATTAAACACATTTAAGTCACACATAAAAATGGGCAGAGATTCAATCACCCCATCATGGCCACCACCTTGACTTTTTTTACCATGCCCCACAGACACCCTGGGCAAGTCTCAAAGCTGACCACCTTTTTGAACTTGGGATCCAGTCAGATCAACCTCCAGGTTCTTCTGTTCCTTCCCATGCCTGCCTGTGGCCAGAATACACCATGGGTTATGAGGGAATCTACACCCTTGCTCCAAAGCAAGCAGCCCTTTCAAGTGAGTTAGGAAAAGAAAGGCAGATTGGAGGTGCTGGGTGAAAGGATTCTTGAGGCCCTACAGATGAGTTGGAGGAATCCCTGCTCTAGTTCATGGCTAGGAGAGGACAAAAGGCTTCTTACTATGAACACTCAAAATAGCCAACTCTGCAAAATCAAATATTATGTGCTGTTCTCCTAAACTCTCAAGCTAAAGCCACTTAGGAGATCAGTTCAGGATGTGGATCTGGATCTGGAATGCTGCTGGAAATTGGGGCTCCTTTCATTAGTGACCAAGGTCTTGGACTATTCTCTGGATGTGTAATAGCACCTTCTCTTGCCTCCTCTTAACTATGATAAGAAGGCTGAGGTAGGGTTCAAAACATCCAGTGACTGGCAGATATATTCCCCTCCTTCCTTTGGGAGCTGCAAGCCTGCCTCATCTTAATGAAAAAGTCCTGTCTTTAGCGAGATCATCAGGAACAGAAAACATCAGATTAAAGATCCTGTAGCTGAAAGTTGTATGTACTTTATTATTTCAATGAAGATTCCTTTAAGCAACAAGCCTCCTGTTCACTGCATTTTTAACAGCTTTATTCAACAGAAATGGTTCAAAAGAGTTGACTTTATGCAAATAACGTATGCAGCTTTATAACCTAATCAATTTAATAACAGGGCTTAATTTAAACAACAAAACAAAAGCAGAGAAAAACTCTAGATAGCCCAGGGTTAAATGCAACTCATCATGTCATAGCACAGATGCACAAAGTTACCCCCCCCAAAAAAGCCAAGGACCCCTCTTTAAAGCCTCTTATCCAGCAAATATAATTGTGCTTACTCTAGCCCAATGTCTTTCATTACACAAATATCTCTCCTGTGATCTGTCATTTCTCTGACCGACTTAGTTAATTTCCAAAGAAAGCCATTTACAGATAATTCATCCCATCAGCCTTTATTTTTCAGACCAGGAAATGGTAGTTTCAGTGTGATGAAAAGATATATAAGAAGACAGTCACAGTCCCAGTACTGTCCATGCTTCACAAAAAATAAATTCAGCTCAGACACCACCAAAAGAGAGTCAAAAGGAAATTGTTAGTCTATCTTGACAATCACAGACTTTCCCAGGCGACAACAGAAATACCTGATCAACACTCAGTGTGGTGGAAATAGGGCTTCATACACTTGTCATCTCTCGGAGTGACATGGAGTGTAAGTGCAGGTTTGGGGAATGGATTAATGATCTGTTGCTAGGAGAGTTGGATGGGAAGGGATAGTCAGACTTAGGTTAAAAAGAGCAAGAGAAGTCTGTTTGCGCTGCTGCTTTGTCAGCCTCTGTTTGTATTGCTTGTTAACCCTTGGTCCATTGCGTGGCTCATCCGGAAAGACATAGAAATTGGGGGTGGGGGTGGAATAAAAATGCATTTGCAAACATGGACAGGGAAGAAGAATCATACTATGGTTTATGAGCAAACAGGTAAGATAGTGGGAAAAGAAAGTAATACAACAGAATAGATCCAGCCCCAGTCAAAGAATTAGGAGTGGAATAACCTTTATATTCATAGTTATGGAAATAAGTTGGCACCTTTATGCCACTGAGGAAAAATACAGCTCTCCAGGTGGTTCTGTGTAAGGTTTCAAATACTTTTTTTCCAGTTGACATAACAAGTGTCACAAAGGGGAACCGATATTTCCTGCTAAACTGCAACCAAATCTATTGATTTCAGTGAAATGGATTTTTGCTTGCTGTGTTGGTGTTGTTCATACCATAATGTATTTGAATAAATTCTTGTTGGTGATTCTATGTTTATTATGTAGGTTTGCAGCCAAAGGTTATGATCTAAATACTTTAACACCAGATTACCACCTGAGGAACTGAGAGAGCCAAGGGCCCCACTTCTTAAATGTTTCCCAAATTCTGCATTTCTTCCTGTTCAGAAAGGTGGGCTCACCAGCCCTCCTTATGCTTCATTAGCTGTGTAAATCAGAAACTTCATCTGGGTTTCCTGAGTTAAAAAGTAAGGAAAATCTTCTTAAATTCTCTCTCCACTCCTGATGACTACATAGAACCATCCATCTTGTTTTCCTGGCAACAATACTGAGGTGCTTGCCTTTTGGACCTCCTAATTTTACAGGGCTGGTATTATCTGGTGGTTTACCATCTAAGTAATAACCAGATCAATCTTGCTTAGGAGAGACAGATTATATCAGTTGAGTTTATCAGTTGTTCAGGCCCGGTCAGCTATCCATAAGGCAGAATGAGGCAATTGCATATCTTCAGTGTTATGAAAAGGCAGTGACTGAGGTGTTGAGCTGACACTGAGGAGACCCAGGCTCAAGCCCACTCTCAGCCACAGATGCTCACTGGGTAAGCTTGAGCTAATCGCTCTTTCCCAGCCCACCTACCTCCCAGGATGGTTGTTAGGAAAAATAGAAGTGGGAGCACTTGTCTATCACCTTGAACTCCTGAAGGAAAGGTAGAATATAAATCTAAAAAATGAATACCTATTGGGTTACTTATTCATTTTGTATTTCTAGTGTTTTGCTGCCAGAGATGGAAAGAGATGTTTATGGGATTTTTGGAATCACATGGCTAAATAACTTTGCCGACTTTCAGTACAGGATTATTGTGGCACAGTATCGGGGTATATTAGGGAATGCCTTGCCAGCATTGAACCTTCTTCTCTGGTCCTGTCATCAAGGTCCGAACAGGCCTTCCGCTCTGTGGAATACTCTATCCTCAGCATTACAAATGGCCATAAATCCAGCTGGAATTTCATAAGCAAGCGGTGGCTGGTCTATTCCAGAATGCATCCAGCCCTTTGATTTGATTAGTTTTAGAGTGCTTGTGATGCTTATGGATGGGTTTGGGGAGATAATATTTGTTTGATTTAATTTTAATTTTGTGGTTCTCTGTCCAGAGTCAGTCAGGGTTGGGGTGAGTTATAAATATTGCAAAATAAATGAAAAAATAATACTATCCATGCCTCGATTACTTTGGGCAGGGTGTGTGTGTGTATGCTCATGTTCTTTGCTACTCTATCCAAGACTTTAGATTCTGCTGTTATTATCTAACTAATTCAGATTACATATTCCAATAACTTGGCTATTCTTCCATCTTCCAAAATCTTTTCAAAATGTAGTCATTTTTAAATGGACTTTTTAATTTGTTTTTTTGTTTTGTTTTGTTTATAGCACCAGTCAGTAAGTGGCAGAAATTTGAAACAGCAACTAGTTGTAGGGTGGGGTTGGAGATTTATGTGTGGGTGAGCCTCTGACATTGACATCTTTTTTACTCCATAGATATAGCTGTAGTCATTTTCTTCAGGTGTTCAATAAATTTATGCTTGAAAAAAATGGGGATTTATTCACTCTGATTCCACAAACCAAAAATTTCTTTAAAGTCTTGGAACAAGAAAATATATTGGATGGGAAATCATACTAATATAATAAAACGAATGCTTGAAAATTCCTGAAGGATGATTACCTTCAGGACTCCAGCATTCTTACCCCCAAGCCATATTAACTGGGATGAAGGGTGTTACAAAAAGCCATACAGAAGATGCTGCTTTGGATAAAAAGGCTATAGTTCAAAATTACCTTCAGTGCCTTCACTGATGTTTCAGCCTTTCTGCTTTCATATATATCATTACAGAGCAACTAGACAACTGAAAGTTCTCAGAGTAAACAGCACAATTTTCTTTAAGGATCATAGTTGATAGGTTGATTATAACACAACCTTGTGCATTTTGAGTTCGAAGTAAATCACATTGTTCTTCAGAGCGGAGTCAGTAGAAAAGACTGGGAAGAGGCCATGGAGCCTATGATCCTCCACATGTTTGTAAATTATAGTTCCCAATATATCCAGACAGTGGGCAAATGGAAAAGAGTGAAGGCGTTAAAATGCAACCATATTTGTAAGGCTACAGTTCCCTACCATCAAATACAAAAGCTAAAGAAACATTTGTTTCTCAGTCTGGTAACTTTGCGTGCAAATAAAATTTGTGTTGGTTATGAACTTATTTGTTTATTTAACAATTTATAGTAATTAATGTTATTTGTAGTCCCAACCCCCTCACGAAGGACTTTGGGCAGTGCATACCAGCATGGGGACAACAATGATAATAGCAAGAACTTAAACTATAACACCTCCTAAGTCAAATAACTAAGAGAGAAAATAATTAAAATAGCTAAGATGCCTTCAGGGTGGATAGACTCAATTACAGTGGTGATGGGTACAACATTGGAGGACCTGAAAGACCCAGCTTAGGGACAGATTGTTATGGAGAAAATCTATGTGGTCGCTAAGAGTTGACCCCGATTTGATGGCATAATCAATCAAGCAATCGATCAAGATGCCTTCAGTCAAGGAAGCAGAGGGTCTTTGAAATAACAGATTTTAGTTACTTATGAAATACTAGGAATGTAGGGTCTGCACCTACCTCTGTAGAATGGATTTTCTGGAGCATGGAGGCTACTACTGAGAAGGTCTCTTCTCTTGTCCACTCCAACATGCTTTTTACAGGAGGGGAATTCTCTACAGGTCCTCCCTAAATCACTGCCCCAGATGAGCAGATTCACAAGATGTTGCCAGATATATCTTGGTATTGCACTGTAAAGGACTTTAAAGTTAATAACCAATGCCTTTTTGTCATATCCACCTTGTTCTTATCTACCCTTCACCCCACCTTCACTTTCATTTTCCACTTTGCAAATCTTTTTGACATTTGTTATCTCAGTAATCCTTACCTCAAATATTGAAACAGATCAATACCTAAGGCTGGACTTCCCAAATACACCATCTGAGGTATTTTAGGCACCCATAAGAAGGATCTTAGCGACTCTGTTTTTTTACCATTAAGTGAATGCCTGTATGATTTTATTCTAGTAATTTTATTGTGCTTATGTCTTCTTTATAATACAATTAAACAAACCTTTGCTAATCAATTCATTTGTCTATTATGTCTGCATAAAACTGCACATGAGTAAAATAATAATTCTAAAGCAAGAAGCAGAGTTCCCTTGATTTTAGATTATGTGTGTGTTGTAACTGACATCATGAGATGTCTTCCATCTTATGTGTGGGGAAAAAAGGGGAAGTCCTCTTTTAAATTAATAGTTGTCACCCACAGTTATTGTTACTACTTTAGTAAAAAAAAAACCAACAACCTCCATTTGTCTACATATCTGTTTGCCAGGTGATCTCTTTTTACTAAATGTGGAAATGTCAATTTCATTTAAGCTACTCAACTAATCCAGTTTTCCTCCAACCTGGTGCCCTCCAGATATATTGTGGTTGTAGCCTGGCCATGCTTGCTGGAGACTGCTGAGACTGTTTTATACACAGGTGGAAGGTACTTGTGGATAAAGAATGCTATTACCTTATTTGAGATCATTTCTGATACTTCTTAAGTAAACACAACTAAAATGAGTTTACAAATAAAGTCTTGGTCTATGTCCTGTCCCCTTCCTAGACCTGAGATTCTTTGCAAAATGAAAAAAAGAGAAAACATATCTCATTTGACCTTCAGGCATGCGCACCTTTCTGATCTTATCAAAGCCGATCTATTACAGTCCTAGGATAACTTCCAAGCTTAGTTATCCCCTGTGAATAGCCTGCTTATCAAAATAATCCTGCTCACTTTCTCATCTCAGGTGGTACAAATTGTTTTAAAGCATATATTCATAGTAGCGCTTCCTTTGTCTTCACTTCATTATTAATAAATAAATAAATACATACATACATACCAAGATAAACAAATTGGAATTGGATCTCTGGGGAAGAGTGAGATATTATAATTCAGAATACACGTAGCAATAATATGTTATATAGGATGATGACCTGTGCTACAAACTAGATTTAATGAGCACCTAGTTTGCCATATTAGAGTGCTCTGTAATTGATAGTCCTCCACATACTAATCTTTTATGCTCCCCTACACCCATCTACAGTAATGCTCCTACCCCTTCTTTGTGATTCTTGTTTTTATATATACTTTGTTTTTAATTCATATATCTTTCATATCTTCTAGCTTTTCATAATTTTTCTAGTTTTTTATTTTTGTAGAGATGTATCCTCTTTACTTTTAATGATTGTACCCCACCCTCCTTATGCTATGACCGTAATAAATATTTGATTTGATTTGATGTGTTATATAAATCCTGAAGCACAGAGTTTGACTGCTAAATGAAGGAGCATAGAAATTCAAGAATCATGGAATTCCATCTGCCTTTGGGGTTTCCTCCTCTTCCTTTTCCTCTTCCTTTTTCTTTACTGTAAGCATTTTGCTGGAATGCTTTCCTCAGCATTCAGAACTTCCCTTGGAAAGCTAGTAGCCCTCAGAACAGGAGTTGTTTTCTTAGGTTGTGTTTGCTACGGTCTATTAAAGGTCAATATGATCAGAGAACGATTGGGTGTTGGTATGCACTACGGGGGGGGGGGGGAAGAATACCGTGCCCTTGGTGGCATTTGGAGTTGCAGATGTGAGAAGAGGAGAGGTGGATAAAGTCTCAGGGAAAGCTGCTCTTCACTCATTATGGGATCAGGATGGCAGAGGACTTCCAAAGACTACCTGGAATGGGATGGATGTGTTCTTGCCAATAAATGCACGGAATGAAAAGGAAACCAGGAAGTCAATCCGTGGTGGATAAAAGGAGGGAGGCTGTGAACCCCGCTTTCTGGGATCATCTCCAGCTTCTTGGAGCTGCAGTTCCAAGATGTTCCCACTAGATGTCTTCCCAGTTAGTGATAGTGACCTGGCTCTCTCGGCCCCAATGGCGAATGAAAACCATACTGTAGTATATTCTGTCTGGCCACGAAATGCATCTTTTTTGCTTTTACACAATGTTCCAATGAAGTAGAGGCCATCTCTCTCTCTCTCTCTCTCTCTCTCTCTCTCTCTCTCTCTCTCACACACACACACACACACACACACACAGTCACTTTCCCCCCTAAACAGGATTTCTGCTTTTCAAACAAAAAAATGCAGTTAGTTTCTCCTGCCATCCTTTTTTGTGTGTGTGTGGTGGTGGTGGTGGTGGTGGTGGGGAGATGGTGGTGGTGGTGGTGATTTCTTACGCAACTGGAATATTTTTTTATTATTATTATTATTACTTTGTGATTGTCTTGAAATGACATGGGGAGGCTGAGCCCACAAGATGGATCACACTTTAAACAGCTGAAGTCAAGGACGCCTGGGTGATAAATGAGTTTACTTTGGAAGTTCTACTTTAGTACAATATCTGGTTCAAAGTTCAACTTGCTTTTACTATAACCTTAAAGGTGCAACCATGAACTTGCCTGCATGCCTTCTTCAAATGGACCCCTTTCTACTTTAGCTTCCTTAAAAGGAAAAGAGTTCATAGGAAGAAACTCATTTCTAATTAAATCTATCCCCACTGTATGACACCTAAGCTCTGTGAAAAAGGTTTACAAGCTGCATAGACACCTTTAGCCTTCTCTATAAAGAAAAAAAAGATGAACCCAAGCAGGTAGTTAACATCCTGGCACACAGGTCCTTTTCAATGAAAGCATTCAAGCAAGGACTTAAAAGAAGAAAACTTGAATATCACCCTCTACAGTGTGTAAATTAAGCACACAAAGAAGCTTACATTCAGCTGAATAACATCACATCAAAGAATTTTAAATTACTTTTATTAGTCAGACACCTAGCTATTTTCTATGTACCAATAGAAGAGAATATTTTCTATGTGCATATTCTATGAATGGTTCTTTAGTTATCACAATCCAGGCCATGGATAGGCACATTTAAATCTTTTGCCTCCCTTTGTAGCATTTTTAAGCCCGATTGCAGCATATTACAGTAACTGACACTGAATTGTTAAAAGCAAGTCCCTTTACATTCAGTGGGGCTGATGCCCAGGTAAGTGAGCATAGAATTGCAGTTCCGTACAATTTATATAATGTATGTGGTCATGTTATGTATCACATTCAAGTTAATTCAGAATGTGCAAACATGTATATTTTTATGAATGTGTATAATATTTTTTTCAGCTGAGGTGGAACTTTCTGTTTGGCATCAGAAAGGCTGGGCTACCTCACACCCACGTAAGTGTCCATTTACATATAACCACTACAAAATGAGTGAGAATGGCTTATAAAACTGAAAAAACAAGCAACCTGAACGCACAGTGACAAAAAGGGAATGGAAGACTAATTTACAATTTGGATGGATTTACATTTGATAGAAACGGCATGTTTCTCCCTCTCTCTCCCCTCCCCCCAAGATTAACCCTGTGTTTGCTCCATCGAACATCATGGGGTTTCTGAGTAAACACACGTCCCCTTGCACTGTGGGCTATAAACAATGGCTAAAGTATCTCCTTGAGATTTTTAGATACTGGACATAATATAGAAGAGCTCCTTCTTACTTACAAAATATTTTCCTACGTTTTTAGGTTCCTACGGGAACCTAAGCAAGAGAACTGGTGCGGGTAGGGAATTAGCATCCATTTTCGTAAGAAAACTGGCTAATAGAGGCAGCACCGCAAACGCGACTAAACGCAGTTCCCAAATGCTTCATATTCGCTCTTCGGAAGTTACTTTTTTTTTTTTTTTCTGTTACAGGAGGCGCGGGGGAATGAATACTGTCTGATTTTTAAAGAATTGGGACCTTATCACACTGCCTGAAAATCCTATCATGTTTTCCCTTGATACCTAATGATCTAGGAAAAGGATTCGTGCGCAGAAAGCAAGAAGATTTTGCTATTATAAAGTTGGTCAGAGAACAGGAAATGTACAATATATCGCACGGTCCTTTTTCAATTAAATCCGGAGTAAGTTCTGTGTATCGGTAGGTTGCTCCGCGGCGTTCTGCATTTCTACCGCTTTCCTAATCTAAGTGAAAACTCCGGTTTGTACACGCAGCTAAATCCCCTGGATTGGAAAGGAGAAGTTGGAAGAAATCTTCCAAGTGCGTTATTGACATCACTAGGGCTTAGACGTGTTAACTCCGGCCATTTCCTTGCGACAAAAATATTATGCTATTATTAACGCTACTGCCAGGAGCAGATCTTCAGAACTCCGTATAGATACTTAAGAAAAACCCGGACGCATTTAGATTTATGCTTCCTTCATACCACTGAATTCAGCAGATGGAATAGAATAAGATTGATAAATTAATGTAAATATAAAAATATTATCTTTACTATGTTAAAATTTTAAAAAATTTAAAATATTTTTAGATTAAAATAAATGCAGTAGAGGGTAAATAACTAATTACATAAAGTGGGATAAAAGAATTTGCAGCTGTCGGAAACCAAAGGACGCTTAAACTAGGCACATTCCTTATATTTTTGCTGTAATATACAGGACTTTTATGCCAAGGTCTCCCGTCTCTTGAGCGCCGTTTTTACAGTCTTGGGGGAAGGGGGTAGCGATAGAAATAACAACCCTTTTTAATAACGATGGTTTCAATTCCGCTTTAACTCAGCGTCAAGCCTGGAGGCGGCCGAGGTGAGAAAGTAACATCTTTTTACCCTGCCCTTGATAAGAGGTTTTCTAAAAACGAAGCGCTGTGACCCACGGGCATCCCATCAATCTGTCGTTTGCAATTTAAAAGTTTGAGAAGTCTATTTGAAACGCAGTCCCAGCTCTCCTTTGAGAAACACACTTCTGGGGGAAAGTTCTGGCAAGAATTTGGGCTGGTTGTACTAGTTGGCGTTCTTACACCTTTACAAGCCGCTACTCGACCACTTTGGGATTGGTCAATGGGAAGGTAACTCAACACATTCATCCGATTTGAATTCCTTGGGTGAAGCTGTGCGTTCTGCCATCTTTCCCACCTTTGATTCAGGGGGATAAGAAGACAGGGAGGAGGGGAGCAGAAATGATTGACAGGCCGGAGTGCCGCGAAATATAGTAGAATCCATGAGGCAGGAAGTGATTTCCCATTCATTTCTCAGCCGGACTGTGCAGGAAAACGATTTGGAAAAATGTGCTCTAGTTTGGAAATGACAATGAACTGAAGCTGTACCCAACGCTGCTGGAAAAGCCACTCTTCTTTGGCTGTGGGAACAGTTTGGAGGTCAGCTGAGTGGTAGGTCCCTAACTAAAACAATTGCATGGGGGGGGGTGTGAAGGGGCTGAGCAAATTTCTGAGTAGGTGACAGGCATCCCGAATATTTGATTTTTGTTACAGCAACAAGAGTATATTTTATGCAACTTCATGGAGTTTATAAATGGGGAGCCAACTATCTCCTACCCCTCTAGAGACCCCTTGCATGAGGATGCCAAGTTAGAGAGAGAAGCGATCAGCCTATTCACCTAATTCAGGATTATTAGAATACCAAGGAGTATTGACAGTTCCAGGGAGGACCTGGGCAAAGCTGTATATTTTAAAGTCCTCTAGTCCCTCTACTGGAGGGATGCACCAGGCTTTGCATGTCATGTTGTGGCTGCATGGCAAAAGAGGTTGGAACAAGGGCCATCTTTGGAGAGGTTTTGGAATTTTAATTAGTAAATTTATGTCTTAAGAATTGCTGTAGGGATGCCTTTCGTGCCTTAACACCCCCACCCCCAAAATACGAAAGAGCCCTCAAATGTTTGGCCTCACACAATCTAAGAGGTGCTGATAGATTATGTATCCTCACCCTCTCACCCACACCACACCTTTTGCATCTCTGGGTTAGGTTTTGAACCAGGACCAGGGAGACTCAATCCTCACTCAGCCTAGGGGTTTAACTAGGTGATCTGCTATCATTCTCAGCCCAAGTCCCTCATAGGATTATTGTCATTAGGATAAATACAAGGTATTGGAGCATCTGGAGAAAAGCTGTGATCTAAAACTAAAGAATGTAGTAATCATAATAAATATCCTGTTTGGAAGGCTGAAGGATGAATGATCCTAGGCCAGCCTTCTCAAACCTGGTGCTCTCCAGATGTGTTGGACTGCAACTCCCATAACTGGGGAAGGTGGTGCCTGGTATTTCTCTCTTCCAAGTATAAGAAGAGAGGGGCAGGGCCATCCTAAGCAGGTTTCCTCCAAAGCGTTTTGGAATTCAGTAGACTTGGTGTCAGCTGCCTAACCCTACATTCCATTGGTCCCACCAGTAATTGTAAAAAGGCTGTAAGAATAAGAAAGATCCACCATGATTTAATTTTAGATAAAAGGAACTGTCTTCTTTAATGTGGGGATGGGCCACCTCTGCCCCCAATGTTTTTTTGTTTTATGCAAGAAAAGTGTAGAGCAATCCTAAAAATAGATTTCTTGACATAGGTCAACAAGCAAATAATCTTCACCATAAGCAAAACAGAAAATCCTGCCTTGGGCAGATGAATGGCACCCTGTCATCTCTGTTGCATCTTGGCTTTATATGCCCTTCCCCAATAAGTGCTCTTGGAACCCCAAAAGGTTGCTCATTCTTCTGTAGCAGACTAGGAACAGAGGCTGCAATCCTAGAAAACAGTCCGTTGAGGATCAGTAGCTTTGAACACGACTTCTGAGTTGACGGGATTAGGACTGCAGCATAATTCTCGTGGAATTACACAGTAAGCACTCGAGGTCTAGAGCAACTTTCCCCAAGCAGGAATCATCCACATATTTTGAACTATGTCTTCCCTGGTCAGCACCATCCATGGATGGAGATCATAGGAATTCCATAGGAATCCAGGCATCGGCTGGGGAAAGACTGATTTTAAGAAATGGATCGGTTCAGCGCTGAATGACGGGTAGAGTGAAAGGGGCTTTCATAGCACGTGGCAGTTTCCGTCGTCTGAAATGCGGTTGCTCCTACTTTCCACAGCGCGATGAATCAGGAAGAAAGTCACTGAACGTGTGAACCAGCAGAAAAGTTGCGAGCACTCAAAAAAGGATAGCATTTCTCACTTTACCCTTATGAGCCGTATGAATTATCCTATAAACATCATATAACCTACGCATTTTTTTGCTCCGAAACTTAAAGTACGGCTTATTTCTAAGGAAAGTGCATTTAAAATTGCGCCTTGTAATCAGGCCCAAATATTGTCTAATTCACTCTCTCTTATACACACATATTTCTAACCAACAACCCTCTATACACAACATAAGAAAACAAGCGGGAGAAGAAGTTTATCTTATTTTATTGGATCTGTATCCCATCTTTTCAGCCAGAGGGAGAGAGCGAGCGAGCGAGCATGCACGCTCCAAGGCAGCTAAATAGTATAAAAGAACGCGCAAGACAAATTTTACTCCGAAAGAGAAGATATTCCCAAGAGAAGTCCTCCAAATTCTTTCGTTTTAAAACGAGCGTTTCTCAGCGATCACTGTCAGGAAGAATAAGAAGCAAGGATCTTAGACTAGGACACCCAGGTCTCCGAGTTTTTCGTCCCGGCTAAAGGTAGCGGCTTCCAGAGGTCCGGGTCGGTAGGTGTGGAGTGAGAAGGGTTTCTCCTACGGCGACTGTTGGTGGAAGAGAATAAGCGACGAGGAGGAAAACTAAGGAGGCGATTTTTGCCAGAATGTTCGGGCCATTTTAGAACTCAGTTTTTGTCTCAAGCGAATATTAATCCAAGCCGTGCTCAGAATTTGCTTTGAACTCTAGGAGAGACCCACAACTTGGTAAATATTATTCAGAAAAATAAGGAAAAAAAAGCTCAGTATGTTTGTGGAAAGCAGGAGAATACAGGCTTCCCAAACGGGTACACGTGTTGGTGGAATGATGAAGAAAAAACCCTACTTTTTAAAATGGGAAGGAAGCAGTAGAAAGCATTTGTTTGTTTGCCATTAATATCCAGTCAAAAGAAGAGTTCTGTCAAATTCAGAAGGTTGGCACTATTTCTTGCTGCTTCATTTAATGTTGTAAATTTATTGCTTTAAAAAGAGACAAGAACTCTTATTCTGGAACACTGTCTGTCACAAGCAAAAAAACAAAAACAAAAACACCCCAACCCATTAACCCAGATCTGGCTTTGATTAAAGCAAAAGTATTTCAAATCAGGTGATAGGACTTCCTGACAGTCTGGAAACACTCCCCCCCCCCTTTAACAATGTCTCTTCTTGAGAAATTAATGTGTAGCCCTTGTGCTCAACTTCCTGAATCCCTGTCGTGACTTTGAAAGTTTTGCTACAGAGCTGTAGTTTCTGCATTTCGGAGCAGGGGACACTCCTTTCTTCGTCAGTGTTAGGATGGAGAGAAGGCTGTGGGGCAGCCCTGCAATTGTATTATCCTCTTTAAGAAAGAGGGAAATATAGAAATGGACGGGACCACAATCCTGATGGGATGAAGGAGGAGGAGGAGGAGGACAAGGAGAAGCCCACCGATAGCCAGCAGATATACCAGCAAGATCAACGGTGGTGGTGGATAAGGCCCTTGGTGTTGTAAGCCCACACAGGAGCCTGTCAGAGTTGCAGTGCCCTTTGCTCTGAAGAGGCTCCATTTATTTTGAACTACAAACTACATGGCCTATCCATGGAAATGGGTGCAATCTGGGAAGTGCCAGATGGTCTCCTGGAAAGTAAGTCGCACTAAGCTCGTGGGACTGACTTCCTGCCAAGGGGGAACGTGGCCGTCTTGTGCTCAAAATGGGAGCCATCCGTCATAGCATCGATAAGATAGGAAGGTGCTGGAGGAAAGGCAGAGATATGGGAGCGATGCATTCCAGGCCTGCAATTCTCCTTCCATCTGAAGATCCAGACCAGACACCCTAAAATGTCTCCAAAATGCTGGGGAAAGGCATCTGCTAATTGCTCCTGCTTTGCTTTTCTTCACCTGGCTTTATGAAAAACCAAGGGTTATCAACTAGAGGCATGCTAGAAGCAGCCTAAGGCCCTGACTAAATAGAAACATTATTTTATTTTCTATTGATGGAGCTATTGAAATAGTCTTTACTCAGTCTCCTGCACTGCCTTTGCTTCTATTCTACATGTTGTGGATTTCCCAGTAATCCCACCAGTTTATTTAATTTTAGATATATATCTCAACTTTCATTCAGAAATTCAAGGTGGTATACCTCTTGAATTCCTACTTTTCCTAACAACAGCCTTGTATGGTAGGCTAGGCTGAGAGAGGGAAGTTGGTGCAAAGTTCCCCAGTGAGCTTTATGGCTGAAGGTGGACTCCCAGTTTATAGTCCAACTCCTTAACCACTACACTAAACTGGTTCTCAGTTGGCACCAAAGTGACAGGAAGGGGCACTTGCATTACAGTGGACATTTAAAGTTAGTAAAGGATATGTCATTCTTGTTCAGTCCCTTTTGACTTTAGAATTTGATCAACAACATTTCCCAGGGATGTTAGTAATGACTTCTTTGAATTCTTGTATGCTCATGCTTGTGACACGTACTTGCATTGCAGATACAGCTGTTGCTGTTTCTGCCTGAAATCTTATGCTCCTAATAGTTGACAGAAAGGCAGCCATTCAACAGGTTTGGGTTTTGATAGCAGGGTAAATGGTGCAAAAAAGGCCACATGTTAAGTAATTGCCTATTGTTGTTGCCCTTAAAGATTCAAAAATTCTGCCCCACCCAAGCTCTAGTAACATTACCGATCATATCTGTTAAGCTAAACTCTTTATTTTTAAGAGTGGGCCCAGTCTATCTTACTCTTTGTAGTCTCGATTTTTAACCTTTATTTGTCTTTAAGGTGAGAATGATTTGAACCAGGTCTTCTATACTTTAGGCCTGGGCTCTGCTTCTTTTCAGTTCAGTGCAGTGTTATTTCCACCATAGCAGGAGGCCACATACTATACAATATGCGTACAGTACTTGAACACGTGCCCTTCTTTGAGAGTCAGCAATGTTATGCAAAGCACGGAAAAGGAATACATACTGTTAAAATAGCAAAATATAAGCAGAATCCCTGCTATACAAATTATGGCATGGATTCTATCTAAATCTATGATGACTTAGTCACATTTCAATCCATTAATCACAGATTGAAATGTTGGTCTAAGATCCATACTTCAGTGTAGACAATCAGAGTAAATCCATTGAAATAAATTGGAATTAAATAAGTTTTCGCTAACAAATCTAATTGATTTCAGTGATTTGGGTTTAACTATGAGCAAGTCTAATTGATTAGATCTTACTTAAGTATGGGTCCAACCCATAGTTTGCACGACAGATTTTGTTTAATGCTGTTACTATATCTACAATGATCACACTCTGTTTTTGCTTTCCCCCCCCCAGTGGTCTCTAACCAATGTATGACTAAATCTAGATCTAACTCACAGATGACTACCATATTATGCCAGAGGGATCTTGGCACAAATCTAAATTTGGATAATAAAGATGCTGTTTATCTCTAGAGCCTATTCCAGATAAAAACATGTCTTGCTTGGGTTAATTCAAGGAGCAGGATGATGTTTAAATATACTTTGTAAAAATACCTTTACAAAAAGAGATAAATTAAGTTATCAAACATTTGTAGTGAATAGGATTCAAGCAAAAATCTTTCACTGACTGCTCACTCTCTTTAACAGAGGCAGCCAAACTGTATTTTCAGTCTAGCTTTTTACTATGAGGCCATATTTACTTCTCTGTATCAGACTTCATAAATTCACCCTGGGTTAAGATCCAAGCACTGTTAGGGTTTAAAGCCAAGGCAATTAGCAGCTCAGACTTTGTTAAGTGAAGAGATTTGTTAGGAACAAGATCAAAGTAAAGTGCATTAATTCAGTGCATTAATAGTAGAGCTTGGCTTCTGCTCCCACGCTACTCTATGGACTCAGCTTTTTGCATTTGTACAGACTAGGAAGTAAAACGTTAAGAAAAGCCTTCACCAATGTTGTGCCTCCAGATAAATTAGTCTACAAATGCCATGATAGAATGATAGGGATTATAGTCCAACAGATCTGAAGGATGCCAGTTGGGGAGATCTGTTATAAGCAAGACTAATGTTTATTTAGAGAATATGGAAATATAAATGGATTTGTAAAACTGAGCAAAGTGCAAAAACCCATTGGAATACTCTATCCCTACACTACATTTCTTTGCCTTCCAAGATGCACTCATTTTAAGGAAGGAAGGTTGGACAAGTGTTCCTGTTTACCCACATGCAAATGTTTCAAAGTAGAATAAATGAATGAAAGCAAAATAGTATAATGTATGACTAACATTCTTTTGCCCCCACTATATTTGTAAAAATAAGTGGAAAATGGATTGTGAAAAAAAGACAAAATGTAGGCAATAAGCAAGGAGAGTAAATATTTCTTTTCTGGAAAGGTGGTAAATCAATCAGTGTACAATATATCACATAAATTTGAAGAAAAAAACATGTTAAATATACTTTGTACCTAGAAGATTTATTTCTTTTTCCTTCTTTTTTTCCTTCTTCATCCTGTTACCCTTCTTTGCACCATGTTAATCTTTTTGGGAGGAAGGAGTGTTATTAATAGCTTTTTCAGAAACCTGCATAACTGGCTCCTTTAACTTCACCTCTTAAGAATATAGATGCATTTCTATTGTGCTTGTTTTGATAGAGAAAATATAGCTGTACAATTCTAGCCAACAGACTCAACTCTGCAGTCTGCTAATTAAAGCTTCATTCCTAAAGAGTAAAGACTTATGGGATTCAGTGAGACTGACTTGAAATAAACACATTCAGGAGCAGGCTGCATGTCTAACTGATACCAAAGGAGAAATTTATAACTTAATCCTGTGTATATTTAATTTAGGGACAGTTGGTCATGATCAGTACTTGAATGGGAGACTACCAGGAAATACCAGAAAAGCTAGACTAGATATTTGAAGAAAAAAAAAATCCCAGAAAAGACAATGACAAGCTACTTCCGTATTGTTATCAGGAGAACTTCAAGTCCACAAGGAAATTGAGCTCCACATAAAGGTTAGGGTTAGAGTTAAGCGCTGCTAACTTCATTGGTGCTTCATGGTAAATCTGGGCTAGATTGACAGCCTTAAGGCCCAAGCTCCCGCTTTTCAGTTGAAATAATAGTATGTTGAGTATTGTACACAATGGAGGTCCTACTTAATGTGTTAGCAAACGATTCTGTTATATGTAAGCCTCTTTTTACCTGCTCTTAAATCATTTACTAAATTACTAAATTTACTAAAAATTACTAAAAGTAAGAGCTGTTGACATTTCAAAAGGAGTTGCTTCCACTCAGAGAATTTAAAAGCACTGATCTTTGAAATTGGAAGAACCAATCAGCTGGTCATGTCTAGAGCTTATCATTCCAAAGAAAGCCCTGTGCATTTAAGCAAAAGGATGCCCAAATCAATGGATCAGTTCCAAAGCACAGGTGAATATGTTCAGGCTAAGAGCTAAATGAGCTGCTGGTGGGAACCAAGCTGGATCAGCCCAACAATTTTGGTTAGCATATGGTTCAATGTATTTTCCAAACCCAGAAAATGGGTTAATTCAGTAACCAGATTAAGCATGCAAAGAGAATTGGTCTTTGTTGAAGAAATTCACTCTGCATGTCTAAGATTAGATTTATTCTCCATTGTTAAAATTGCACTATATTAATTTCTGGTTTTGGACTGTTAAAGAAAAATGTGAGATATGGATTTTATAAATAAATAGATAATTTGCAAGCAGGATTTATACCAATTTTTTAACACACTTCTGCAGGAACTGGACAGAAATCAAAGCCTTTTTTTTTTTTTGTCCCATCACTATCCAAGTTCCAGAGCACTCCACTTACTGAGTTTCTGCTACTTAGCTAAATGTTAACCTAGCAGGGATGCTCCAGTCAGGAACAATAGAGAAGCTTTCACCATTCAAACATGTACTGTGGGCAAAAAACAAATTTCCAATAGCTGTGGGCTTCCATGCTATTGAGATCATTATTTGGAAAGGTAAATTTAAGAAAAGGCAAGTTGTTTTAATTAATAGTCTCTTGTGATTTCTGTTTCATTCTAGTGCAGGATGAATGAGTAAAAAACCAAGATAAATAGATGAGAAGCATTCCGGCCTGCATAAGAACAGTTGGAAGCCACCAGAGTTCCTTCCCCTGCCAGTCTTTGATGCCTTTCTCCTTCCCCCAAAGGTGAATTTTTGGCATTTCTAGAAAAAGAAGAACATGTGGCTAGGCTTAGTTTCTGAAAATCAGGACTATTCCCTTCAATCTGGAGGTTACTTTGGGGAATGCCTAAATTAAATCATCAATGTATTACATCTTCTAGAGTCAGTAAGCCATCATTGTGTGGCAGTATAAAACTTGTCTTCATTTCTATTATGGCAACATAGTGACGATTTCATGATGCTATAAATCATTAGAGAGAAAATGAAGTAATTAGAACAATCATATGTATTAAGAACGGTTGCTGGGAATTGAAAAATACAGGAATTGAACACAACTGTGGAAAAAACAAATCTGCACCCCCAAGGATCAGCAAGTGAAAGTGTTAATTGAAATATGAGCATAAAGTTCTTATTAAGTCTTTGCTGCATTGGCTGACTGAAAACTGGCAACGTGCATGAAAGTTCCACTGAGAGGTTTTCTGTTTCCAAGATTCCTATGCATATTACACTTGGAAAAATAAATATAGCAAGTGAAGCTTTGGCATCATTGAATCGCCATGCAGGTGTGCCTGGTAAAGAGGGCCAAATCCCAAATGTCAGGTGGCTGGTTGAATGTACTAAAGTCCTTCTGCCAGGAACATAAAAACAGCTCTAGTTATTATGAAGAACTGATTTATTCACAATGACTGTAATGTTTTTCTCTCTTCCTATGGACTTTTTATGATTGGAAGGAGCAACTCCATTTACCATTTTTTTCTTTTACAGGCATGGCAGTGCTATTTGACATAGTGCTTCTGGCTAGCTTTTCACAGAGGAATTTCCAAAGCAACAGAAATAACTCTGTTCTGATCAGGTTGAGCTTAAGATATGTCCAAACAGTGGTATGTTATGGCTGATTTAATTCTCCCCTGAAATATATTGCAAGCTTTGGGCCAATCATTTCTCTCAATCCAACCTAATCCCATGCAATATGGTGGTGGTGAGATGTATGGTAATTAAACAAATAAATAGTATCTGACTATGGACATCCATCCATCCCAACCCCTTTTTAGAAATCACAACAACAACATCTGCCTATCCCAGGTCCTTCAGAAGGATTCGATAGGTGGATAAAAATGCCAAATCCAGTCTAAACATCTGGCTGACTGTGTGACCAACAATAATAAGCAGAATAGAAGAGAAAGAACTGGAGAAAATCACAAAATACAACACCTGCAAATAGAAGTAGAACAACTGTGGCAAAAGAAAGCGAAGATAGTACTAATAGTAATAGGTGCCTTGGGTGCAATTCCAAAACATCTGGAGTACCACTTGAAGACCATCGGCATTGACAAAATCACCATCAGTCAATTTCAAAAGGCAGCTTTACTTGGAACAGCTTACATCCTGCAACGATACCTTTAACACCTTCAAACAACAACTGCCTATCCCAGGTCCTTGGGAAGGACTTGATAGCTGGACAAGAATGCCAAATCCAGTCTAAACATCTGGCTGACTGTGCGACCAACCATAATAATAATAATATATGGAACTTGTATGCTGCCTGACTCTCAGTGACTCTAGCAAGTGGTTTTAAAACTGCTGGAGTTGGACCTATTGTATATCTCTTTTTTTCCTGTTTCATGCCAAAGTTATCCTCCAATGAAGAAGAGAATAGTGATGGAGCAGGGGGTAATTTTGTACCTCAGTTGTTGTCAAGATGCAGATATAATCTCCTTGATAATTAAAAAAAATCTTCAGACCCCTGAATCTTTTTGAGATTTGGCCCTACCATAGGACTATTTTGGGGGTGAGGAAAAAAACGTAAGGTCAACAGAGCCAAAAAAAAAATGTCCAAGGTATTCCTAGGTAGTGGAAACTAGGTTGTACCTTCCTTTGCTAACAGATTTCTCACACTGCCTTTTTTCAAGTCAACAGCCATCACTGCTCCTGCACTTACCAAGAGGATGTGCCCCCCAATTTGCTTTAATATATTTATTTTAAAGTCATATTAAATATAATTAATATTACTCTCAAATTAATGTCAATCTTCACCTCTCAAGTCACTGTCTAATATGTTAACCGTGTCACAGAAGCATACTAAAACGTGTGTACGCACCAATATGATTCTGCAAAGTGGTTAACATATTGGACAATGACTGGAGAAGTAGAGATCCAATTCACCCATCCTTCCAAAGTTTCCTTGCTGAGGAACATTGGGCCAATCACCATCTCCCACCTTAACTAAGCTTGTAGGATTGTTGGGTGGAAGGAAGAGGCAGAGAACATGAATGGTACTTTAAGCTCTTGGATGAAAAGGTAGGATAAAAAGTAATGGAATAGGATGTTATAGCCTTAGTTTCCCAAATGGAAAATGGGGATAATAGGGGCATGTCTCCTAAGGCATGAGGTTCTGAAGATGAATATCGTGAAAAAGGGATTGTAATACACTTTGAAAACAGATTGTGCAATAGTCATAAAAATCCACACAGAAGGAGATGGAGGTGAAAAATGCCTTGTGTTTATCAAAGGATTTGAGAATATGGGTGGCGCATGGAACTATGCCATAAGAAAGAAGTATATCTAAGCTCTTGTCTCTTCTCCCTCTTCTTTTCCCTTTCCCTCTCCCTCAAGAAGGTGGGGGGGAGTAGAGGTAACTGCATATGTACTTGAACACCTCCAGAGGTTCTTTGAACAAATATTTAGTTTCCAAGTAATAAATTCGGGTAATGCAAAGAAAAAGCTTTTAGGCACTCCAGTTGAAACTCGTTCTCACTGTTCACTGTGGGTGCTCAGAACGGCCACACTGATTATCTTCCCTTTCAGAGCAGTGGTAATTTAAACCAGGGATACACAGCCAAAACAGATCTGACCTCACAGACTGGAGCTTCCACCACCACTGGCCTTTTTCTCTCCTTAATGTTTAACTTCATTACGGAAGAAACCTTCACCTCCTTGTTTTTGGTAAATCTCTGCTTGTGCTTGCAGTTTGGTCTAAGCTTGCCTACAGGAGAGAAGCCAGCCTTCCTGAAAACCAGCTACAAAAGGAAACAATAAAAGGAAGGTGGATAGCATTTCTGCTTCCATTTCTAGAAGAATAGTTTTATTTTTATTTTATTTTATTTTATTATGCCATCTTTGTAACTCATTACTGTTTCTCCTACAACACTGCCTTTCTGTTGCAAATAGTTGACTCTATAATTGGGAGAAAATGGATGTAATTCATTGCTCTTGTTGCAAGATATACCTGGCCCACGATGAGTGGGTGGCTTAGCAGAGGACAAAGCAGGCATTCTGTCTATACCCAAAGGCCGTGTTCCCCCAAGCTTTCTGGGGCCAATTGGCATACTTAAAATATTGAGGTATGATTGTAGGAGTCACTGCAAAAGACAAGTGAGATATTTTATTATTTTCATAGACCAGTGCAAAAACAGAAAGAAAACAAAGTGTGAGGCAGCAAATAAAAGCCACAAATGCTAGTAGATGCTAACAGCAAAGAACAAGCCCTCTTTTTTTTAGTGGACAGGTTTATCTTGTCAGGATTACTTTCTCAAACTCAAACTCTTTCCTTCTTCTCTCCCCCCCGGCATCCTTGCTGCCCCAAATCTCCTACCAACACATAGGAGAACTCATGCAGGGACTCACTTCTCCAGAATCATCTCCCCACCCTCTCCAGTCATTCATACACAGACACCCCCAATGCATGCTTCTTCTGTTCTTTAACCTCCATAACACCCTAATGCTTCCAACTGCTTTTGCAGTCCTCCCAACTCCAGCTCTGGCCTCCCTGCTTGCTTCTTGCCCATATTACACTGCTCCTGGCTCCCTCAGTAGAGGGCAGCATCTAGCAGATCTTGGCAGATTTCAGTATTGGACCAGATTGCTTGAAAATTCCAGGTCTCAAAGAATCACCGAGGGACAAACTATTTCCATAACATCGCCAAGAAAATTGCATGATACATCTAAGAAGTCACCCAGAATTCAACCTGACACAAGGAAAACTTTATTTAGCCTTCTTTACTCCAGTTCCTTTTGTGCCTGTTTTCTCTTTCCTCCCTATTGGGTCTTCCCTCCCCACCCCTCTGTTGGTCCAGTCTCCACATTCCCTCCTCTACTTCAAGCTGACTTCAGTGTTTCCTAGATAATTCTCTATCCTCCACCAATTCCCAGGTTTTATCCCAAGTTCTTCATTTATCAGGCAAGAGCAATGAACCCTTCATGGTTGTGGCTTTTTGGTTTTTGTTTGTTTTCTTCAGACATCCTTTATTTCCTAAGCATGTTTCAGATCCACTGCCTACTCTTATAGCTAACAGAAGCAGGAACAGAAAAATCAGCTTATGTACTACATGTTATAGTGTGAAACATCAGTATCTATTTTTGGATCAGGAGTAGACTCAATTGATACCTTTATATAAACTTGGGGGGTTGAATATTTCCCCTTAGGGTTATCTAGAGTACTTCTGAGAACCTGGTTAGATATAGGGCAGAGGGGGTTTGTTGCTTTCCCCTATAAGGATCCATAAGTGTATGGGGTTCTGTGAACCATATGATATGGGGCCATCAACAGTACTATTGCAGTTGAGCCAGGAGTACTCTTGCTTTCTAGGGATTCAAGGAATAATGTCCCTGTCCCCCGCCCTCTGATTTCTCTTCTTCCTCTTGATATAATCACATCTAGTACCTTTTATGCAGATAGATAGTGCAGGAAGCTGTCTATAATTAAGTTAAACCATTTGTTCACCATTTTTATTATTATTACCATTATTATTTTATATGGAATGATTGCAGTGTAAATGTATTCACATCTGCATCGCCACATCTTCACCACCACCTTTTTTCCAGTTAGGATGCTGTAAGATATGGGGACTTTTAGTAAAAAAAATCTTTCTCCATCCCTGTATTTCCATGCTAGAAAAAGTTCCACGTAGTTGAATTGCACATCACTGTGTACGATAGAAGAGTTCTGCCAGGAAAAAAAGCAATGCAACACAGATTTGAGAGGCTAAAGCTAAGTTTTGGATTTATGTGAAGTTCTTAGAGGGAATCCTGGATTTATTATTTATTGTTCTTCCATTTATAAGGAAGAGAGAACAGCTGTGGCGTTTTGACAGTCAGGTAAGATGAAAGAGTAGGCTTCTTTTGTGGGCAGTTTCTGAAGACAGTTCACAGCCCATCACTATTTGGACCAGCATTTATAGATTGAATGAAAGAGAACATTGGACAGGAGTAAAGGAAAGGACTTTTCAGTGCAGCATTCAAACTCTTACCACAATAATAAAGCTGTGAATCCAAGTAGGGAGGAAGAAGAGAATGAATTTCATTTCCTGGCTCCAGTCCCTGGCCTAGACTTTCCCCAGCCCTTTCCTCCAAAGCAATTCAGTTACACCACCAACGTCGCTGTATATTATTGAATTGCCCATTGCAAATGATTGAAGAAGAAACAAATGACAAATCCGGCAATATGCCATGCATCTACAAAAGTGGAACAGAGATTGTATGGCAATATATGACTGTCAGAGAAAAAAGTATTTATTTAATGTGGAGAACAGCCATATTGTGGAGGCTTTATAGTAAAAAAAACACAAAAAAAACAATGAATAAATGGTTCTAGTGCATCAAATGCACTAAAGCATTGATCCTCTGCTAGCATCTTGAATATTCCAGTCATGGATATGTTACAGATAGAACATCATGTAAATTTCAGTCCTTTCAACCATGTATTTTCCCATTGTCCCATTTGCATATTGTAACCAAAAATTTTAGCCTGTTTTATCATACATTCTTTCACTTGTTCTTCTGTTTCAAATTTCAATAAAAGTTTATAGATTTTGGCAATAACATGTTCACCATTGTACATAGCTCTATTTCACATTCAGTCTTACACTGTTCATAAATTTTCTTGTCTACTTTAAACTCTTCTGAAAGTTATATATAAGAAAACCATTGACAGGTATATCCTTCTGCTACCAGATCTTCTCTTGATTCAGCCATGGATATGTTACAAGGAACATCTGATACTGCAAAAGTTTGGAGCTGAAAGAATGGGGAAAAAAATATCTGAAAGAATGGGGAAAAAATATTGCACAGCTTTACAGAATGGATTGAGATAATAAGCATGAAGCATTTTAACTGCTGCAATGTACTATATGATTTTATGCTTCTTAACATCATTTCAGTCATCAATGAGCAGATCTAGCTCTTTATATGCTACTTTTCTTGGTGTGATGACAGGCTTTTGTGTGATGACAGGCTCGTCTTTCAATGAATGTGGAATGAAGCTTCAGGTTGCATATTTTATAACTAGATTAAGAAATAGAAAAAAGGAGTGCAGCCTCAAAACATGAATATAGTACCACAACATTAACAATCCAGTCCTCCTGTTTCCTTCCAATATGTCAGAGACATACAGAAAATTCTTCTTTCATGGACTGGTGAGAAACTGTTTCAATAACATTACTTTTTTTTTTTAAGAAATACTTTTAAAAAGAGAGAAATTAATATTCATGTCTGAAATGTAAATAACAGGGACTTTGAAATAGTGCTTTCAAAACCTCTGAGTCAGAAAATCTAGTTTACACAGAAGGAGTTTCAACAGGTGTATGACACATAATTGTTTTCCAACCTTTCCCTTTTTAAACTACACATAAAAAATATGCCAAGAAGTGTTGTACTTTCAGTGTGGGGGAGCAATCATGGAACTACTAGAGCCAGGAAGAAGGAGGAACCTAGCCAAAGTTTCCTGAAGGGATGGTGGGGCGACTGGGCCACCCTGTGTGAATGGAAACTCTGTGTCTCTGTTGAAACAACACAGAACTCTGCTGGAATATCAGGAGTATTTAACTCTTGGACTGAGGATTTTTTCCAAATCATTATTTTTATGCCTAAACATATCTCACTCCCTGCTGTACTTTGCTTACTGTGAACTAAGCAGAAAGCCATTTTCAGCTTAAGTCTGTTTGCGATGAATCTGCTGTGTGTGTCCAGGCAGGCATTTTATCACACAATGCTTGGTCTCAGCCAGGAAGTGGTCAGCCTTTGTAAAGTGGCTGAAAAAAGTTTTCTATGAATCCCAGCAATAAAAGTTGTAACAACTGGTGTTATGAGGTTATAGCAAAGGGTATTTACAGGTTTGGGTTTTTTTTGAATTTGGAGTTATTTGAAAGGATAGAGAGGAAATTGCATTTTAAATTTCCTTAGTATGCCTCTAGTTTCATACCGATGCTTCTGATGGAAGAGATTTTGCTACATTATAACATGAATAGCTTCATGTCATCCTGCCCATTTTCAACATTAATATACATTTAAGTTTGATTAAAAGCAGAGCAAATGCTGCTTAAGGAGATAAGCTATTTTGCTGATATAGTCAATTCTACACAGCCCAGGGCCTAACAAAGCACATATTTTCTCTAATATAACTGAGACAAGCTGGTAAAAGTTCCTTGAGTTTAATACTGCAGCAAGGATTTGCAAGTGTTGGTATGAACTGGCTTTGCTTCCTTTTTCGTGGACACATGTTCCTACCCCATATGATATCAAGAAGCTCACCAGAAGTTTATGCAATAGCTGGATTTGCTGGCAGATTTTTTTAGGAAATGCGTGTGTGTCAAGAAGGGATGTATATCAACTTTCAGAGCATCTACTTTGAGGATGAATAAAAGTGCAGTTTCCTTAGTAGAAGAGAATAGTACCTTGAGTGGCTATGGGGAAAAATGTCTAAAATCTGTAGAAGCAAAATGCTCATTAACCCAACAGAATTAGAAACACTGCAAGTTTTTTAATGTCAACAGCTGTTCATTATGCAAGCTGATTAGAAACATTGAGTTCAACAGCTGGAATTTATATTTCCAAAAATGGAAAAGTTACTAACATTTGCTTGTGTTTCCTTCCAGCAGGTTTTGGCAACCTATGGCAACCAAGCACAAAGTTATTACTAATAAGGCCCAATCTGCATGTTTGAGGCTCTGTAACCTGAGACAGAGGTTGAACAGTTTTGCAAGACTTCAGTTGAAGTCATTATCTTAGTGGGATTTTAGATTTAGCAGAAGTGTAATAGTGTGGATTTTAGTAATGTGGATTTTTGGTTTAGTAGAAACTTCCACAACTCTGGAAGTTTCTCAAATGGCATGGCCAGTTTGTTTTTTACAGCAACAATAATGAATAGTAGATTTGGGATTTAGCCTTGTGGATTTCAGGCAGAATGGTTGTGAGAACTGATTGACATTCATCCCTATAGGGTTAAATTAGATACATGGAGAGTGGAGTTTCCCTGTGCCTTGCCTATTTTAGAGATCAGAAACACTTAACACTCTGTGGAAAGAGTCCTTACTTATTTATTTTTTACTTTAATGCAAATACAGGGAATAAAAAATGTAATACAAATGTATCACAATGTAATGCAAAAAAATGTAATATGCAAGTAATACAAAGATGGAAAAAATAGGACAAAGAAAAAATTAAGTAAATATAGGCTATATAAAATTTACTACAACATTTTTAAAACAATGAATTAAACTGTAACCACACAAAATCATATTGTCCAGCCTTTAGAAACATTACAGTCTCTACTCCAATGTACCTAATGATATATTTATCATCACCTACAGTATAGATAAATAGAGTTCTTGATCTGTACTATAATGATATATGTACTATATGCATTGCATGAACATGCCCAGTTGATATAAATTAATATAATAATTTGACCAATTACTGTTTATATGGTACTTGGAGTTAAGAACTATCTGTGCATGTGCAAATGCTTACAGTACTAGCAGCATTTTAGGAATATTTAATATTTCTCTCTACCATGAACATTACAAAATTCTATTACCTAGATTTGATGCATTTCAAGACATACTTTTCAGGGTTAAATAAATTTGCATCTCTTCTACCCAACATATTCCCTAAGTTGTTCAACAAGTCAGTGTACAGGGAAAAAGGAATGTAACCTTTGCCTAGATCAAACACAGAGAACAGATTGAATGCGTGCTTATTTTCGCAGGATGGGGCAGGACAGAGATTAGATGATGCTGATTCAACAACCAGCTGGGCAACAAAATTGAATAAGAAGGTGGACGGAGGAAATGACCTAGAATGGATGGATGGAAGCAACCATGAATTTAACTGGTTGGATAACTCAGTTTATTGCAGCAAAACCAAAGCATGGTCTTATGGTTCCTTAAAGATGTGTTAGTCTTTTAAGCAACCTTCCACCTCTTGGTGGCTTCCAACCTACATCATAATAGGAGAATGATTGGAGTTATAATCCAGCAAATCTGGAAGGCATCAGGCTGAGGAAAGTTGTTCTAAGGTGTCATAATATTCAAATGCTTCTTTAAGGAGGCATTTAAATATAATAACAGAAGATTGGAGATGGATATCAACTGGAAGAGTAACCCTGTAGTAGAGAGTTACAAGGAGAAAAAAATCTCAGACCTCAAACAGAGAAGTAATTGTGGAGTTAGCATGAATTTCGCACAAAACCTGGAATGTTTATGTGGCTGAACTGTAATTTCTAAGGTGAGGAAAGGAGAACTTGCTAAATGTATCAGAAGTAATTTGATTTTACTTATATTTAAACACTTTAAATTAATATTTTATCCTAGCATATCACTCAAAGGCCAAATTGGTATTTGCCATGCTGAATTAGATACATCTAGCCTACTCCCATCTTCAAATGGTAATGTTGAAAAATCCATTTGCATTATATACACTAGCTCTAGAAGAAGGCCTTTAGAGCTAGGGTAAGATACTCTGCTCTTCAGGAGCTGAATGGCACCCACTTCTTATTCTATACTCAGAAGGTAATTAGCCTGGTAGCTAATTCTCTTTTTCTACTTCAACACTAATCCTACACCCTATCTAAACAACAACCGAGTGATGGGACTTAGGTCACCGTGTATGACATGGCATGTCTTCTTGCTGAAAGGAATCCATTGAGAGCTACCATCATGGCCTTCCAACATTTCTTGCCTGAGATACTTGCTTCACTTTGCCTAAAGAAAGGACAGTTGTGTCAAGCAGAAACAAGCACACATTCATGACAATATACAGTCTTTCTTTCAAGCTCTTTGGTTTTCCAAAATCCCCAGTGATACATCAGTGAGGATGTTACCTTTATATAAACAGGAATACTTAGCATATGAAATAAAGCCAAACGCTGCCTCAGCCCCCCACAAGTATATACTATATACTTCAGTGTATTCTCACTTCCCAGACTGCTCCCGTCCAGGCTACCAGCCAACCAGCCATGTCTTCCACCAGGATTCTCCCTGTTTTTTTTTTCTTTCTTTCATTTCAAAATTCCAGAAGCATGGATGGAGCATGCTCAGTCTTGCTTGGCCAGTTTTGTTTTGCCATTTTAGGGGGTTTGCTTCAATGGGGTTTGTTTCAAGGCTGTCTGCAGGTTTTGGCCCAAAAAGTCAAGATGGCAGCCATGATGGTGAGATCAAGTTTCTACCCATTTTTATGTATGCGCATAAAAATGGGTGGAGCTTTAATTGCACCATTGTGGTTGCCATCTTGCCTTTTTTGACCATGCTGTTTGGACAACACTGGTTTGTTTGTTTGTTTGTTTTTTAAGTTCACTTTTGTAAACCTCAGGCTTCCATTAAACGTTCTGAGGTTTTGTTTCTCAGTATCTCTGGTTTGGCTTCATTTCTATTTGTTTGTTTTAGGGGGAGTGAGAGATGCACATCCTGCATTAGCATAGTGAAATGGAGTTAAAATGTCATAATGTCATGGAACTGAAAACAGCCAAATTAGAGCTTATCTGCAGAGGGTTTGTGGTTAATCTTCCTGGAAGAAGAAAGGTTCCCATGCACAATAAAGTACGATGTTGAATGATACTAAATAAATGTGTTCACTCATACTAAATTGATGTATGATTCCCACCACAGTTTTTACAAGTTGACCAGGATCAATTCCTATTGAACTTCATGGTATTTATTTTCTAGTTAAGCTCTTCTTGGCCAAATTATGTTTGGAACTCATAGCTCCTTTGCCAGTAATAGCTCCATGGGTGTAGCTTCAGAGTAAATACGTACAGTTTTGCACACTGGTATTTCATTCACATATCTCTTCAGAACAAATCTGAATGTGGTCATTGGGTCTTACTCCCAGTGCAGAGCAAAAGTGTACAGCCTCCAGCTATAGGACCACATGTGGCATTTGGTTTAACATGTAAGGTACTAAAAAAACAAGCAGTCTAGACATTTGAAAAGAATAATCTGTTTTAGCCTCAAGTCTGGGAAGAGAAACAAAAAAAGATTAGTGAGATAATATAGCATCAGAAAAAGAAAGCTGTGGGTGGGTTGTTGACATTTAAAGTGCAAGATTTTTTTCTTGGTTCTGTGCAAAAGATTAACACAGGCGGACCTTCTGGAAGTGGTTATAAGAACTGATATGATTGAAGGGATCAATCCAGCAGGATCGAAGATATAAGATCAAATGGTTTCATTTTTTCTTTCAGAAAATAAAAGGTATCCAGGACCCTTTCTTGGTATTCATCATTTTGAGGACTCCATTCCAGGTCTACAACTGATTTGATAACTCAGAATGGCCATCCAGCCTTCTGGCCAAACCATATTGAACTGATTTCATCCAAGTATTTTGCATACATTATTTGGATTTCAGGGAACTGGAAGAATTGAGACACAGCTTGTTTGAACAAAGATTCCATACACCTGCCAAGCCTCCCTTCTCTGCTTCCCCTGCTCCCAGTCTTCCCCTTACCTGGCCCCACTGTTTTTCCACCCCTGATTCCATTATATTTGGGGGGAGCCCTTTGCGGGACAAAAACCCTTCTGTTAAGTAAAGGAAAAATACAAATAATAGGCCGAGCATTCATTTATCTCATTAAAGGGAGTTCTTGTCTAAATTCATTATTATTTTGCAGTTTATCGAATGCTGCCTACTTTTTAAGCTGCTTCATGAAACCCAGACCCCTGAGACATGGCGGGGTAGGTGTGTCAATACTGCCAGAGGTAGGGTCACCAGATATCTAAAAGGCAAAGAAGAATGTGGTCAGTTGAAAAGGAGGACCAATGGGGGAAAAGGAAGGCACACTCTCTAATTTTCTTGGCATCCGTGACAAACATTACAGTTAAAAACTGCAGAAAAATATATCTAGGCCTACATGTACATGAAATTACTTTTTCCAGCATCACAAAGACTGGCTTTCAATTGCAATATTTTTCCAACAAGTCTTTATTTTCAAGAACTTTTTTTTTTTTTTGGTGCCTTCGTGTCACTTTTTTAGTCCTAGTGACTGCTTGGACAAGTCCCTGCGGTTTTCCTGGCAAGGTTTTTCAGAAGTGGTTTACCCTTCCCTGCTTCCTAGGGCTGAGAGAGAGTGACTGGCCCAAGGTCACCCAGCTGGTTTTGTGCCTAATGTGGGACTAGAACTCACCATCTCCCGGTTTTAAGCCTGATGCCTTAACTACTGCACCAAACTGGCTTTCTAAGAACATATGCTAGCAATAATAACAATTTATTAAATGTATATGCCTCCTGACTCCCAGTGACTCTGAGTGATTAATATAGATATAATAATATATATTGTATACTATCTTATATAATAAAATAATATAATAATATAATGTAGAATCGACGACATGCTTTTCAGATTTCACCATAGAAACATATGATGAGTCTTGTGATCTACAGACTATAGTGATCATAGATTTGAGGCCAATTACTGGAATCCGGAAATAAATGAAATAACAAAATCTTAGCTGACAAGTCTGTCAATGGTTGAGGGAAAGAAAGCAGCAGACAATTTACAAGGTCACAATACCCGAAAGTTTGAATGACTACTGTTGTGAAAACAGTCCAAAAAACCCCAGACAAGACACTCAAAAAGTGGGACAATATTTTATTTTAAGGCTGGATGGAAGCCGTGAAGACCAAAAGGAGGGCCCGTCCTCCTTTTGCCAGACGTCTGCTAAGCCTGGCAGAGGGAACTGGGATCACAGTGACTGCAAAATTGCCCACAGCGGGCAAAGTTAGCCTGTCAAAGACAAGAGGTGTTTGACGTTTGCTTTAAAATCTCCTTTTTCTTTTTAAGCCCATTCCGGAGCAATGTAAAGTATCCTCCTTCTCTTCGGCAATTACGCCGTTTCCGGGCCAGGGATCGGCGGTTTGGCGGCAACGGTTCTCCTCTGCAAGGCTGGCTCCGGTTCTCTGTGGAAGAACAAAGAAGCGAACCAGCTCCGCCATTCTGGGCCGGCCTCTCACAACTGACGTCCCTCCCTTCCTCGCGGCCTGAGAACCATCGGATACCGTCTAAGGTTACAGTCGGAGCAGCTTTTCCTGACAAACGGGGTTCGGAGCAAGCGCTGGCTTTGGGCCTCAAGGAGATCGCTTTCCGGACAAAGGCCGCCATCCACGGCGAGAGCCACAGAATCCCCGTGATATAAACGGGGCTTTAATCTTAGTGCCGTGAAATGCGGCTGTACGGGAGAAAAAGGCCTCTTTCGCGACGCTCCTGAGTCCCGGGTTAAAGCCTCGCCGCCAGAGGAACGGCGGAGCCCGGCCTCTTCTGTACCAGCTTTCGTTTCCGCACTTCTAATCAGCCGCGGTTGGGAAGAGAGGGACAGAAATCACTTAACATCGGGACGGGGGTGAACTTCTGCCCCGCACCGACGATCAGGTCCGAAAGAGAGAGGCTGCCGCTGCGTCTGAGGCTATTGACAAGGGAAAGGGAATGACAGCATACTGCTATCAACGGCACAGCCTCGCTCGCCGGACGGGGAAAGAGGACATTGTTTTGCTAAGTGGCCGGCAACCAAGCTGAGCCGCTCGCTGTTGCCAGGATCCGGAGAGACGAAGAGAGTGTTGAAGTTGAGGGGCAGAGGTAGAGTTCGAGACTGTGATCTAGTTCAGCCTTATTGGGTTTATTGCCCTCTGGAGGTATTGGGCTGAAATTCCCATCATGCCCAGCCAGGGGAGATATAGTGCAGGACATTTGGAGAGAGCCCTGATGAAGAAGACGGTTCTGGTGTTATAACAGCGTTTAGGGCTGGCCCAAATAATATTCTGGTTTATACCACACTGAAAGCTATAGGCCCTGCTCCACAACAGGCTTAATATGCGTGTGCAAGTAATGGGCTGTGGAAAAATAAAAAAATAAATTGACCAAATCAACTCTGTTATATTCAGTTCAAAACATATGCAGACAAGGGCACAATTATTTCCACCCAGCTTCCACCATTAATCTAACCGGGGGGGGGGGGGGGGGAAGGGCCTTGTTAGTCCTCCAAGAAAAAGAGGTGGAGAGAAAGAGTTGCTGAAAAGGCAAGCCTCTCCATTGCAGAATTTAGTGCCCTGGATTGGCAGCACAAAATCCCCCCTGGCTATAGTGGTGAAGCTGTGGCTATGGTGAATGGGCTAACAATGCAATATTCTGGCATAAGCGATTGTGGGATACTAGATACTTTTTGGAAAGAGGAAGTGAGGAGTCTCGGTTTCCAAAATATATATATATATATTTTTAAACTGTCAGTGTGATTATATACTGCCAGATAAAGACTAAATTTAGCCATGGAATTTCTCTGTGGGTCTTTGGAGTGCCATAAGAGTTGAATGGAGGTTTTCTTAATATGGCAGAGAAATAATTCATAGAATAAGATCCCAGCCACGTTGAAACTCATGTTATTTTGCTCCATTGTCACTTGTACTAGGGTCCCTGCATCCTATATCCACACCTCACATTTAAATGCAGTTCCATTACTTTTGACACAAAACAAGCCCACATTCTTGAATGCATTGTGATAGATAGCAGACATATCCATATAAATTTGTCTGTCTGCCCAAAATATCATCAGACTAGAGAAAGGGTATCTGTCTTGTGTGAGCCCGCTAACAGAACATGGTTGCTGGAATGGAGATGCACTGTTCCTCTGGTAAATAGTGTCTCCTGTAATTTTATCTACCCTTGATAGTTCTTGGCTCACAGGAAGTTTATGTCTTAACCAAATCTTAAAAGATACTAACTGGGGAAGATCAGCTGCCATTGCGCAAAAAGAAGTTATACAGCTCCCCTCGTCTTTAGTGAGACTGGCTCAGGAAGACTACCTGATGCACTGAGTCAGGCATTCTATTCAGTGTGCTCATGAGACCATTGTAAAAGACACTAGAAAAGTGCACAGTTGCTATGTGGTTGCCACTAACTGTAGATTGCAACTCATTACTGTCCTGTTATAGAATCCCAGGGGTGGATGTAGCTAGTGAAAATAGTAGGTATTTAAGGCATCAATCTGCAAAACTCTGGAGACAATGTGACAGATCCAGAATTGCCTCTGCTGGGAATTTGTTTTTCTACTGGGTCAAACAAATGGATGCTTCCACCCTTGGGCAGCGGTGCACTGGAAATTTAGTTTGTTACAGGCTGCCAACCATGTATGGTAAGGAATGATTCTTGCTATTATAGTGGAGCTGCTGATCACACTAACTTTTATTTTTCTTGTGTGTTAGCATTTTCTGTAGCTATCACTCATGGGTCCTAAAGCATGCTGCTGGAGTACATGGGCATCTTTGTCTCAAAAAAGGCCACTTTCCATCTTCCTTACATCCACCTATGTATTCTGTAACAGCATGCACATCCTAATAATAAGCTTCAATGCCTCACTAACCACTAACCTCAAACTGCAGGGCACCAATGTCAATGCAGCAGGCAGGTGAGGGTGCTGTTTCTGTCCTTACCCGAAACAATAGATGATCAGTCAGGGCCACCAGCTGCAGTGGTCCTGTCAGAAATAAGTGCAACAGTGGAACAGTCTGCTGGGAGTTGCAGCCATGGGTACCTGTTGGGTCATGTGAATCCCACAAGCAGATCAGATTGGCTGAAAGCAGATCCGAGATTAGAAGCAGGTGATGCGGGCTCCATGCTTCAGACAAAGCAGTGGACCTTGACATTCATGGCTCTGCAATGTCAGTGTGTTAATAAATTATTCTGTGCCCCTGCAGGGTTGCAGGAGGAAAAGGGCAGTTCTTCCTTTGCTCTGGTATTGTTTTCTTCACCATATAGGCCATTAACCCCCTAGAGAGGAGCTACAGGCCTCCACTTCAACCAGGGGTGACAAGTTAGTTGAAACAATGGTCTTCACTGTAAGAGTTCCCCAGGGGCTAGAAAACATAATGATCCCCAGAGCATGATAAGACAGGATCTCAAAATATCAACCAGCATTCTTCTGTTACATATCAGGGATCCCCAGTTATGGCATGTTCTGAATACTTTGGATATGTTTCTTCTACCCGCTCCATCAGTATTCAAGAATAATTCCAGCTTTGCCCAATTTAGAATGGCAGGATTAATGTACAGCCTGAGGAGACCCATGAGCCTGTTCTCAAACGAGAATCCTTTTAAATGTGGGGGGGGGGGGGGTCAGAAGGGCTCATATCAGAGATCACCTTTCAACTGTGCAACAGGGAAATGATGGAAAAAGGCCAGCAGGACTGCAGTGGGTGAGTCAGACTCCCAGTCTCTGGAGACCTTAGGATGTCTGACTTCCAAAACAACCTGAACCTATTTACAAAATAAGTCTAGCACTATTTCAGAAAAGTACTAAAGTTGTGTTTATAAGGAGCCTGCATGGGACTGACAAGTATTCCAGAAAACACCAGTCAGGCATTAAGCAGCAGATGCCTCTGCAGAAGCTAGGAGCCCAATTTCTCCTGCAGTCCAAGCCAAAATGACCATAGAGAAGAGTACCACTGACTGGAAGGGAGGGGACATCCCAGTAGTAGCCAAGAGTGTTCAGTAGGACGGATCCCCTCTGCCCAATTGCATCAGCCATAAAACTGTCAGTGAAACATGTCAGATCATACCCATGGCAAAAATTGTGTCAGGAGAAGACAGAAAACACTAAAGACAGAACAGCTAAGGGCAACTTTCAGCTGCCTCAGCTGTGGATTGGGGATGACATGAGAACCTGAAAGAAAAAGGAGTATCCAATAGAAAAGAATATATGTAGCTCAGTGTTGAAATGTGGAGTCCTTGGTGCTCTCTGAGCTTGGTTGTTTGCTTGCAGACGTTTCATTATCTGGCTTGGTAACATCATCAGTGCTAGTGAGTGTGGGGTTTGCTCCCTGTTTATATACAGTAGCTTGCCTTGCCAGTGTTGGGGGTGTGGTGTCGTACAGAAATTATATTCATATCAAAAGGCTTTTACTTCACAGCAATGAATCCCAGAGCAGCTGATTCTTACATAGCTTTTGCTAATGTGATTTACAGTCACCCCTCCAAAACCTGAGAAAACACAGCCCTTTTGCAGGATATTCTACTCCTCCCTCCCCACCCCACCCCATTCAAATTAAATGTTTGGGAGTGATGTGTGCAAGTCTTTGGTAAAAACGAAGTGAGGAAATCTGGTTGATATTATTTCTGGATAAATGGCTGGTAGGTAGTGTGCAGAGATCTCCTTTCAAGTTTTAAAACAACGACTGAAATTTTTCTTTCCATGGGGTTCATTCAATAAAATGCCTTCCTAAAGAGGCTCTGTGCCTTCTTTATGAATGTTGTTATTGTTATTCTTTTACTGAAATATCTATTTTCTTTTGTAGGATGGTTTTTATTTTTTTTAATCATGAAGAAACTGTTTTGATTGGTGGGCTGCAATATCGTATGGTACTGCTGTCTTGTAATACTGGCGTAAGAATGTGAATTTTCAGAATTCTATTTCCCTGATCCACAATAAATCAATAAATGCCTCTGATCAGTTCCTAGATTTGAATCACATGGGTTCATATTTTTCTCTGAATAGCTGTAGGTCACATTTATCATAACTATTTTGAAAAATATTTTCAGAATAGCAGAATTCCATATTATAATGAACAACTTACTTTAGTTCAACAGCAATCAAATGCATTCATTGACTTATGCTTGGCTCAGGAATTACTACACTCCTGATTAATTCTCCCTTAGAATAATTTTTGAAAACAGGAAACACTTTTTAAAAAATGTGATTATAAAAAAACCAACTCAGATCAAGACTTTTCTCCTGGGGGGAAGAGAAATCAGAAACTCTAATCTCAGCTGAATTCCTCTTAAGGGTGGTAAATATATTAATTGCAACAAGAAAAATCTTTTTTAACTTCTGGACTGCGCATCTTAACACCGTTTTGGTGTGGATACCCTTTTGATGTCCTAAAATTTTCATACACGCAAACCAGCCAGCACTTATTAAAGGAGACAGAATAATGCACATTTAATTTCTAGGTTTGTTTTTCTTTAATAAATTATCCTAACTGCCAACAGTAAAACAATAAATGATAAAACTGGCCATGAACTTTAAAGAAGTAAAACAAACACATAATAAAAAGGGAATTCCCATCAAATACACAATCAAAATGAATAGAAAAGTTGAGGTTATTGATAGGCTGTTACACACAACATTTCTGTCTTAATGCTTGGAACTGGGTACAGAACATTTATAGCTGAAGTTAAGCAGCCAGATATTTAATTATCATTGAACCTCAATTAATATAGTAGCAACTTTAAGTCCCATTCATTTCAACCAAAGGATTCTTCCTTTTGCACTTTAATTTCAGGACATTATGGCACCCTATTAACACCCATGTCATTGAATACTGTGGAAATAACTTCTGATTGTGGGTTGCAAATGTGAGAAGATTACTTGCACTGATACTTTTGTTTGCTCAGGCCACCTTTCAAGACTCATATCAAGGCAATCCTCAGCAGTTAACACCCACATTTTAGAAAAGAAATTTGAGGTGCAGAAAGAGGAACTTGGGTGAAAGTGTGCACTGGGCTCCAGGCTATACTATTGACTTTCCTGGTTAATGGACCCAGCCAATAAACAGGATTCAACAGAGTAATAACTTCAGTACTGATCCGCATCTAACAACCCAACTTTCTCCATGCCTTACTCTTGTATCAGTTACTGAACAGGGAATATCTAGTATTTCTGTGCCAATTTCTATTAATGGTCCTTCCAATGGTTGCAATCTTCTTTTCCCTTTCAAATAACATACACTAAAATGGAAGTAGCAGGAGGAAATGATAACAATCCATTTGAGGCTATCTTTTCGGTTCTCCCTTACTAGCTGCAGCTAGTAGACACCCATCAAGTGTCTGGAGGCAGGTTTCGGGATAACCCAACTGTCCAGGAGTAAAGCAGAGCAAACCCAACAAAGAATATTACTCAAGGGTGATAGGAACTAAAGGCTTCTGATACCTATCAAAAGGATCCTAGAGTAGATCACTTCTGCTCCCAAAAGGCTGACTTAGCAGCAGGAAGAGTGTGGAAAATAGACAGCCGATGCACATGCTGCTTATGGATCATAAACGTTTTAAGCCTGTGAGGCCTCTTTGTTGTTGAAGCTGCAGCACATTAGCACTTCCTCATCTGGAAGGCAGGTGTTGCCTGTGTTCACACAATACACTTAATCAGGCCAGGTGTGGTTAATGCATACATGCTGGCCTTTTATTTTTAACCTCAGCCAATCATTACTGTCGTCGTCCTCCTCCTCATCAATAATTTTAGCTTCAGGTGTGCTGCACCCCCAGCCCCTTTGGCCTGTTGAGTACGATTCAGTGTCTCGTGCGAAGCCAGACAATGGGTTACTTTAAAAACCAGGTTGAACGTGTGCAGGGAAGGCAGTCCTTCGGGCACCCGTACACCTTTCTTCGATCCGCTAGAATAGCAGAGACAGTTCAGGCAACTCAAAGTCCTCACCTTCCTCCTTCGAAAGCGTTTCAGCTGAAATTCAGAGATTCGGCCGCTGCCTCTTCCCCTTCCGGAAGAGATCCCCGGAGCTCCCAGCTCTGCGGGGCCCGCCGGCTTCCTTCTCCAGCGCTGCAGCCGCGTTGTTTGCGAAGAGCCAGGGCCGGTCAGCTCGCTCTCAGAGTGAGTCCTCGCTGGCGGCGGAACGCGCCGGGTGGGGCCTTTTGATCTCTGCTGCTGGCCGGCAGTGGGGGGCGCAAGAAGACAGCAGTTTGGACCAGCCTTTGCGAGGGAGGAGGAGGAGGAGGAGGAGGAGGCGGAGGAGGGTTGGGGCTTCCCCAAAGGGAACTGCTGGGCGAGGGGGCCGGGGCGGCGCCAAACCTGCCCCTGCTTCATTCTGGACCTCGACCATCCCTTTCAGCTTCTCGGACCGCCGCTTCCTCTCCGGGCGGCCTTTTTTCCTTTGCGGTCCGCGTGCGAACGGGCATCTTGCTTCGGCTCGTGCTGGCCCTGCCTTCGCCCGAACCGAATCGTCGCTCGGAGCGACCCTCAAGCCGGAGGGTCAGACGGACGAGATGAGGCTGCAAAGTCAGTAGCTGGATCGTGCTGATTTTCGATCGAGTCGCTGCGGCCAGAAAAAAGCAGACCCAACTAAATCTCGGTCAGGTGAGGGCATCGGATTGCCGCACGCCCCGGATTAAGAGAGCTTCATCTCTAACGGGAGGCGCTCGGAGCTCCAGTCGTTCACTAATCCACAGCCGGTATGGCTGCAGACTTTTGGTGCTGGAGGACTCTGCACGTGTTTAGAAGCCCTTTCTAGTGCAGACAATCAGCATATTGAGAGTAAAATTACTCCCTATAGATAAGGATTCGAATCCATGTCTTTTCCTCTTAACGTTGCAAGCGAAGTAGTTTCTGCATTGAACTCTGTGCAGATTAAGCACCAAGAACTATGGACACCTTGTCTGCATCCTCCGTTCCTATAATTACAGTTGAAAGCATTTTCATATCTGACACTAAAACCATTTTTTAAAAAATTTTCCAAAGGAAAATTGGAATCTCAAGCTTTCACAGCTAATAGGTCTTATTGCATCATTGTAGCAATAGAAAGATGGATCTCCTTATTCTTTTTGACACAATGGTGAGATGTTATAGGAGGCTTTAAATCAGTCCTGAGGAAAGGCACTGAAGTCCATAGTTTCTGTTTCCAATAGGGACTGCCCCAGCTCCTCTAAACAGCCTTCCTCAACTTGGTATTTTCGTGATGTGTTGGACTACAACTCCCATAGCAACCAGTCAGTGTGGCAATTGAATGATGTGACCAGTAGTCTAACACTCCTGGAAGTCATAAGATCGGAGAAGACTGCTTCAGAAGTCTACCAATAGTACAGTTAGATAGCTTGGAACGAAATGGCCTTCTGTCTCCACACACCCCCACACCCATTTTAGCTGAGTAAAGACTTCACTTCAGAATAAGTTGCTGCACTTACCCCAATCATGGAATAAATTCCTGGGTTTCTGCAGGAAAATCCAAGCTTGATAGTGTTGTTGAGAAGAGCAGAAAGATGATGTTCCCTTCTGGGGCATCACTGTCTGGTATTGCCTTCAAAAATAAGTTCCATGTAGCTGTCAGATGGAGGGGACAGATGCCTCTTCTCAATTTGTCTAATTCTTTCATAAAGTCAGTGGCCTCCTCCGTGTCTTATATAATTAGAGCCTTTATTCTTAGCACAATCTTTTTGAAAGAGAGGACACATGATTTGCTTGCTTTATTCTCATAGCAGCCTCTAATGCAGTTTAGCTGGAGAGGTAGCACAGATCATCTTTGGCTGAAGGATGATTTAGAAGTGGATCTCTACAGATGAAATCCAGTATTCCACAGATTGCTTATTCTGCACTATGTTAAGAAGTAGGATTTGGTTATCAGCCTGTTGCAAACTGAATTTGCTCCGGTACAATGTTTTTTATAATTTGCGTATTTCTTTAAAATATTTACAACTTGCTTTTTAGCCTGAAAGTTCCTGGAAGTGTTTACAGTTTACATAATAATAAATACCAGATAATCCCTGCCTTTATGACCTTTAGGTTTATGATTTTAAAAGTTATGACACAAAAGGCAAAATGGAGGGGGAGGGAAAAGGAAAACAAAAATTACTCTGGCTCTAGTTCTTAATGTTTATGTTTCCCGTAATGGCCAGCTATGATAGAAATGGCTGCTAAGGGAGCCCAATTGACATCAGGCCAGAACAGATGGTCCTGTTGCTTCTCCTCATGGGGAAATTACTCCTTATGGTCTCTACAAAGAGGAAGGAAATGCTCGGTCCAACTGGTAGCAGCAGGTAGAGATGCCAGTTCTTTGGTAACTGCTTCTTCTCTGTTGACTTCTCCAAGTAATTTGTTCAATAGTCTATTTAAATACTACTAATGAAATTTGATTCAGAGTCAAATGCAACTAAATGAAAGTGGTATTTGAACCCTGGGCTCCAAGAGCCCAACTAATGCTATTCCTTTGATGTAGCTATCTGAATGAAGTGGGAATTTCAACATGTTCAGTGAGAGAGAGAGAGAGAGAGAGAGAGTTGAATCCCACTCTCCAGGCAGCTTAACTTACACAATTTCAGGGTTTTTTATCCTTTGAGAACAAACTAAAGGGATGGCTGACTCACAATCCAGTAGAAATGCAAATGCTTTCAGTTCAAAGCAGATGCTAGGTTGCAGACAAGGGGGAGGAATGATGACAGGGAAGTGCAAAGGAACTGGAGGAAAAAAAGTTGTGAATTTCAATTGCTCTAAAAGGCTGCTGATGCCTAGCAGTCACATCTTCTAATGGAGGATTCCCCAGACTTCTGGCTATCTGCCCCTGAAGAGTCCCAGTAAGGACAAAACCAGACATGCAGTGCCTCCTGGTGGCCGATGTAACTGAAAATACCACACAGGATATATCTTGTGTATAAATAAAGAAAATCATGTTATGTCATGGCAGTCATGTAAACCCCATACATGGGGGCATGACATAATGCAATACCTGTATCTCTCTTAAGGGAAGGTGGGTTGAATATATCATTCTGATAATGCTGCAGGAGACTTTGGGATCTCCTTAAGTCAGGTTGCACCCAGGCTTGGCTGATCACCAGATGATGTTGGGGGTTAAGTGGCTGTGAAATGAAGGTTACAGCCATTCACATGAGTAGGGCAATAAAAAGAAGGCATGGAAGGATAGATTTAAAGGGCTAGAGTGACATGCAAAATAAAAGAAGGCACACTGGGCAGAACAGGATGAGAATGTGCTAGGGTTCCTACCTTAATAGTGATTTCCAGAAGGTGGTGCTTCCTAGCTGTCGTTTCATTTGTCTGTAGCTGTGTGGCTGGGTATCTCAGCACTCTCTTTATTCTCTGTGATTGGTTTTGTGTCCATCGTGTTCAACATGTGATTGTGTAGTTTGTCAGTGCATTTTAGGACTCAGATTAAAGTGCTGATGTTGAACTTCAAAGCCCCATCTGCGGCCATGGAACCTGCCCAGGCAGTTGGATCTACCTTGGAGCCCTGAATTTTGAGGATCCTTTCATTTGGGCCTCTCTAATTTTAGACTGTCCTACTAAGGAGCCACTTGACACCCAGTTAAATATTGCTTTAGTACCAAGTAAAGCATGTTTTACCTGATTAGCTATTTTAAATTTTAACCTTACTATGACTGCAGCAGGATGAAAATGTAATTAGTTAATCAATCACAATTATTAGTATTCTGTGGCTACCCTGCATTTGTTTTTAGTTAAATTAATTTGCATTCCTGCCTCCATGTCTATTTAAATTATTATTAACTATTCTGGCAGCCACAAGGATTAAGAGTGGACTACTAAATGTTTATTCCAAGTGTGTGTATCATATGCACATTTCCATACACAGCTCTGGGCTTAGCAACACAATGAGACAATCATTGCTGATGCCATATTGTCTCTTGTGGAATTCTAATTGATGGGGAAATCAATCAAAATTCTACAGAGCCTGAATCAGAATGGAAAACACCAGACCTGAAATCATCACTCCTTCTCTCTGACTTAAATATTAGACAGTGTTCAAATACAAGTCACAGAAATTGTGCCAGGCAGAATAATTTAACAGATGATAGTTTTCCCCTTGTCTAAGATTTTAATGTGTTAAGTATTAAACCACTATCTGCACTCAGCGACCTGGTAACTTTCACTAATCAAGTAGGACAGGAATCTAATACAAGGGTGACAAAGCTAACTTTGCAGAGGCTACCTAATGGTGGTGGTTCCTGCAGTCTTAAGGGAGCGCTTATGTCATCAGCCTTAAAGGAGGTAGTGGTGTACTCTCATCAAGAAGCCATTGATCAACCCAGCTATCTTGGATAATTACAGGCCTGCCTCCAATTTTCCCCTTTTACAGAAGATTGCTCTTTAAAGCAATCCCAGATAAATCGATTGTGACTTCTGCCATCTTTACTACCATTCTGCACTTTTTGATCATCTTGATTCCTCTTGCTATAATTTAAAAATGTGGTTGGCAGTTAGCTGATCTAAAGTATTGATATGCCATTAGCCCATGAATTTCCCCATAACATTTACTTGCGATTTACCTGCTGACCTGAAGAAGGGCAAAAGCATATTTCCATCTGAGCACCTGAATAAGGATGAAAGCATATTTCTGTCTGAGCATCTTTCAAATAACCTTCTAGCATTTAACACTCAAAATACAGTAGAATTCACTTTCTCCTTGTGTCATAATGGGTTTTCAATTTGATCACTTGGATTCCATAGAGAAACAGAAATCAAAATATTTGCCTGTCAATAAAGCTGAAAGTCAGGAAAGTTAGAAACCTTGTTGTTGTATGATAACTGTAACAAGGATAAAGACAATTTAGCTGGTTGCCTTCTCCATAAAAGTCTTCTTTATAAATTTTCATTCCACTTGAAATATGTTCAGGATGTTAACGTAGAAATCCCTTTGAATACATATATTAGAGTAATGTTTAATTTTACAACATTTTCTTTAGAAGCTCACTGGGATTTTAAAACCATCTATTTATATCAATGTTTATCTTAGATTAATTATTTTTTCCTCTGGGATAATTAATTACAGTTCTCCATATGAGACTTAATTCAATTAACTAAGTAACCTGATAATTTACCAAACTATTTTACTATACCCTTTAATCCTGGTATAGAATCTTCATAATTTTCAATAAGACATATTATTAGTGTATAATAACAATTGCAGCTGTTTTTATGCTCAGAATGTCTTTTGATTAAGGAGCTAAAGGGCATCTTTGATTTCTTCTTCTAAACAACCTGATAAGTGAGGAAATAATTCTGTTTTTCATAACACTGACCCAAGCACTAGAGTATCACATTTTAATCGAATAAATAAAAAAGAACAAAATTCATATTTTACCAAACAAAATTTCCATTGCACTTTATCAAAGACCTTTTCCACAGCCACCTCTGGCAATTACAGTTTTTCTAAAAGTCAGATATCTAAAATATCAATGAATAATACAGGATGGTCTGCAGCTTATCACACTTTTAGGAAACCAGATTGCACAGAATGGATAATTTAAGATAATGTAATTTATATGCCAGGGTCACTGTCAAAATTTTGGCATTAATATGTAAGAAGAAAATTGAGTGATACCTTATATAGTCAACAGAATTTTTATCAGCCTTAAGAATCATAGTTATAGAAACCTAATTAAAGGAAGTTGGAAAAACTTTATTCAATAAAAGCTATAAACCTTCAACAGTACAGGAACAAAAGAATCAATATATCATACTCAATAAGATAGACAACAGGACTAAGATATTTTTCTTTTTTCTTAGATTTAATAGTATATTGTATTCCCTGGATTAACATCTTCATGTGTAATCTTCAGAAGAGCTATATTACTTAAAAATGATTAATTTCTTTCTCAGTAATATTTGACTCATTATAAAGTTTATACTTCTTTTTAAAAAATGCTGATTTATCACATCAGATTCATAATATACTTTCTCCTGAGCATCCTTAATAGTAGAAATGATATTACTGTGTTGTTGCTATTTCAATTGAGAAGCCAGTAGTATGTATTTCCTCCTACTCTTAATGTCTTTGCTGTATGCAGTTGAATGAACATTCGGTATAAAGTGCATAGGGGGAATTTAATTCCAATTTAGCAGAGATAAAAGTTTTATATACTTCCTGTATAGGTTGTTTTGCATATTTATTTTAAAAGTTCCTTAGGGTCAGTTTTTTCCAGTTTTACTTGCTCAGATTTTTCCTTTTTCTATGAAGCATATGCAATAGTTTAACTAAAAACAGATGCCTTGAAAGCATCCCAAACAACCATTAAGTTTGCTGAATGTAAACTGAAAAAAGAAACTTCAAAATTTGTTTCATCTGTTTTAGAAAAAAAACGAATCCTTTAATGCATTTAAATATAATCTTGAAAAAATAGGATGAGTTTTTCTTATCATTATTGATGGTGCTACTAGAAAATGATAAAATATTGCAATAGGGGTTGTTTGACTTTTATCTAACCAATCAGTTAAGAAGTAAGATACTAAAAACATATAGTAATCAAATAGGGAAGAATTCTGATGAGTTTTGAAAACAAAGATGATACTTGCTGTGAAAGATTGAAATGTCACTATATATCCACCATATTACTCCAGCAAATAAGCTTGTAGCAATTTCCATGTAAGAGAATGACACTTAGCTGGAATCTAACAACTGTTTAAATTCCCAGCCACGGATTAAATAAAAAAATACTTAAAGTCATCTACAGTGCATTCGGAAAGTATTCAGACCTCCTTCGCTTTTTTTAATTTTGTTATGTTGCAGCCTGATACTACAATCGTTCAAATTCATTTTTTTCCTCATTAATCTACACTCAGTATCCCATAATGACAAAGTGAAAACAGAATTTTAGAAATGTCTGTAAATTTATTAAAAAGGAAAAACTGAACTATCACATTGGCATAAGTATTCAGACTCTTTGCAACAACACTTGAAATTTAGCTCAGGTGCCTCTTGATCATTGCTGAGCTGTTTCTACACCTTGATTGGAGTCCACCTGTAAATTTGATTGGACATGATTTGGAAAGGTACACACCTCTCTATAGAAGGCCTCACAGCTGGCAATGCATACTATGTCAGAGCAAAAGCCATGAGGTCAAAGGAACTGCCTGCAGAGCTCAGAGACAGGATTATTGCAAGGCACAGATCTGGGGAAGGCTACAAAAAAATTTCTGCTGCACTGAAGGTTCCGAAGAGCACAGTGGCCTCCATAATTCTCAAATGGAAGAAGTTTGGCACAACCAGGACTCTTCCAAGACCTGGTCACCTGGCCAAACTGAGCAATTGAAGGAGAAGAGCCATAGTAAGAGAGGTGACCAAGAACCCAACCCATAGTAAGAGAGGTGACCAAGAACCCAAACTCTGACTGAGCTCCAGAGATCCTGTGTGGAGATGGGACAAAGTTCCAGAAGGACAACCATCACTGCAGCCCTCTACCGATCTGAGCTTTATGCCAGAGTGGCTAGATGGAAGTCTCTCCTCAGTGCAAAACACATGAAACCCTTCTTGGAGTTTGCAAAAAAGCACCTGAAGGGCTCTCAGACTGTGAGGAACAAGATTCTTTGGTCTGATGAAACCAAGATTGAATTCTCAATTCTAAACGTTATGTCTGGAGGAAACTAGGCACCACTCATCACCTGCCCAATACCATCCCAGCAGTGAAGCATGGTGGTGGCAGCATCATGCTGTGGGGGTGTTTTTCAGCAGCAGGGACTGGGAGACTAGTCAGGGTTGAGGGAAAGCTGAATGGAGCAAAGGACAGAGATATCCTCAATGAAAATCTGTTCCACAGCACTCAGGACCTCAGACCGGGCCGAAGGTTCACCTTCCAACATGACAACGATCCTAAGCTCACAGCCAAGGCAACACAGGAATGGCTTAGGGACAACTCTGTGAATGTCCAGCCAGAGCCCTGACTTGAACCCTATTGACCATCTCTGGAGAGACCTGAAAATGGCTGTCCACCAACGGTCCCCATCCAACCTGATTGAGCTTGAGAGGATTTGCAAAGAAGAATGGCAGAAAATTCCCCAATCCAGGTGTGCAAAGCTTGTCGTGTCATACCGAAAAAGACTTGAGGCTGAAATTGTTGCAAAGGGGCTTCAACAAAGTACTGAGGTCTGAATACTTATGCCAATGTGATATATCAGTTTTTCCTTTTTAATAAATTTACAGACATTTCTGAAATTCTGTTTTCACTTTGTCATTATGGGGTACTGAGTAGATTAATGAGAAAAAAATTGAATTTGAACAATTGTAGTATTAGGCTGCAACATAACAAAATTGAAAAAAGTAAAGGGGGTCTGAATACTTTCTGAATGCACTATATGTAGAACATTTGGGTGTCCTTAGTAGGATCATAGTCAAAGCTATGGTTTTTCCAGTAATGTATGGCTGTGAGAGCTGGACCATAAAAAAGGCTGACCGCCGAATAATTGATGCCTTTGAACTGTGATGCTGGAGAAGACTCTTAAGAGTCCCCTGGACTGCTAGGAGGTCAAACCAGTCAATCTTAAAGGAAATCAACCCTGATTGCTCATTGGAAGGATTGATAATGAAGCTCAAGCTCAGATACTTTGGTCACCTAATGCGAAGAAAGGACTCTTTGGAAAAGACCCTGATGCTGGGAAAGATTGAAGGCAAAAGGAGAAGAGGACGGCAGAGGATGAGATGGTTAGATAGCATCACTGAAGCAATGAACATGAAACTGAGCTGACGGAGGCAGTGAAGAACAGGAAGGCCTGGCGTGTTATGGTTCATGGGGTCACGAAGAGTCGGACATGACTTAACGACTGAACAACAAAAGTAGGATTGTAGAATCCTTCTGAATCACTAAATTTCTTGTTTCAGTACAAATTCTGAAGATGTGTTAATCAAAGTTACTATATGCCTGTCAGATTTTGAATTTGCATTATATGGAAATTAGAGGGGGGGAGTTTCTCAGAAAATAATGTTTTAGTAAGTATCTTCCTCCTCTAGGAAATATATTCTCAGGCCTTTTATTTTCCACAAACCAGCTAAAAGTGACCAATCATCATCTGGAAAGAGCTGTTTTGGAGAAGAGGGAGCTCTTTGGTGCACTAAATAGTAAGGCAGGAGCGGTTTTATTGAGCCTGCATAGAGCAGTGTTTTTCAAACTTGGCAACTTTAAGATGTGTGGATTTCAACTCCCAGAATTCCCCAGCCAGCATGAAGTTGAAGTTTGAAGTTTGAAAAACACTGCTCTTAGAATGACTTTGCTGTTTACCTGGATGCTGAGTATCACACAGAAGAGCCTTGTATGCACTAAATATCCAACTAAAAATGGCAAGGAACAACTTAATTTAATGAAAATGTAGTTTAATGAAATCACCAGTCTGTATATTTCAATAGTGAAACTGAAGGGTAATTGTCTCCTTGTTTGAGCAAATTAGATATGAGCTTTCAAAAGCATTCCAAGTTCTCCTGAAGCAGAATAGGCAAAGCAAAATGATTAATTGCCTATTCAAGCAAACTGACTTACCCAACTTATTTAGCATTTCATTTCCTGAAACACAAGGTCTGATTACAGTTTCCTTGCAATTCACACTTGCTGTTCTCAGTGGTCTGTTCTGTAATTGCAGGTTTAAGAGAGTTCACATTGGCTAATCATTGTTGAATTATTCTGTACAGGATCACATTTTAAAAGCTGCTGCTTCACATGTTTGTGGAATTCATATGAAAGTTATTATGAGCCTCTATTCATAAACCTTGCCAGTATCTGGAGACTTTTCTGAGTTTGAACCAGGGGTGTTATCTTAATTAGACAACAACTGGCTCTCATGGTAATTTTTCATGATGGTCAGTTAGTCATGCAATGGTGAGATCAGCAACACAGGCATGCGTACATCCATGAACATATGAACACACAACCACACAAGATGTAGAAGCAGCACAGGAGACACAGCATTCAGTCTTCCTGCAGCAGGCCCAGTGCCTGGACCCAGCATGATGCCCTTCAAGATGAAGCCCAGGCAAAGAAAGGGGAAAAAAAGGGATCAATATTAATTGCTTTTATACCTGAATTTATTTATTTTTTTCCTAGATAAGAGAATCTTTTCCCTTTGCTTTTTCTTTTGAAGCATTTTCAATAAAGTCAAGTTTATTAAGTTTCTCTGTATTTCATTATATTTCTCTAAATATGTTGGCATATTCACTAGCAAACTAGGATTAGGGTATTTTACCTCCCAAACTGAGAATTTTCACCTTTCTCTAATAACGTGCCCTTAACAAATAAAGAAGAAAGGGAGGATAAAGGAACAGTGGGAATCATTAGGCAGTAATGAGAAGAATAATTCAACGTCCTTTTATAGAAGAAGTTAATTCCGGTAGGGAATAGGTCAGAAGTGGAGACGGTGTGGCCCTAAGTATGTTGTTGAATTCCAAATCATCTCATTCTATCCTGGGTGTTCAGGGCTTAGTAATGGTGGGCACTGTGGTTCAGCAATATCTGGAAGGCTACATATTTCCCACCACTGGGGGAGGGTTTAATTATCCAGCAGCATATGGTTAGGGAATCAAGAATTCTGATCTATCTCCTTGAGGTCTAATTGTGAAAAATTGCAATACCTGTTAGTCTCCTTGCTCACAGAAATGTATTTCCAATAAATGTGATGTTTTAGCCTTTCCCTAACCAAGCCAATTTTGTCTCTTGGTATCTACAAAAATTCTTGCTAACAGTGAGTGAAAGCTGACTCACGATGGGCCAAGCTGCTACATTTTAATGCAGTTGTATACAGTGCTAAATACAACTTTGAAATGCCCCCTTGCTCCAAAGCTGTAATACATATCTTGGCAGCTAATATTTGGGGGCAATGTAAAATTACATTGGTTTATCATTACACATAGTACTGTCAGGGTTTCATCATGATTTGATGTTCTATAAAAAGGAACACCATAGTTGCAAGATGCAAATCTTCTCCAATGACTTTGATTTTAAAGCCATCAAAGTCAAATTATATACACACACAAGCAATTCTGCAAGTACAGATCAACACTTGATGTTGATGTCTTCCTCCTTTGCCCACACACTGCATGTTCATGAACCTGATGTCCTGATTGTGCAAGGCATTAAATCACACAGGAAGCCTATATGTGTAGAACAAGTCTTCCCTTCCAGAGTATGACTGGTGATAGGACCAGGCTAATGAAGATGGAGATGGGAGCAATTTATGCTCTCTGTTCCCCCCTGCATAGTATTATAATTACTTCCAGCTTCCATATACTTGGCAGTTTATGACAATGATGTTGAACCAATTACATTTAACAGTTATGAACAAAGAGGAAAGATCATCTTAGAGATTGATAACTGGCTAAAAAAAACAAGGTCCAGAGAATAGGAACAAGTGAGCAATAAGTGAGCAAAATAAATAAATAAATAAATAAAAGGTTTGGAATTAGAACCAGTGCTCCTGATTAGTTTATAAATGATCCAGAATTTGCAATGAACAAGAAGTGGCCATGATTGCAGATGAAATAAATTAATTTCAAGGTAATGAAACCCAAGAAAATTATGAAGATTTCCAAACAAATTTCCAGACAGGGTGACTGGAATAGAGTGACAAATTCTCTTAAATGTGATTGTATACTGGAAAATGCTTTGCACTAAATACAGCCATTTCAATCTTAATCCCAGCTGTTTAGGTATTGCAAATTGAACTGGAGCAGAGAATGATAAAACAAGAAGCTAGCATAAGGTTGGGTCAGGATAACCAATCCAGCGCCCTGCCCCCCGGACATTTTGGACTTCAATTTTGATCAACCCTAAAAAGCATGATAAAGGCTAGGGTGAGGGCTAACTTGCAAGATCAGAAGCAAAGAGTGTGAACCCCTAAATCTGTTATCAAAACATAGTACAGGTACCCTTTGTATACCCAAGGCCAAAAAGTGAGGGACAAGAAGTCCCTTGCCACATAAGAGCAGGACAAAGAGATGTATAATTTAAACCAGTGTTTCTCAGACTTGGCTGCTTTAAGATGTGTGGACTTCAGCTCCTAAATTTTCCCAACCAGCCATGCTGGCTGAGGAATTCTGGGAGTTGAAGTCCACACATCTTAAAGCTGCCAAGTTTGAGAAACACTGATTTAAACCCATTTGTAGTAGGCTGGACCTCTAGATGCTTCATTCTGTATCATTTGAAATGACAATGACTAATCAAGAAAGAGCAGTAGCACCTGGCTGATCTTGTGTGGTTGGACCTGGTTAATATTTAGATGGATTTCCTCCAGGAAATCTTTCAGCTGTAAGCTAGACTGGCAAATAAACCTTATTCCATAAGAAGGTGATTACAAGCAACTTCTGGACTGATGCCAAGAAAACAGCATGGAGATGTTGATAAAGGCCCAAATGAAAGGAGAGTTTAACCAAGAGATATTGGAGGTCAACAAAAAATGATGACAGAGTATGAGGTGACTGTGGCAAAAGCGAATTCCGTTCTAGTGGTTGTTAAAAAAGAGACCACAAACCACCAGCATCGTAACACATATAGATAACTCCATCCTGTGGTCAAAGTTACGTTGCTATGTGTAGTTCTGGTCTCCATATGCCAAAATGAGTATCTGCAATCAGGGAAAGTTGCAGAAAAGGAACATTTCCATGACAATGGGACTAAAACCATCTTAACAGTAAGCAAATGTAACAATGTTCAAATGAGTTTAACTTAGAGAAATAAATAACAATGGATGATGGGGGAAACCTGAGAATTATACCACTGGGCATGATACAGAGGAAGGAACGAAACAAATATTACTTCCCCCTCTCATATTATACTGTAGTTCACTTGTATCTATGGGAAGGAGTCAAAATCTGTCAGTCGGTGGGTGTGGCATTGTGATCAATCCCTACCTCTTGTACACATATGTGCATTAATATCACACACATGCATAAAGGTGATAGGACTTGATTGCAATATTGCACCTGACATCTTGCAAATTTTAAAATCCCTCCTAGTGATGTCCTTGTCTTGGTTCCTCCAATGACACTCATAAATAGGAGTCTGAGAATAAACAGAAGGAGGCGTTCTCTGATTTAGGAATTATTTACTGCAAGCTATAGCAACAGTCATTATCTTAGGTGATTTCAAAAGAGCTTGAAGAGCCTTCAAGATTAGAGACTGGAACACTGAATAGCAGGCGATGGAGAACTAAAAAGGCTATATTCTTGACTAGATGAATCATTTATTTGCCCAAAAGTGTTAAGAATGTTAAGAATTAAAGAAGATCCATGCTGGAGACTAAAAGCTTATCTCAGCCTTTCCAGTCTGAATAGGCTGATCTCTGGATGTGTGGATATTAAGTCCCAGAATTCCTAGCCAGCATTATATACTGGCATTTCTGATCTCCTCTTTATACAAAGCATGTTATTTCCAAGCTAGCAAAATAGTTGTGCCAGGCAATATTTTTATTTCATTAGGTTGTCATCAGATTCTGGTGAGCCACAAGTGGAACAGGGTCACTTTTGAGAGAGGCTGTGATTTTGTGAGGCAGAGGGAAGCTCTCTCTGGAATGACCACAACCGAAAGTTATCTTTGCACAGGATGTCAAGATGTTCTTCTTCAGCCAAACCTGTTTAGTTGGCATTAGTTCGAAGTTACTTTAATATTTTTATCAGATTGTAACTGCTTATATTTTATTTTTGACTGTTAGCCATTTTGGTTATTTTATGTTGTTATATTTATAAGCCACCCAATGCCATTACCACTCTGGGTGGTATACAATATACAAAATTTAAAATAAAACTATCCATACAATACAAAATACAAAAAGAATCTCAGAGAAAACAAAACAAATCAGACAATCTCCAGAGGACCTGCCACCCTCTCTAGTCTATGACATGGATCTTAAGTCTTTATCTAAAGAAGGTCAGGGTGAGGGCCATAGAATCTCTGGGTAGAAAAACAGGGTATGATTTGCAACAAGAACAGTCAATTTATTTCTGACTTTCTCCCTCACCAGACTAACTAGGACCATAAATCATCATTTACACAATCACATAGATTTGGGGCCTTTTTCTCAATATCTTCTCTATTCAAGTTCCTACTTTCTTGTCCAGAACCTGGAAAAGATGGTAAAGTAGTGAAGGCCTTGAGAGAGGAAGGAGGACTTGGAGTTCAGGTGAGGGTTCCTTAAACTGTTGGACTGGCAGAATTTCTGCTCACAGGATTAGGCCCCCACTGAGAAACTACTCACCCCTATGTTTGATTTGCTGTAAAATATGTTATAGGACTATGACATTGGGTAAGGACAGAATATGCCTTAATTTCCCTATTTTTGCTTTCTTTTCACTGGAAACAAGATAGGAATCTGAAATAAACCCTTGAATTCAAACATGGAAGTATGATTTTCCTCCAAAAGGGTAAAGGCTAGGACAAGATAGCTGAAATAGACCTTTCTGTTTGTTTTGGATCTTCCCCTTTCTCTCTCAATTCAGTTTCCTTCCTTAATATGGAGCTTGAATATATCACATCACCCTTCCTTATCAAAATTATTGTCCGTGATCACAGCATCTGCTTCTTTAGATTCCTCAAGAAAACATTGAAAAGGCATCAGTCAGCAATAGGTATTTATCAAAGCGAACAAATTATTTTTTTGGTAAGGATCAATCTTTTACAATCAAACGGTAATGTTTTCAGAGCAGGATTTTATGTTTGCATATTTTTCTAATTAAAAGCAAAAAACAAAACAAAACACAATCTCCTGTGTATATTAGTGAAAAGATTTCACTCAGGTCATCTCCTGTTACACTTCTCTTTTGTATTAGAAAGTTTGTAAAAAGATTTATTTAGAATGGAGAACTGGTCAGAAATCCAGGGTGAACTATTTGGAATTTTTGTTTCTGTATGATCAAATAGTATCTGTTGTTATTGTTGTTGTTTCTTGTTAGCAAGGAACTCCATCTGGAAAAGACGGTAAAGGGGTGAAGGCCTTGAGAGAGGCAGCAGGTTCTCCAAAATGGGAGTCCTCCTGAGTTTTATAATACAATATATAAATATATAAAATTATATAAAGATATAATATCTGAAGGGTACCTGACAGGCAAAAGGCTGACCTAGATAGTTAAATAACTTTAACTGTTAAGATATGTGGCTGTGGAATAAAAGGTCATGGAACCCTACTTAGACAGTCTTCAGAACTTAGCTAATACTCCAGTTCAGTGTTTCTCAACCTTGGGAACTGCTGGGAGTTGAAGTCCACACGTCTTAAAGTTCCCAAGGCTGAGAAACGCTGCTCTAGTTAATTCCCTTTCTGAGTTATGATTTGATTTCATTGTCTAGCAAGGCCATATGCATGTGCATTTTGAAAGGCAACATTAACATTCATGCTCCAGAGTACAACATCACAAATGTAGTACTATTGCTAACTTCTATTTCTGCTGTAAAGGAAGAATGTTAAAGGGAGCAAGCAATTCATACTTATTCAAATATTGGCAGACAAAATTGGCAGTGGATATGCTCTAAGTGACATCTGGACTCTTAAAATGATCCAGGAAAGATATGGAAGCATGCTGCTTTGTGATACCACTGGAGCATATTTTCTTAGCACCAAGTCTTCTCCCTGAATCCAATGGGATCTCCTTTTCCATGTTCATGCCTTGAAGATGGGGCTGCCACTGGTGCCAAATGAAGGGGAGGGGGAGAGAACAGAACCACACATGAATGAGGCCTGCCTACTACACCACATGAATGGTGCCTCTGCTACACCAACCTTTATCTCTTCCTTGTCATGCTATTCCTTTCCTTCAAAACATACCAAAGGGTTCTACTAGGAACCACCTTCTAATACAGCCCTCCTCGCTGCTTTCAAAGCCTTGAGGCAATCTGCTGCCCATACTAGCCCCCCCCCCCCGCCCAAACAAAAGGGAAGCTGTTCCTGGTGCCTCTAACAAGCGATGCTTATCGTTGGGTAAAACTGCCCTGGTGCTAGAGATCTGACCTCAGATGGCCTGCAGGCTCTGTGGCACCAGCACCACCCCTTTACCAGCACCACCTCTATCTTCATAAAAACCAAACACCATTTGCCTTCCACCAACCCCCTAGCTGTGCCTACTGAAGCAAATCCTTAGAGTTTGGAAATAGGGGCTATCGGGTTTTACAGAAGAGGAGAAAAGGCCCCTATTTCTCTTTGGATGAAGTCTCCAGATCTGGACAGCTCCATTTGAAAGGCATTGTGCTTAATTTACAGTCAGCCTCATTTATGAACAGGAGCAAAGGAAATGGCCCTTTAGTTCACTTTTTCAAGGGAAATAAATAGCTTCCCTCTGCACATTCACTCATCTTTCCATGTTCACCAGGAGATCTGAATCTTGAGCCAAACATAAACTTGATTCCTTATTCCCAGTCACCTCATTGGCATTAAACTGGGGGGTGGGGGGGGGAGGAAGCATTTGGAATATGTTTTTTTTTAAAGCAACAACAAAGTAATTGTGATTTACATATATTTGAATGTGTATTGATTCCATATTTGCAGCTGTGAAAATATTGTTCCCCTTTAAAATATGATACACTGTTATGGAGACATTACGTCAATTGCAATTAGAACCGGCATATACAGATTGCAAGTACAACATTAAAATTTATGGAAGTTATTTCTACCAAGTGTAAAATAAATTAAATGTCTTTTAAAGTCTCCAGCTTGGAAAGTAATTCATTGGGCTTGGATGTTATTTTTGCAAAGAGTTGCATTGCAATATGACAAATATGACAGTAATTTAAAATATTTGGAAATATATCTGGAGCATTAGTTTTGTTTAAATTAGCTGTGTATATATTGAATCATCCCATGTGAGTCTCTCTCTCTCTCTGTGTTTGTGTGTGTGAAACAAGAGGAAGGGATCTGTTCTGTTCTATGTGAGCAAAAAAATATGAATAAAGTCTTAAACTAAAATAGTTTTTCAGTTGATACTTACTTGGGAGAAAATTGTGTCAGTGAATTCAACAGAGATCATTGTTGGCTTGGCATTATGAAGCACACAAATTGCCAACATAGTTGAATCTCATACAAGCTGTGATTTCTCTTCCTCCCGCTCCCACCTTTTCCCCACCCCACCTTGTTAGGTGAGCTTTGTTGTTACAATGCCATGATTTCATTGTTGGTTGATATTTATTTATACAGAAATCAGTTTAAACTTGCATTTTCTTTCTTCAGTAGTTAGGATACAATCCTTCTCTCTCCTGTATACCTTTGCCTCATTAATTTCTGTTGCTTTTAGATATGCCCACCTTTGGATAGGATAATTGTGTTCCTGGAGCTTCCATCTAAACTGTACCTAATAAGTTACCCAGTTATTACAATATTGCCACATGGAAATGTCTATTTCTTGGTGAGTTCTATCCAGCTGATAGATGGGATTGTGGTGGGATCCCATTGATGGAAATCAAAGCATTTATGAAATTGATGTACATGTATATCCACTGCTCGTTATGATGGTGTAATTAATTTGTTTCTTCAAAACATTTAGGCTTTAAAACATCTATAAGTAGGGTTTAAAAAAAAACCTAGGTGATATTTTATAATCTCAGCCATAATGGAAGCTTGTAAGAGTATGCAAGTTAAAAATAAATATAATAGGGATGAGTGAGAGGAAACTATCTGCTAAGTATTATTTTATAAAATCCTAGAGTTGGAAGGAATCTCAAAAGTCATTTAGTCAGCCCTCTTATTTCATACAGGAACTTGATTAATATAACATTCCTGATAGATGATGCCCATCCAGATGCTCCCCCAAAACTTCAAAAATAGCCCATCACTTTCCAAAGCTATTTGTTCTACTGATGAAGAGCTGATGTTACATCCAGGAAACTGTTCTGAAATGTTGTTCTCAATGCTTTTTCTTCTCCTTTGATTGGATGCGTTTGAGTCCTGCTTTCTGAAGCAACAGAAAATAAATCTGCTCCATCATATATGTGTGACAGTCTTTCAAATATGCAAAGATGGTTATCTTAATAGTCTCTTCTCCTGAAAAAACAAGTCCAATTCCTGAAATTTTTCTTTTTTATAGGAGTCGGTCTCTAGGCTCCAGACATTATCTTCGTCACCTTTCTCTAGACAAGATTTCTTTGGGTCAGATTTGAAAAACCCTATCACTAGGTATGAGCTAGATTAACAATTTAAAAGAATCATTTCAGAAATGTATATTCGGTAGCTAGCCCCATTGCATTAAGTAAGGTTTATTTAAAGTAGTGCAAATAGAATTGCTAATTGACAGTATTAGAGTCACCCAACCTAAGCAAAACCAAATTACCCACTTTATGGGTTAGAAGGATATGTGAACTTAGCTAACAGTCTACTAAACAAACCATGATCAATACCACCATGGCTTAATATGATGCTCAGTTTGCCATCAGGTGCTAGACATGCCTTTTTTTCAAACCATGTTATATAATTATAGAAGTTTCCCTGCATCTTTCAGTTCTATTACTATCCCATACAAAGCGCTGCTGTGAATTTGCATATAACTTTCAGATTCCATGTGGTTAGAAACAGACATTTAAAAACTGGTATTTGGAAATCCCTATGCAATGTTTTAAAAACCAAGTGTGCTGTTGCTAAAATGTGGAAGTTGCTGAATCTCTTTACCATCCCACTGCCAGAAAAAAAAAAAAAGAATAAAATGTCTAACGTCTTCTAAGTGATTTGTTCCTATTATATCAACTTTATGTGCAAACTGGGGAATAAATGAGTACAGGAACTGCTTCCTTCACTGCAGTGGTTTCAGTCTAACAATGTTGCTAAAACTGCCTTTAATAAAAAAGTGATCATGATGCCATGACAGCTAATATTCCTGTACCTTGGATAAGCTTTCTGCTTCATAAATCCTTTGCACTGAATACAAGCATCTGAATTTAAAAGCAGGCAAGCACTTTCAATGTTTGTGTTTGAGGATATTCCCAAGATCATTAGTAAAGATAACTTATTTTCCTTCTGTTGTGTTTCAAAAGGGTGGGAGATTCCAGCCTTCCTTATTGATTTAGGCTTTCAAAATACATGATTCAAAGTAATGAAAATTAATAATTGACAAGTCTGGTTGTTGGGAGAATTAACAGCAACCATAAGTAGAGATAAACTGAGTATGGTCAAACTCAGTTCCATTTTGAAACTCCCTTAGATAATTTTTTTCTTTTTTTAGTGGCATACATGTGCATCTATTTCATTCTGAAAAAGGAGGGATCCCCTTTTTTAACCATCATAATTTCTAACATGGGCACTAATACGGCCATGGACACTTCCCATAGTACCCGCTAGACTTCCTGCCTTACCTGCCTTTTTACAGTTAAAACCTGGCCCCATACAAAGACCAGCACCAGCCTTTAGCATCATCTTGTTATCCAGAATGCCTCTGGGCGCCAATGGGTTCGATTAGCCTCCTTAGCAAATAAGAAGAATGGGGGCCTTCTCGGGGCTTGGTTTGGTAATGTATCCACCTGCTTGGGAGAAATACAAAGACAAGCTGGGAGCTTTGCAAGAGTGGAGATGGGCTGGAAGGATGGGAGATTGAGTGGCAGTTAGTCTGGTAGATCAGGGTTTTGCGACTGGCTATGTCCCCGCAACCCTTTTATGCCTAGGCAAGACCTCCCTCTCCCCAAGTAGCCATGTTGTAAAAGCATCCTGATGTATCTCCAGGTATCTAAGTATGCCCATCCACCTAAAAAAGTTGGAAAGCACTTTTTTACAGGCACAGAAGAAGAAAGATAATTTTTTTCCCTTCAGGGCAGAGAAGGGGATTGTACCAGAATTGGACAAAATTCATTTACCAAAGAATCCCAAACCAAACTGTTGTTGTTGTTGTTGAGTCCTATAGAGTGTGCATTTATTGCAGTCATCTTTCTTGGCCATACTGATCATCGAAACAAGAAGCCTCTGCGAAGCTTTTTCTTAGGTTCTGCAGTGGTGCCTTTATCAACTAATTTATTTTGCTCCTCTTCGTCCCAACACATACACATGTTTAGTCTCAAGTACATGATGTGGTGAATCATGACATGGAGGAACTATCTTACCTAAGGATGAATTTCAAGTGATTTTAAAGAGGAGGAAATACACACACACACACACTCACCTTGTACCTGGTTTCTGAATTCCTCGGAGAAAAAATGCAATGAATAAACATCTCTGAATTTCCTGCATCTCCTTTCCCTTTGACCTTATGATGTACAATCTCTTTCCCACACCTGTACATATTTACAGGTGAGAGCACACCTTTTCATGCATCGGATGATGTGGCTGCTGCTTAGCAAAATTTTCTCTGGTGATCGGTGTTTAGTGGTTAAGCTATCATGAAACCTTTGATGTTTTTCCTGTAACAGTTTGACAGGGCTACTTTTTGTACTGACAATCTATTATCTATACATGAATAAGAAACATCCACCACAGCAAGAACTATTTGGTTTCTCTTGCATTTAATACAATAGCATCCATCTCCCATCTTTTGTCTGAGAGCTTGAGGCAGTATCCATGGGAAGAGAAGGCTGGCTTCTTTTTGTCCCCACAACACCAACTGTGCAAGGTGGGTTGTATTGAAACATACTGACTAGCCCCAAATCACTCAGTAAGCATCACAGATAAGTGGACAACTGAACCTTGGTATCCCAGTTTGACATCTTAACCACAACACTACAGTTCAACTAATAAACTTCCTATGTAACAATTGAATTGTTCAAAGCACACCGAGAAGCATAGAAAGAGAGCCATCAAATTGGCATGGCTATAAGGTGTAAAAATCATATCTAGGAGTACATCTGCGCCCAATGAACTACTCTTGAAAACTCATGAGCTTACCCACAGTTTTGCAAATCTTCAGTTGCACACCTGTGTAAGCTTCTGTGTCAAGAACAGTTTGTTAGGTATGGATCTGAGATGTACTCTGAAACACACTTACTTGAGAATAAATCCCATTTAACAAAATGGGTCTTCCTTCTGAATGGAGAGGGCATGATGAAATGAAAATCAACTTCAAAGCATAGAGATATTTCTCAAGATACCCATGGCTTGCTGGGATTTGTTTCAGCACTGGGCAGGGTCCAGGGCAAAGCCATCTCTACTGGAAATTTTTAGGTTTAGAATGACCAGACGTTTTCTTGTGGACAAATTCTTCAAGTCAGAATTCAGGGCGGGACCTGGGGTGGAGGAGACTTCTCAGGTCACTTAATCTCACCGTATAACATAAATCCAAGAGAATCAAGGGGCAATTCTGGTTAAAATCATTCTCCTAATGGGCAATATATTGCTAGTTCAGATAGAAGGAACTGCCAATTTGGGAGCCTCTTTGAAAATGAGAAGAACCCTGGCCTAGGATTGCTACGTGTTTTAAGAAGGCATCATCCATTATGGCATAGTAAAATTATTACTAGGACAGGGGAGACCCAAGTTCATATCCCTCCTTAGCTATGGATGATCACTGGGTGATTTGGGGCCTTACAGGATTGCTGTCATGGGAATGAAATGAAGAGAGATTCCCATGGAAGCCTTCTTGAGCTCCTGAAGGAGAGGTGGGATACAAATCGGACTAATACAAATAAATAAACGTAAGGCTTACAATGAACAGCAGGAGGGAGTGTTCTTTTCACATTTCAAATCAGCAAAGTGCATGTTTAGGCCTGGCTCTCAACCAAGCTTAGGACAAAATCATATTCTTTCCCACCAGAGTGCCAACCAGCCATATATATGGGAACATGGAATAGTTTAAGTTACTTTCCATTAATATAATTCTGCCCTATGATTTTTTTTCCAGGACCTTATTGTAGGACTTTATTTATTTTTTAGGACCTGTGTGCCTTTATAAAGCAGAACTGCAATAACAAGTAGACGAACAAATCAATCAAATCTGAATCCATTAAAAGTGAGAGGAAGAGAGGCAGAAATATTAATGTCTAACAGTCCACGTGGATTTCAGCCTCCTGTTCTGTACGGTATTAACACATCACGAATAAGCCCTGCTTTTAGTTTCTTGCCAGAATTAATGTCATGTCCCCTTTTACTAGCCATTGGCAATGTAGATCTTGGTTACTGGTGTATTTCAGGGTATTTCTGAGAATTTCTGATCCAAAGGTAGGCAGAAAAATTACACATTCCCTCTCCCTCCTAAATTATCCCTTCTGAAAGCAAGTGATGTATGTTGTATAAGAGATTTGTGTGAACACCTCTCAATGCTGCTTTCATCTCAGCATATTTCATTTGGTGGGGCCAGGTTTCTAATTCTAGCCAAGTTATCCTCCAATTAACCCAGCATTTTAAGTGCCAATGTGGCTGCAGAAGTGTTCTTGAGGATTCCCCTTGGAAGACATCAATGTCCTTCCTCTTGCTAATGAAACTGATGCCAATTTGCTCCGTACAAATGAGTAGGTCCATTATTGAAGCCTCCAGAAATCAATGAGAATTAACTCCTCCTAGCAATTTTGACACTTTTAAGCCCTAAGCAGCTTAGAGAGAGGGATTCAGAAATGCAGAGGACATGCACCACCTCATCCTTCCAAAGGAGCCAGAACTTCTAGGGTGACCATGGAAGACAGGAGACCGGGAAGACCTATTTTCTGCCCAGTCTTGATTTCTTCCCTTTGGAGACGTTTCACCCAGCCTGGGGGCCCAATTTTCCATGTGGCATGACTGGAGGGGTTGAGTTCCCCTTGACATGACTTCCCTTCCATCTCTCCAGCTGATGCACCAACAGTGGGGACCAATAGCGAGTGGGCAGGAGATCCTGTTCTGGCTTGCTGGATGAAGAGGCAAAGGAAAGCTGCCTCCTTGCTCCACTTCTGCACACTGGGAAAGACAGCTATTTCTGTGCCCTCTCGCTTTTCTACATTCAAGCCCAAGACAGCACACTGCCCCACTTTTGCACATCCAGGAATGATTGTACTACACATCTCCACTGCTCTATGGGCATTACCTTGATTTCTCCCTCAGGGAAGAACCAGCATCCAAGTTTTGCCCCTGAGAGAGCTAAAAATCACAATGGAAGTGCTTTTTAAGGGCAACCAGCTGGCTAACCCAGACGCTGAGGACCCGTTTATTACCCCATTCAGCCCTAAAAGGTTAGGACTTAATTCACCTGGAATTAAGACTCAGTGAATTTAGCGAGTCTTTCCCTCAAAAAAGTGTCTTAGTCTCCCACCAGCATCACTACCATTACAACTGTGGATGTTAGCACAAAGCGCCTCTGCTCTCCAACCATTCTGGAGATCCGTTTATAATTGCTCCTTGCAGTTGCAGCGTTCCCGCAGCTCACTTAAAACAAATGTCTTGCCTTAAAACACAGTCATTTTTCCTTACACTGGCCGCAGATAATACTTGGAGATGAATAATAAATGCCCCCAATCTAGGGGCCAAGCCTTCCTGCTCCATTAGCCTAAACGATGCTTTCCCGAAACAAATCTATATGCAATTCCTGGGGAGTAAGTCCCACCAAATTCAACATGAATTATTTCTGAAGAAACAGGCACGACTCTGCCTATTTAAGACTGTAGCCAGGGCATTATCCAAACTTCAAGGCCAAACTGAATTGTTAATTTGGAGTGGTAGAAGATTGCAGGACCCCTCTGAATACAAAGAGGTGGGCTTAAAGAGGGTAGAACAAAATGGGAGGACATATCTGAAGGCTGCGAGCAATCAAAATGAAACATCTTTACAGTAAGTAAATGCTTTTGCAGCTCCTTCAGCTGCTTCTATAACCTGTTCTCTATTTGTCAGTCACAGTGCAGCGGTATTTGTGCCAGAAACACATTTGCTTCATTAGTGTCACTACTCTATTACAATACTCCTAATCACCATTCTTCATCCCAACCCAGCTTCTTCAAAATATTAGACTGAGGGAAATTTGGTTTTGTAGCTTTTGTTTAAAACTTCAGACTGCTTTTGTGCACGATTCCCCTCAAAAAATACCCCTAAATTGTTTACCGGACTAGAAACATTATTGAACGAAAGTTTAAACGCGAGAAGGATTTTTTAAAAAATAGTAATAAGAGCAAGTGACTTACAAAGGAAGGTTTAAGGGTGAGGTGTTATTCTATGGCTCTTAAACACGTACGATTTGTGGGTTTTTTTGCCTGCAAAGGAAGAACAAAACAACAACAAGCCTTTAAATCGTTGTGTATCTTAAAGTAAGTTGAGTACATTTGCGAGAAAAACGTCTACAAAACTTGGTCCGCTAAACTTTATACATTCAAACACAGATCTGCCTAGTCCTTTGACGTTTCCAATTAGGAGCTGGCAGTTGATTCTTTCTAGGCGTCAAAACGTGTCAATCACCTTCTGATCGATTTCCATCCTAAAGCAAGACACATACATGTTTTATGTATATGTAAAATGCATATACATAAAGTTATCATTAGCCTTCATCAGCACTGGAGGCAGGACATTAGTCAATCTGTCCTCCTCCCAGGATTGCTCCTAATTCTAGAGTTCCAGCCAGATGGCCCAAAGGCTTGAAATCCAATGATGCCTTCGAAAGAGAAGGGAGGAGGGAGAGGGGTCAAACAAACCACAAGAAGCCATCTCGAGCATCATGAATGGAAGGCTTGAACCTAGTTTTCGAGGGCATCTTGGAAACCATTGGCCTGTGCCACCTAGAAAGATAGAACTCCTTCGGAATCAGCGACCTGGGGATATCTTCTTCACATCTGGAGAGACGCCACTCCGAAACGCCTCCCGCGTGGCGGATCAAGGCGGGCGTCGTGAAAACCAGGCACGCAGCACCACTGGACCTGAAGGAGGCTGGCCTCTCAGGTGAAGACCTCGAAGAGGCAGGCGCGGTTTTGGCCTCTTCTCTCTCCTGCCCGCTTTGCTTCCCGCCTCCTTCCCCAGCACTGGTTACACCTGGTGCGTTTTCCCCTCCTCCCCGGCCCCCCTTAACTCTTCGCTCCGGCTCTTCCTTTCATCTTCCGGCCGGCAGACGCTCCTATTTATCCCCCGGCAATCAAGCCAGTGGCGTCACCAGAGGTAACTGTAATGACGAGTGCACCATTAAGGGATGACAGCATTAGAAAGAAGAGGGCAATGGTGAGTTCCCTCCCAGAGCCGGCGCTGCACACTGGAGCGCTCGCATCACAAGGTCATCCCCCCGGCTCGCCCCGCTCACGGCTCCCCTCCGCCTCGGTAGAAGAACTCAGGCAGGAGGGGGGGAAGGCGCCCCGGGGTGGATGGAGGCTGGGGTGGGGTGGTGGGGGGGAAGAGCGCCAGAGCGCGAGAGGGAGAACCTGGCTGGGCTGCTTTAAAAGACGCGCACGATGGAAACCAGGAAGGAGATGGTGCTGTTTTTGGACGGAGGTCAGCTTGGCCCTCTGGCTGGCAAGAGGGCGCCCAATTTGGCAGAGGCCGTGGGGGGGCCGGGCCCGGAGCCGCAGGACAAGATGATGCCCAGGACTTGCTTGAGCCCTAGAGCTGCCCCCCTGTCCTCCCGGGGAGCAGGAGGAGAAGAAGAGGAAGAGGAGGATGAGGAGGAAGAAGAGGAGGTGGAAGTCCTACCAGCGCCAGGGACGGTCCCGGAGAACCGCTCCGCAGCGGCGGCGCTTCTTTCTGCTGGTCAGCAGCCCTCTCTCCACCGCCTCCCCCCCACCAAAGGCCCCCAGAGCAGCTCCGACACCGAATCGGATTTCTATGAGGAAATCGAGGTGAGCTGCACTCCGGACTGCGCCCCCGGCAACGCGGAATACCACCACCAGCACGGCAAAGGTACCCGACCCCTCCCTGCTTCCCCTCTCTTGAGCTCCCCGGGGAGACCCATCTGGACTTGCAGCTGGGCGGGACGGGACGGGACGGGACGGGTCGGGACGGGACGGGACGGGACGATCGCTGTTCTTTGGCTCCGTCCTCAGAGTGCTTCAGGGCGGCCACTAACAGGCCTATTGCTCCGGTCTGGCTTAAGTGATTTCTGGATCGCCGCCTGCGTTTTATTTTCTCCCCCTCCCTCTTTGAACTGCTCTCCCCCAGCCTCCAAATCCTGCGGCTTGGGTCGCTTCCATCTCTAATTGCCCACCGAGAGACATCTGCAATGAGCCACACACATCTCCCCCTTTGAAGTCTAACGACGTGTTAATGGAGGACGTGAAATCGCTTCCTCGCTGCAACAGAGAATTAAGAGCTTTACAGATTTCCCGCGCCCCAAAGCCTAGACTTTGATTGTAATAAATTCCCCAGAAGCTGCTGCTTCTTTTTTTCCCCTATTGCTGTGCCTAGCACCTCCTTGATGCTCCCCCTCTCCAGAATTATAGGACTGCGTGTGCCCCCTGCCCCCTTCCTATTGCTGAGGAACAGGAAAGGAAAGCGAGCCTCCTCCTCGGCATTTCAGCAAGATCAAAAGCATCTATCCGCGCCTGCCGGCCGTCCTCTCCAGAGGCTCTGTTGCAAGGAGTGCGGGCGGGCGCGTTTCCCTTAGCAGAACTGCAGAATGCCTGGGTGAGCAAAGAAGCAGTCACCAACACAGGCGACATCACACAGGCACGTCGCCCCCCACCCCCCCAGACAGAAAGACTATAAAACCACGGTCTCTTTCTCTCCCTCCCCCCCTGCCCCCCTCTTCTCAGCTGCCCTCCCTGCAGTTCTCAGGTCCTCTTGGCAGGTTGGTTCGAGGCCCCAATTACTTTTCACTTCCCTGTCTTGGTGGCGCCAGCTCGGAAGTGGTCGCGGGGTTAATGCCTTTGGTCTCAGGCGGACACCCTGAGAACTGGCTGCAATGGAAAGCAAAGGGCCAGAGTCGAGGGCCTTTCTCATCCCCTCCCTGCCTCCCGCCTCCCTCCCTAAATCCCAAAACCCTAAGCGCCTTCTGTGAAAAGGATGACCGGAGTGAAAGCTCCTGTTTTGCTCCTGGGAATTTCTTTCACATGGAGTATCAGGAGAAAGAAGAAAACCACGGTTTCCTGTAAAGAGAGAGACGGAGAGAAAGAGCAGGTTGTGTCTGGTCGCAGTTTATAGCCTTGCTTCCCTTATCACGGATAGCTTGGCAAAGGAGAGCAACTGGGGCTTGGAGAAGGCCTGGCAGCTACTTCACCCCCCCTCACCAGCCACCAGGCCCAAAAGTTGCTGGCTGGATCCCCCAGTTCTTTCACACAGCGGAAAAGGGGAATCTGACCGAGGGGCTCAGACACTCCTTTTGCCTGTCGTCTTCCAATATTTTTTACAATGCACTACAAGATATAATCCAACGCAGACCCTGTCCTGTCCTATTCACTGGTTTCCTGTGTGTGTGTGTGTGTGTGTGTGTGGTTTCTATGTATTAACTTCCAGAAAGCGGGTCGGTCGAGTGAGCCTTTCATAGCAAAACCATTCAAGCGGCAGAACTCAGACAGCTGAGGACACTTATTGTAGCGTAAACTTTAAACTTTCCAGGTCCGTTTGATCAGATGCAGAATGTTGATGGTGACTTTTTTTCTTTTTTTGGCAAGGAGGGCTACCGAGGCCCTTTAAATGCTTTTCCATGGGGAGAAAAAAGGAATCTCAGACTCTTATTCCGGTCTTCCAAGTTCTTCTTGACTGCAGGTGCTACTGAATAAAAGAGTCAGAGAAAAGCTCACCGTTCTTTCCGCTTCCGGAAAGGAGTTTGCAGCCCAGAGATGCCGATGCGTCCAAGTGGACGCCGGGATACATCCCTCCTCAAGTCTCCCGACACCTTGGCTTGCAATCAGAAGCCAGGTAGCTTTTGTTGCGTGGGATAGCAGTCTCAGTGCCAGAAAGGGGCATGGCATACGAATAAAACATGTCTAGGAACAGGGCAAATGGAGCTTATGTGGAAGTGTGTCTGATGGATTTTAGGGTAATTTATTCCAGAGTGTGGGCCTGGGATTGCGGCTTTATATGCGTAGTATAAACACCACGAAATGGGATTGGCAATGAGTGGATCTCTATCCTCAACAGAAAGGCGGGCGGAACAACCCTATGCATGTTCAAGTGGGAAAAATCAATCGGATTTCCTCCTTGGTAGGTATATTTAGGATTATAATTTGAAAGAGAGAAGAAAGAGATTCGACATTCAGTGGGCATTATTGGGCAGTCGTAAAGGATTTCAAAGAGCTCTCCTTGCTTTGTGGAAGACCACGTCTAATTAAATCCAACTCATAGCCTGCCCAAGCCTTGAAAGTAAAACCCATTCAGTCTAATGAACAAGTGTGCCTATGGTCGAGGGTCAAGCGTACACCTTGGGCATGCCCCTACAGTATTTACATTTCAACTTGAGGACTGAGCTGGTCATAGCAGCTCCTGAATGCCCCCCCCCAAAGCAACCAGCAGTCAGCCTGGCTTGTTTTTACCCCTAGGCATTCACTCTTAATTTCAACCCCACGCACTGGACTCTGCGGTGCAGTTATAACACTTTGTATTCTGAGATTAATGGCCTGCCTGGATCCCACATCTTCAGAAGCCAAGGAGAATAACTTGCTTTATTTTGAACGTGGTGAAACAGCCCTGCCAGCTTTCTAGGGCCCATCCGATAGTACTCCAGAGGAGCTCCTGTCCTGAACCTCTGTTCCAAAGTCCTGTCCTGATGGCACTGCTGCCCGGGTTGATGTGGGAGGGGAAAGAAATAGAAATTGGGGGGTGGGGACGTCAGAGCTCCAGCTGTCTTCCTCTCTCTGGATGGCTTCCTCTCTGCTCTCCCCTGCAGGTCAGTGCTCAGAAACTTCAGCAGAGAGCCCCAGCAGCGCAGTCGACCCCTCCAAGGGCAGCAGCGGTGGCGGCGCAGGCAGTGGTAGCGGAGGAGGAGGAGGAGGTTCTCAGGGATCGCTGGCCTGCAGCGCCAGCGATCAAATGCGCCGTTACCGCACTGCCTTCACCCGGGAGCAGATAGCCAGGCTGGAGAAAGAGTTTTACCGAGAGAATTACGTGTCCAGACCTAGGAGGTGCGAGCTGGCCGCCGCCTTAAACCTACCTGAAACCACCATCAAGGTAAGCTTGCATGTGGGGATCTCAATATCATCCCTTCCCCATCAGGCATCGGCCAAGTTTCCTGCACGCTTGACCACAAAGAAGCAGGAAACTTCCCTGGACTTCGGAGCATTTCCAAGTGTCCGGGCTAGGGCTTTGACCCTCTCCAAGCCCTTTCAACTTCCCACTAGTTCTCACTGTCAAATTGCTTCAAAGGCCACACTCTTTCCAGAATGGCCAAGGTGGGTCTTGATCTGCATTTGCAATTGGTTGATTTCACCTTGAGATGTGCTCTGGCTAGACGGTGCCCCAGCACTGCAGTGGCTTCTTCTTGAGAGAAGCGGAATTAGCCGTCTGCTGGGAAGTAAGCCTCGGTTCATTCCTTCAGTGAGACTTTTTTCCAGGTGAGTGTGACTAGGGCTGCAGCTTTAACCTGTTTCTGGGCAGCTTCCTAAAATCAGTCCCAAGTAGTGCTAAGTCCTTAAGATGATGATCAGGAAAATCATCAAGCCTTGAACACCTGGGGGTTTTTTTTTGAGCCCACCTTAACTCCCCACATGCATCAGCTTGTAATCTGGTCTGCTAAAATCAATAGCACTTACTCCAAAGTCACTGCATTTAAACCGGAATGTCAGGCTTCACCCACTAGAATGGAAACACGGTGGCTTAAATAACATCTGGATCATTATATCACATATATGTTTATGCAGATTTACTTGGGAAAGCACCTTAAAACTGGGGAGATTTTCTAGGCATCTATTTACCTACTTTTTTTTTGCTTACTTTTCCTGAAACAGAAATGTTTAATCCTGAGCCTCTGTGAGCGCATATTAAAGACTCATTTTCAACGCATTAGCATTAAGGAATTTCCTATACACCCAGGCGGGCTGTTATTCAGGTTGTAGGTTTCACTGCTCATCTTAGAGATGAGAATTGCCTGAAAGGTCCTGGAAATATTTTGGCAAAGACCAAAAATTGGCAGAAAAGAAAAGACAGAAAGGCATGTAGGAAGCAATCCTATTATTAGGGTATTATTAAAATTATTAATTATTATTATTATTACAATTTATGTAACAATAGTAGCATTAATTACCTGCTGCACTGGACTTTATGTAGATGTCAAAGAAGGAAGGGAAGGGTTTTTTACCTGCTGTGGAAGAATATAGTAAGAGTATATAGGGTATGGATGTTCCACAGAAGCATATTTCTGCATCCTTCATGATCTGCACTTCTGTCTTTTTCACTCAAGTATTCCAAGTCTAATTCACAATAATTTTGTTTTATTTCTACTTAAATGTGTAGGCCACAAAAAATTACACTCCTTGACAATTATGTAAATCCGACAAGTATATTATTGTGAAGACCAATAAATATAATGAACCCTCCCAATCTGATTTTTAATGGTGGTGTGGGAGAAAATACTGGGCACACAGTTCCATGCCATCGAAGTCTTGAATATCCTGGGTAGCCAGAGGCACCTGCCCCTAGTCTGTAGCTGGCACCCTCCAGATGGATGCCTTGGGCTTCAATTCGGACAAGAACTCCCAGCTGACAGCCAAGGATGGGAATGGTAGTCCAAGGACTCTGGAGGGCCCCAGCTTGGGGAAGGCTGCCGACCCCAGGTCCGTAGGTGCTCGGCCAAAGGGCGGAGGGTTGCAGCGGGAGCCCAGCCTTGCTGGCGACTCAGAGCTTCCTTTGCTTTGCCTGTCTGTCCCCCCCTCCCCGCCCTCAGGTGTGGTTCCAGAACCGGCGGATGAAGGACAAGAGGCAGCGCCTGGCCATGACTTGGCCCCACCCGGCGGATCCGGCTTTCTACACCTACATGATGAGCCACGCGGCGGCCACCGGCAACTTGCCCTACCCCTTCCCCTCCCACCTGCCCCTGCCTTATTACTCCCACATGGGGCTCGGAGCCGCTTCGGCTTCGGCCGCAGCCGCCCCCTTCAGCTCCCCGCTGAGGCCGCTGGACACCTTCCGCGTCCTGTCCCACCCGTACCCGCGACCAGAACTGCTCTGCGCCTTTCGACACCCCTCCCTCTATGCCGGCCCGACCCACGGGCTGAGCGGCGCCGGAGGGAGCCCCTGCTCCTGCCTGGCTTGTCACGGGAGTCAGGCGACCGGGCTCGCGCAGCGGCCTTCGGGATCGGACTTTAACTGCTCGGCCACTACCCGGACGGACTCCTTTCTCACGTTTACGCCTTCGGTGCTGAGCAAGGCCTCCTCGGTCCCCCTGGACCAGCGCGAAGAAGTCCCTTTGACCAGATAAGGGGCCCATCTCAGGTTGCTCTCCCCCTCCCCGCCCGGCCCGCACTCCTTCCCAGAGATCCCCCGGCCCGTGGTCGCTCCCCGTCTGGTGTTTAATCCCTGCAGTCCGTGGACATCAAGGAGAGCGGGAACGAAACGAAAGTAAGACTGAAAGATGGGGAGGATTTCTAATCTGCGCAAATCCGCGGAAGAACCTCGGCTAAAGCGAGGTGCGGAACTTGGCGGATTATTCATCAAGGACGGGAAAAGGGGAGAATGATTTCCGCCACAGCAAAGCCAAGAGCTCCTAGTTTGTCTTGAGGAGATTCGTCTCCAGCCTACCAGGGCAGGATGCCCACCAAACCACGACGTCAATAGCTTATGCATAACCTTGTATGTGACTAAAAGGGAAATACTTGAAAGAAGAAATTGTCGATCCTTTAAAAAAAAAAGTGTATGCCTGATGAAAGTAAAGATTTATTCTTTGCCAGATTAAAAAAGAAAAAAAAAAGAAGGGCCTTTGTGGATTTGCGATCTGAGAGTGTCAATCTTACTACGGTTTCCCCCCTTTCTTTAGTCCAGTTGCCTTTAAAAAATAACAACCCTGAACTAGACATTTTAAAAAAAAATGTTAACTCTCAGAAATATTAGCTTTCACTCTTCACACACGCACATATATTCGTACCCACATGCATACACCTTTTGTGCATCAGCTGAGGAAGTGGGGAGGGAGGGAAGGGAGAGGTCGGAGAGCAGAATCGGCACGGAAAAGCCCAGAGGGATTAAAGCTATTTGTCCTTTAAAATAACAACGTACCACTGTCAGTCGCTGAATTGTGACCACACGGCCGAAATTAACAAGTGATGTATATGTAGTGGAGAAGGTTTTCACACACACACACACACACCCCTTTTTAAAAAAGGAATCAGCTGCAAGGATAATATTCTCAGCACAGAGCCGACAAGGCTGCCAAACACTAACGAGCCGCCAAGGGAAGAGATTAAGTGACAGGGAACAGGGCTCTTCTCTCCCGCAATCACTGGTCCGCAAATGAAAGCCGAAGCCGTTTTCTTCTCCTTCCGGGTCTAATTTCAGTTCCCCCATAATCTCTGGGTTTAGAACCGAGTTTCTGCCTCTGTAATATTCACTGTATTTGTTACTATAATTTCCTTTTTCCATATGTGAAATACCATTCCCCATCCCTAGCTTCTTTCCTCAATTCTGGATATATTCTAATTTTTCTCTCCTTTTTTCTCTTTTTATCTCAAACAAACAAACAAACAAGAAATTACCTCCAGTTCCTTAGGTTACTTCTTTTTTTCATTGACGGAAAGACAGCCCCGACCATTTAATACTGAATAAAAATTATACTGAACCTCAAGACTAATAAATTGGCTGACTATTTCTCCCCTCTTGCTTAATTTGGAATTACAAAGAAAGAAATACGCTGAGTTAATTCACTAATTTTAAACCACAGCATTATTTTAAAAGTTATATACATTGGACCAAGAGCAGGACATGATTATTATTGGATGCTGGGGAAGAACAGGAGATTTAAAATATCTTTTTGGAATGCTGATATGCCCAAGAAATTCTTCCGTTTAAATTTCAACCATAATTGAAATTCAAGAAGAATGTTTGAGAGATTGGTGACAGATGAGAAGGAAGGAAGGAAGGAAGGAAGGAAGGAAGGGAGGGATTTGGACATACCACTGCCTAATTTGTGACAACTCTCCAAGGAAGTCTTAGGGACTTCATAATTTACAACCTAAATCCATCAGTCAGGTAAACCTGATATCAGCTAGGATCAAAAGTCTATTTACACTTTAAGTAGGTTTTACTGAAATCAGTAGATTAAAAAAAAAAACTAACCCTTTAACAATGTTAAAGTGTGGAAGCAAAGTTTTTGCCATTTTGTGGGGATTCTTTAGGATTAATTGCTAGGCTTGGAGGGGGAAACATCCTTGTTCTTCTGAAGACATTGCTCACTATTCTTGTGAGAAATTCCATTTTATCGCATCGGTCAAGGAAACACAACAGTGGGGAGGTCCCATTCATTTCAATGGGCTCACTGCAAGAAGAATTTCCCTGACTGGGAGGTTCTTAATTTTACCGTAAAACAACATTAGTTTCTAAAGACGAGGAAGGATGAGCAAACCTTTTAAAGCATTGCTTTTCATTTTAAGAAGGCTTCGTTGCATCTTCAAAACTTAAAAAGCTGGCAAATTATTCACTCCAAGCAAGTTGCGAGAGATGCCAAATTAAAAAGAGAAAAAGAACAAAAACAGGTAATCCGTATTATTAAAATTACTGCTTAATGTACAATATCCTAAATGAATAAACGTGCAAACTATAAGATTAACCTCAACGATACTGAAAATTCCCTAGACTCCTGACACAGTGGAGAGGAATAAATCCCACGAAAATCAATAAGACTTAGTTCTGAGTAAAGGTGGTTAGCTCTGGGGTGCAAATTAAGTTCTAGGTCAGGAGCGAAAATATGTTGGCTCTCATCTCTATAACTCAATGGCCTCCTCCTCCTTCTTCCCAATTTCTAAGGCAGAAATGCGGAATAATCCGTGATTGGGACTTCCTAAGGGGGAACGCAGATTGAGGTTAATGTTTCAGTCTCCTGCAGTCTTTCTTTGACCTTCTGTGTCCGTTGGGGATAATGGGAATTGTAATCCAACTGAGCTGCATTATTTTATGAGATTAGGCAGAGATGAAATAAAATTAAGGGGATTTCTCTCCATCTGATTTATCTTTTTTTTTCCTTTTAGACGGGATGGGACAGGGTGGAGATCTGGATACGTTAATCATAATTGTACCAGGGGAGAAGGTTGCCTTCTCTTGCCTAGACCAATCGCCCATCGGTTTAATCGCCCATCAGTTTGTAAAGGTTTTCCCCCATCCACCTTCTTCAGAGAACAGGTAAAGACTTGAACTCCCCAGCAATACTGATCAGCCCAACTCCAGTGGAGAAAGCTTCAGCTGTGAACTGCAGCTTTAGCTCGTTTGCTCAGAGCGAAGTTCCTACATCAGCCCGCTGTCCTGAAGTCAGCTTCCAAGGGAAGTCAACAAATCAGGATGGAAACAAAGTCCCAAATATTTTCAATATACAAGTCCAAAGACTGGGCACAGAAGAAGACTCTAATTTGATCCCCATAATATTTTGGTTACCATATTGTTCCAGAAAGGTAGGAAGTTTGACTTCGAACTCACGTGTGCACACACGTACATGTTATACAGTATATGCGATTTTTCCAACTAAGAGTGATAATGGAGGATGCAAATTTTCAGGATGGTGAAACTTTTTTGCGGAAAGTATCTTGGTATCCCATTTCTTTCTGCAATCTTGTAGCAATAGCACAGCCTCCAAATGTGTGGGCGACAGCTGACCTCAGCTCAACCAGCCTCCTGGGACTGATGGGAAATGTAGTTTGATGCGTTTGGAGTATGCTCTATTGCAGCATTTCTCAAACTTGGCAACTTTAAGATGTGTGGACTTCAATTCCCAGAATTCCAAGCCAGCTGACTGGGGAATTCTGGGAATTGAAGTCCACACATCTTAAAGTTGCCAAGTTTGAGAAACACTGCTTTATTGTGAAAGGCCAGCATAGCAAAAACCCAGGTCTGCTAACGTGGGACAGGTGCAGAGCACTTCTGGCCGCGTTCAGGTATGAATACCCAGCATGGCCCCTTGGGAGTTAACCTCCTCCTCTGCCTAATTTTGCCTAGTAGGGGGATTAAAAGACATCCGCTCGCATCCTCCAAGTGGGCGGTGTAACGTGAGGATTGCGTTTCAGGCAAATCCCCGTCCAAACTTGGGGGGGGGCAAGGATGAGTCAACATTTGCAGGATTTCTATGCCAAGGAGTTGCGTTCGAACTGGGGGCTATGTGTCGGAAGCTGAAATTCACATTACTTACATATGCAGAGAGAGAAAGAGAAAGAGAGTTTGGTGTAAGGGAGACCAGAGGGTTTAGTTCCGCCTTAGGCACGAAGCCAGATGGGTGTCTTTGGGCCAGTCACACCTTCTCTGCCCTAGGAAGAAGGCAAGGGCAAACCACTCCCAAAAGATGTTGCCAAGAAAACTGCGTGGATTTCTCCGTAGTTTCCAGGACTGACTCCAGGACACAAATATGTACGTATGTGTGTGTGAATATAAATAAATAATCACACATAAATAAATAATCACACACAAATAATCGCTGCCCGGTCCTGTTGAGCCATTGTCTTTCAAGGGGCTTCCTTGGACCGCTCCCACCCTGCCGGGGATGACGGAGCGCCTCCCCCCCCCCCCCCCCGCGAGCCGGTCAGAGGGCAGAGATTGCCGAGCCCCAGGTAAACAGGCTGAGAGGGGGCGGCAATGCCAGGCGTATTTTCAGTTAATAGGGAGAGAAAATGAGGTGTCTGAAGCGATATTGGAAAGTACAAGATCGATGATCCGCCCTGTGTCCAATCAGCAGCCTTTAATTGACTGTATTTTCTAGGTAATTGAGCCACTCTGCCTCTAAATTGAAGTGGAAGATATAACAATACATCTTACTCGGAGGAATTACTCATTACTTCATAATGAAATTTTCCTTTTGCGCCTTCTTTCGCCTTTTGAAAAAAAAACCCCTCCAAGCTGCTGTTTGGCAAGAGCTTCCTGGAGGAACATGTGAAGAGAAGGAGGCATAGGAAAAAAGATTCTTGGGAGAAATTAGGGAGACGGGATCTACTGGGCTGGGGATGATGGGAGCTATAGTTCTACACAATTGAAGGGAACCGGGCTGGGAAGTTCAGTATGTGACACCGAAGGGCTTGGCGAAGGAAATCAAGAGGCACTTGAAAGCCTGAGAGTGGGTGGATGGGCGTGCGTGCGTGCTGTGTGTATAAGAGATGTATGTATTATGTGACTTGATCTGTGTCAAGTCGTCTTCAGCCTTCAGTATCCGTCCAGGGACCCACGCAATCTGGAAGGACCTGTCCTCCGGGGAGTGGGCGGGCGCGGGCCTGGGGGAGTCCGGTGACCGCATTTCTGAGAGGAGCTTTGGGGCCCAGGCCCAGATCAGCACCCGGAGGAAGGTGAGGCGGCTCGCTCCTTGCCTTCCTTCCCTCCTTCCTCCCCCTTCTCAGCCACTCGTCTCCCGGCCCCGCCTCGGTGCCACTTGCCATCCAGCCCGGCTCGTCTCCAACAGGCCGGCGGCGGGTTGTTAGCGGGTGATTGATTGCCTTATTAAAGCGTGTTCTTGTAAGTGTGACCGAAGGGATTGCACTGCATATGTTTGAAATAATGCTCATTTTAAGCAACCGAGGGAAGGGAGAGGAGCTGGCGAGAGAAGGGTTAGCGCTCAATAATCCCACTGCGAGCCGCGCTGGCGGGACGGAGGGAGGTTGGCCCTGGTCGGGGGACCGAGGCTTCCCTTCTCCCCAGCCCTACCAGACCCTCCTCATTCTCCCCCCAAAGTCTGCTGAGGCAACTGGGCAGGGAAGGGAGGATCTGCTTGTCACAGGGATTTCTTGCTCCCAAAGGGTCTAACCGGGGACTCGTCACCCCCGTTTAACTCCGAATCGATTTCTCAGCAGGTGGAGTGGAGTGTGCGTGCAACGAGAAAGTCGATCCGCATTGGTCGTTGTGAACCAAGAATAGAAATAATGCCGCTTCGCTACCCCTTTGGAGGGATACACATCCATTTATACATTTATAATGATAAAAAATTAAATATTTAAATAGCAACTGCGACTGAGCTAACCCCGCCAAAAGTTAATTCAATATTTGAAGGGTTTAGAACGAATGATTCTTTTCATTCAAGGTGGAAAATTGAGTAAAAAAAAGGATGATTGGGGGTTCCCTACGTGCTCCCCTATCAGTGGGAAAAAGGAAACAGAATACAATGACATCGGATGCAGTAACAGACAGAAGGCCTGAAAATGAATGTGTTGCTTCTGCAACCTCTCCAGATTGACTTTCTCTAGCCCTTCTCTGCACTCCTACCATTCATGTTTTTCTGCCTAGCAGCTAGCAGGTTTTGTGGCAGCTGCACAGAGGATGGAGGATGCACGGGGATCCCTGAGAAAGGGAGTGTCTCTCGCTCCCCCTTATTCTCCTGCATTGCACCTCCACTTCTCACTAGTTATATTAACCAGAAGTGGACCCACTGCAGACATTAGTTACCATATGCCAGGCCAAACTCACCCAGTCTTGCCCATAATCCTGGGCAAGTATGGGGGAGATGTCAAGCTTAGCTGGCCCCTTCCCTTTTCATTGCCCATGATTGCAGATCAGGGGTATCCTCTAGAAAGGGAGTCCAAGGGCCCCATTCAGCAAAACTGAATTGAGGGGGATGATGGGAGGCAGCAGGGCTGGCTTTCCAGAGCAGAAGAAAGTGAACTAGTAGCATCTAAAGAGAGGGGGCTAAGACCTTTAAACCTATATTAAAAACCCTCCTGCTGCTGCCTCCAAATGGGAATCAGGAAAATGATCTTGTTGCCTTTATTCTAACCTCTCCAGTTTTCCACCTGGGTCTTTGATCTTCCTTCTTCAAATCCTTAATGTGTGCCTCAATCACCATCCTTCCCAGTAAGATAATCCAATCCACATTCCAGAACATTGATGGAGATGGCCATTTATTTATTTGATTTCTATAGCTGCCCATCTCAAAAGTGAATTGCAAAGGCAAATGAAGGATTGTATATATGGAGAAGGGAGAGCTAGATATTAACCCCTAAATTATTTTTCTATAATAATTAGCTGAAGAACCTGAGTATAAAGCCCCCTCTCTGACTTCTACTGATACAGTAGTCATTTAAGGCCATTTCCTCACTGGTGATTCATAGCAGCACCAACCATTGCTACTGATAGAAAATGAAGGTTATTAAGTTTAAGACATTACAAATCACTACCAAAGAACTGACAAATATTCCCTATTAATATATCCAAGGAGGACTGGAAAATCTCCTGCCTGAAATCTTGGTGTGCCATAGATTAGGAGTAAGTCACATACTTTGCATATGGGGCAGGCAAGCAGATCCTTGGCTTCTCCAGATAGAAGTGGAAAAGGATCCACTTCTGTTGCTGCTGTCAGTGCCCAGACAGCGCGGGTGGTTTAGATGGATATCAGGCCCATATAAGGCAACGTCTTGTATTTCTATGCTCAGTACGGTCCCAGATTTAATTCAGTGTTTCCACTCAAAATAAATAAGCAGATGCAATTAACTACTGGGAAATGTAAAGTCAGAAAAAAGTCATCACCAATTAGGGCAGTTCCCGGCAATCTTGAGTTGATCTAGCATAAAGATGCTATCTAGATTCCAAAAGAGGGAAATAATCTGATATTATTGGGAAAAAACAAATGTGTTTTTTTCTGGTACAGCATAAGATGGAAGGTCAAAGCTCTGAAGGTTGTTTAGTTTAAACAAATAGGTTCAATGCCACTGATTGAGAGAAGCTTATGTACTTTGCCTGGTTAGGAAGCTAAGCAGAGCTGGGTCAGGTTACTAGCTGGATGAGAAACCACCAAGGAATACTATAGGGCTATAGGGCTATAGGATAGAGCGGAAGGGAGAAAAGTCCCAGAAGGCTGTCCCTGTAGTTGCCAAGAAAACTATGTGTCCATGAAATCACTAGGAGAGAAGCTTCTATAGCAGGCATGAGTCTCTTGAGTAAATTTCTATAAGAAAGGGTTCAAGACACTGAAGATCAACTTGGCTGCTATCTGTTCTCAGAGAAATCAGAGAAGGGCAATACATAAGAATGGATGGAGTTGGAACCCTTTCACTCAGCATGGGCCAAAGAGCCTTAATGTTTATTGGCAAAAAGATTTGGGGTTAGGGTTATCCGGCTCTTCCTAAGGGCCTTTCCTGTATGGAGATTTACCACATCGCACACTTTTTATTATCAGTGAGCTTCACCAAAAGTCAAAATCCTGAACTCCGCAGTAATCATGAAGGATCTTCTTCGTAGCCATGCAGAAAACTCACTCACTGGCTTCCTTCGAGCAAGGGGAGGGGGAGGAAAAAGGCTGCTGTGCTTGGGGAGAATGAGATTGCCACTTAAAATATAATATGAAAGCAGTAAGCAATTATTTAAAAGAAAGCTGTTTAGAAAAATATTTGTATTTATTGCAGCTGCTCGATTGGCCTCGTTAAAGCCAGAGAGCATTTAAATTGCGTTACAATCTCATTTAAATCCAGCATCGTTCCAGCAGGATGAGGCGCCTGAATAGACCAATCACTCCATAATGATGATGAATGAGAAATTAATTCAGATACAAGCGAGACAATTTAGACCTTCATCTGTTTAAATAGCCTTTCAAGATTATTCGCAACTGCAGGTCAGAGATTTAATCAATTGTCCAATCTTGTGAAAGTCATATCCCTTTGCAACTTCATCCAGATTATTTATAGAGAAACGGGAGACCAATAAAACCAAACCAAAATGAAGCTAAGATAAGATCCATACATATATGGATATCTATCTATCTATCTACCACCATATCCATCTATCTATCTATATCTACACACACACACACACACACACACAAATATAAGGAGAAGGAGAAGATAGGCAGAATTATCGGGAACAATTTTTCCAAATGAAGCACAAAGATGTCCAGGAGCATTAAAGGGTTGGAAGGCTTGAGGCAAAGCCCAAGTCGTCCCCAATTTGACACTTCCACTTTGGTGGGTTACCTCACCCATTATCCCTGTCGGCTGGAGAGTGTGATAGGCATTGTAGTCCAAGACATTCGGAAGACACCCAGGTGGAGAACGCTTGATTATGAAGATAATGCGACCCCATAGACCACTGGATAGATTTGGATGGGTTAAAACTGATAGGTGTTTCAGTTTGTCTGATTTCTTGGGTGAGTTAGTGCAATAGCATGATCCCGTACGTACTTATCTTGGTCAGGGTACCCACAGGGTGTGGTCAAAAGAGTCAAGATGGCTGCCACAACGATGTGATCAAAGCCCCACCTGATTAAGGTGCATAACTAGGCACAGCCGAAGTAAGGTGTGAAAGTACTTTAGGTTTGTGGGTGGCAGATACAGTAGTCCTACAACAGTAGGGAAGCTCCTCCCCCTGACATCATCTGTTGCAAACTCAAGCTACCTTCTAGGCTTAACCACGTTGGCATCCATCTGAAGAGAGTTTTCAATCTAAAAACTTATTTCAGAGTAAATGGACATGGCATGGGGCTTTTACCACCCTAATCCTCTGCACAGAAATCAGTGGGGCTTACTCCGCGGTAAGTGGACGCAGGATTGCAGCCTATAATCAGTAGGTCCCTCATGGTATTAAGTATGTTTATCGGGCAAAACGTTCCTTTAATTTAATAACGCCTACTCTGTCCCGAAGATGAGATCATTGGACTGCGATCCCTGGAAGTCACATATTTTATGCATATTTGTTTGGGAATACATTCCATTTTTCTCTTCGCAATTTACATCGGAATAAATGTGCGCATGATAATTGGAGCAAAAGCACCTTGACTGGAAGTAAAATCCGCTGCAATCCACGAATCTTCCTTCAAAGTGAGCTGCTCTGAGGATTAGCTCCCTCCTGCTTCAGTAAAAACGAAACCGAGCATGGAGAACGGCCAAGGCCAGAAAAGGAAGCTTTAGCAAGCTTTACCTGATAAAAAGCCAGCCTTTTTTCCAGGTAGTAAAAGTGCTAGGAGAAGCCTGTACTCTTTTGCATCTGCTCATCTTATAAAAGTAAGGCGCTCTGTGCTTCTTTCTTCTAGCACTGAGCACTGATAGGGTTGGAGCAAAACTGGACAATTGAAAAGAGGCAGGAATGTGCAGGCTTGGGAGATCCTTGAGCTTAGCAAGAAGAATTGAGGATGATAAGATTGTGATTATTAAAAGTAACATTAGTGGAGGCTGCAAATCCAGCCATTCCAGCTGGAGTGAGCTTGCTCAATAGGCATAGAAAACAGAAGCTGTAAAGTAGGACTTCTTTGGGAGATATGCAAAAGGCCCACACCAGTCCTGTAGACATTGTACATCAGCTTTCTGTTAGAGGAGGTGCTACCAGATCCCTTCCTGGTTTTGTTTTTTGTTTTGCTGTCCTTTAGGTTAGCTAGGTGCAAAAAAGGAGGGCCAGTGCTGAAGAAGAGGATTCTAGCTTGCAACAGGAGGCCAAGAGCCAGTCCCCCTTTCTCCATCTGACCAGGTTCGTTTTTGTGCTATCACCGATCATCTCTGAAGAGACAGTCTGCTAGCTTAGAGGAGCGCTGGGGATCACAGGGAGGCAGAAGTGAGGGAGCCCAGGCCAGATACCCTTCCCTCTGCTTCAGTCTGTTGGATTTTGCTCTTGGGAAAAGATTCAGCTTCCTTTAAATTATAAGCTGCCTTGTGAGAAAGGCAGCATATAGAGGCATTCATGATAAATAACAGGATGACCCCATATTCCAGCATTTTCTTGGCATTATGAGCACAAGAGGAGGATTGAAAGATGTCCTTGAGAAACAAATCAGCATCCTGAGTATGTACCAAGCAAAGCCACCAATGTGGGGAGGTCGCAGCAGAGAAGGGACAGTTTTCAAGGCTAATGAGCTCCTTTAAGCCACAACAAGACAGATGTCCAGACAAAACAGGGATTGGTGATTATATTTCCTTATAAGCTTGTGTAGATTTCATGAGGAACCTTATGAAGGCCATGAGTCTTTAGCAGGAAATGTGGAAATAGATAAGGAACCTTGGGAAAATTGTTTTCAACATATTGGGAACAATCAAACCTTGGATTACAATGTCTGAATGCAATATTGCAAATGTAAGAAGTCAGCTTGAGTCCTTGAGTTCTTAGGCTAACCTCCTTAACACACTCATCTGAGAATAAATTCCATTTAACTTAATGGGGCTGCCTTCAAAGTAGACCTGGACAGGATTATTCTGCACAAGTACTTATTTAAAAGCAAACTCCTTTCTTTCAAGAAAATGTCAGCGTTAGGCTGCCAAAAGTTAGCCCATTCAAATGAATCAGTGGAACTCAAAGCTAAATGCAAAGAGGGTGTCCTTGAAGGTAGCCTTCCCGCCCCTTCCACAAACTGGATTATTTTTCAGTATTTAGAGCCTGGACCAAAAGGTTTGATGTTTACTGAATTTTACTTTGTTCAGTAGATATATTCATATGGCATTGCTTTCCCTGATTTTTAGTCGTGGCTTATAAAATTAAACCAGTTTGCTGGGTCTTCATCACACTGAATCCTAAAGCACATGCACAGGGCAGCAAAAATCTGGATGATCACTAAGATGGCCACAAAGCAATACAGAAAACTAACCCAAAAAAATTGTTCGGGTTTTGTTTGCTTGCTTTTAGCAGCATGGATACAGCATCCCTAATTTGCATGATACATGAAATTGAAGTGCAATGGACAGTTTGCAGTCCAGTGAGTGTTTGTGTGTTAGATTTATTTCCTACCTTTTAGTTTAGAAGTTCAAGACTGCATACACAGCACCCCTCTCCTCCCATTTCCCCCCACAACAACCCTGTGAGGTAGATGGGCTGAAAGACAGAAGTCTGTCCCCAAATCCCCTGGTAAGCTGCAATAGCTGAGGGTGGACTTGAACCTGCATCTTCCATCGCAATCCAATACCTTAGTCGCTACTGTACCCTGGTTCCTGCAGAAATATCTGCAGGGAAGGTAAAAAAGTCAAGATGGTGGCCACAATGGTGTGATTGGAGCTTCACCTGTTTTTTAGGTGCAACACACAAAACCAGGTAGAGCTTCGATCCCCCCATCATGGCCATCTCGACTTTTTTGCTCATGCCCTGGGGACACCCCTGGACTCCTGCATTAGTGTGTACACTTCTGGGCACAAGTCACCCTAGAGGCAAAAGTGGAAAGTTTTCAGCAGACCTATACAGGACTGTCCTCTACATGAAACACCTCTGAAAAGTAAGGGGCGCGTTCATCTGTTCTTTTCCGGAGCCACTTCCCCCCTCCGCTTAATTCGAACTAGATGTTTCATTAGGCCGGGAAACGCCCCAGCTCCAGAGCAAATTAATTGGCCAGGAGACCGCCGAGGCACTGAAGCCAAAACGGACGGACGGACGGGCGGGCGGGCGGAGGACGAGCGAAGCCGCATCTCCCTCCTTCCCCTTTTGCCGAGCAATTAAAAAGCAAGCAGCAGCTCGGCAAACAAACCTTGGCCAGGCTGCGTGGAGTCTTTGCGTTTAAAAGGAGCCCATCAGAGGGATTCCTGAAGCTCCAAGGGCTCCATCTTAGCGGCGACGTTGACGTATGGCTGTCCAATTAATGCCCTTAATTGGCGTCTTTTGGGACCAGCCGAAAAACCTGAAGCCTGCGATATTCGGTATGAGCGGTGGCCTTTCCAGGGACGGAGCTGTTGTTGCTGATGATAATTGTACATTATTATTTTTACCCTTGTATAATTAGCAACACCTCATAATGAAGACCATACTATTAAAGCAACCTTGAAAGAGAAATGAACCTAAATTAAGGTACTCCTTCATTTTAAGTCACATTTCAGGGATTTTAGAATAGGAGTCTCGGCATGACCTGAAAGGAGGCTGAGGCAGATTCTAGGAATATAATTGATCGAAGGGTTAAGCGTAGAGGACACAGCCTCCCATCAGCTCTGCAGGCTCTTTCCTCACCTTTGTTTATGATGCAGCAGACAAGGATTGTAAAGCTCTAGCAGCATCTGCCAACAGAGAGTTGTTGGACTTCTTGGAGTCTATCAGCCATCAAATGGCTGAGGAGTGTGGGAAACAGGTGTACGCAAGGTGTGGTAAAAAAAGGTCAAGATGGTGTCCATGATGGTGCAATTGAAGCTCTGCCCATTTTTTAATGTATGCTGCACATAAAATAGGCTGAGCTTTGATCACACCATTGTGGCCACCATCTTGACTTTTTTGACAACACCCTGATTGCAACCTATGGGAAGTGTAATCTCACCCAGTTGGAGATGGTGCCAGGTTGGGAAAGGCTGCTTGCTATCCGGTATATTTAAGTCCTGCCCCACAATTTTCCAGTTTGGCTGATTGTTTAATTTATATGCCTGAAAGCCTGTAGATTGCAATGTGAGGTTTGAAAAAAAAAAGGTTTTTGAAAATTCTGAAAAATTCAGAGAAATGAAAGAATATATTGTTTGGTCTATTTTGCTCATTTATACTAATAAATATTGGAATTATCATGACTGGAAAGTCTCATCCATCAACAATGACAATCTTATTCCCCACCATTCCGGAAACATTTACTGTATGTAGAGAAGGACAATGATGTTGATGATGATGATCCCAAGCAAATGCATATAAGATCATAATATTTACCTCGTAACCATGATGGGATAAACAGAAAGAGAAACTTCCCTGCCAAGTATCTTGTCTGAGTAAACAACAGACAAGACAAAACTGATTCCGATCCATTAGCAACCTATGTAGAAGTGTTTTTGATTCCAGTGGGATTGGTTTCCTAGTAGTGCTTGAAGCACAACCTAATTCTTCCATTGGAAGTCTTTATCGAGCAGTGACAGGGTGTGGACACAGCATGCTAAACCAGAATGGGCGTTGCTCGTTTGTCATTTAACAGGTTGTGAAAGCTAGCCAGTGTTGGCTTAGTAGGGAAATGGAAATAGTTAATCAAATCATAACTTAGCATATCATATAAACTCAGCCAATAATTACAGGGCAGTGTGTAAATGTGTTTCACATGTGGGTTCAAATGAAGCAACGTTATGCGAAACCTGTTTTTTCTTCTGTTCCCGTTTGCATGCTTATGGCCTGATCCTGAGCATTTTTATCAAGAACCAGCTTGGAGGAGTTCTGAGGAACCTCTTTCGCCATACAAGGTCACAGTCAGTATCTGATCCTCACGCAACACGAGACCCTCTTTGCTAAGGCTACCTGATTTGGACTGCATACATATGGATGGCCACTAGATGGCAGCTAATGTAGATGTTCTGTACCATCTCAATGCCTGTTCTAGTAGTCATCAAAAAGTTTGCAGTTCAGATCTAGTAGCCCTATCTGAACTTTCAGTAGAATTTCAATCCTACTGATCTATCCTAAAGGAAGGCTGCAGTCTTATGCAACACATTCTGTTGAAGGCCGTGGGATCTCATTCCAATTCCACGTGTTCAAGAAAAAAAATATCAGATTTGTTAGACTCAACGTAGAAGCATCAGTCTTGTTTTTCATGGCTACACCTGTGCATTTCTTTTATTAGGAGAAGCAAAACCATTCCTTATCTCTCCTATCCAAATGGAGTTACTGATTCTTCTCCATCCCACTCCACATTTCTATTCTCTACAAATGGAAGATGTTATTCTAGCAGGACTCTGATCCACATACTGTTTGGAGATCAGTGAATAACGGCATTAATATGTTATCTATACTTTAATCACTTCCTAGAGAATGCAACAACATTTTATTGGTATCCTGACAACTTTATTTGGAAATAACGCTCTTTAGTCCTAATTTACAACGTTTTCCTTCCTTTCCCCCCCCCACCTTTCTGATTTTTATAAACAACTCAAGGCAATGAACACACCTAATATGCCTTCCTCCTCCTCTTGTCCCCACAACAACAATCCTGTGAGGTGAATTGGGCTGAGAGAGAAGGACTGGCCCAAAGTCACCCAGCTGCCTTTCATGCCTAAGGCGTGACTAGAACTCACAGTCTCCTACTCTCTAAGCCAACACCTTCACCACTAGCCCAAACTGGCTTCCTTGAATGTTCTTCCTAAGAAATACTTTGAAAAAAGTTCAAAATTCACATATGGCTTCTGCAGACTGAGCAAAGCATATAAAAATTCTAACCTACTGTGTGTGGATTGGTTCCACACTAATCATGATAACCGAAAGTCCACTGATTTCAGTAGGACTAACCCTGTCTGCAGACTTTTGTGAGTTAATTTCAGTGGAAAGCAGCCTGCAAATCTGTTGTTTAACACAGATTTAAAACACACACACACACACACACACACACACAAAGAAAACCTTAAATGATTACATTTATTTTCTTCTTTTTAGTTCCTACTTCTCACAAACAACCAACAGCCAAATACTGTAATAAGCATCGATATGGCCAAAAGGAGCCAGCAGAGAAAAGAAAATATAGTGGTACCTTGGGTTACGAACGCCTCTGTCAACGAACTTTTCAGGTTACGACCAGAGTCACGGAACGGATTAAGTTCGTAACCCAAGGTACCACTGTATCAGTAGCAGATCTTATCAGATTAATTACTATGATCACTCATGTTTCCATTTATAAAAAAATATCGAAGAAATGAGTTTAATTCAGTCTAAAAAGGTTTTAAAAGTCCAGAAATGGGGAGGAGGAGGGGAGTCAGATATTTCTGCTGCATTAGTTCAGTGTCCCATAACATGATTGCCATTACTTCTCAGTAGAGTTGATTTACACATTTAGCTGTAACAAATCAGGAGTACAGTCATCCAAGATGAGAAATCAAGTGAAAGATATACATGCTAGTCTTGCTTTGCCATTAAAACATGCATATGTATAATGTTTCAAAGAATAGTATTTCATATACAATAAGACAATACTGTCTAATGCTTTAATACATTTTACTCTTTGACAAAAGATGATGATGATGAAGACTAATTTATTATTTTTTGAATGGCAGATTAAGAGATGAAGAGTTTGCATGTGTCTTTTATTCTCCATCGTTTATCAGTAAAGTGTCATTGGTTTAAGCTAGCAATATCGTGAAGATGATTTGCCAAACAATACATGGTTTTCCATGTTCATTAGTCCAGAGCAACTATTATCTTTGTCAAATGTCTTGAAAATATCACTTCTGCAGAAATAGTGTATTATTTATTTTAATTGGGCCCTTTATTGATTGCTGTTAAAAGCCTGGCAATTAATTTATGCCAATCATAAATCTGTTTCCAGGAAAGTCTCAAAGATTTCAGCAATGATAATATGCTTAGCAGAAAACTGTACAGAACCTGTCAGGCATGGGATGGAGGGGTGGGGGTTGTAACCTCAGGAGTGTCCAGCCTTGAATAAAATAATGGACTTCATCTGTAATGGCTAAACAAATTGTTAAACATTCAACATTGTGATCAGCTTAAGGTTGTTTCACTCATGAACTGGGGACATGATGAGGACAATGTTGTGTGATCAAGAGGAGGATTAGAGTTGTCAGGGCATGATGGTACTTCAGTAAACTGCAGGTGGGAACATGACTTTAGTTTCTAGGAAACTGAGATGGGAGGCAATCCTTCAAAGATGATTGATCTTCAGAATCTCTGCCTCCTTAATTTTTCTAGGACTTCTGGAATCTGGAAATATAGGGGAATGTTCAGAGAGATCAAAGAATAGCAATGCTGGGGTGAATCTAATTTAAATTGTACTGACAAAGATTTACAGGGAGCTTTGCAAATGTGGTGCAAGTGGTTTGGTGGTCACAAGACAAAAAAGAAAAAGATGGTACAAAACACCCATATTTGGTTGTGATCCAGCTTTGGACGCACTAGGACATCATTGTAAAGGGGTATCTACAGGGGAGGTGAATAAAGTCAAAATGGTGTCTGTGACCCTATCATCAAAGTCCTGACCATGTTTCCATGCACAGTGCAAGTAAAAATAGAGCAGGATTTCAATTGCAGAGCCACAGCTGTCGTCTTGACTTTTTTGACTCCTCCCTATACAAGACATTTATACATGGAAGTTTTGGAATGTTAGCTGTAGATCCAAGATGACTAATTTTATCCACAGTTACACTGATGTACCTAATTGCATTATATAGAAATATCAACATAATATTTGATCTTAATTTTTTACCAAACCAACATCACTGCTTATGTGTCACTTTTAATATCATGACATTATACTACACTGCTGGGGGCAAGGCTTTAGTCAGTTGTATTTCAGTTATTTTGTTTGGTTAATATGTATTTCATCAGCCCAGTTGTCATTGCAGTTTTAATATGATTTTGGCTACCCATCATTTCAGAAATAACATAGTCACCCTTGAGACAGTCAACTCCTAAAGTCACATGATCTAGCTTGATTATGAAACTATGTGCTACAATGATCAATCATGCCTCTTGGCAGCCATGACTGTGGAATGAGATCTTTAGGAACAGTTTTTCATGGATTTGTGATTAGCTATTTTCTGTACCTCTATGAAGCTTTCCCTTTAAAGAGTCAAAAATTACAAACCCTTAACATTCCCCTCTCATTTTCCAAGCAGGCTATCTAAATTTGATACCCTGACCTGTGTTATTTCTATTATGTGCATTTTGAGAATAAAACAAGCTATTCTCACATCAGAATGATATGAAGTTCAATACTGCTAGAAAAATAGGAAATTCTAACTGTAGATCTATGATATATCAGTAATCTTTGTTTTATTTTACCATCCATATCAAGTTATTTTCCATAAAATCTCCTTTGTTTACTTGAATTGCCATCAATATCTGTAGTATTACTAATATTCCTTATATTCAGTTCCCTTCAACTTATTTTCTTGCACACATTGTACTGAACTATACTGATTGTGACAAAGAGGACTGTGTAAGGAATGTTTCATCCTAATCCAGTTTTAAGATAATGAACCTTGAATATTCCCATCAGTAACTAAATTAACCTGGCAGGAGGGCTACTTGATAGAAATCTTTCTAACTGATATGAAATAATATTATTTTATTGATTACTTTTAACTGTATTTTAACATTTGCATCTGTACATGTAAGTCAGCCCATACAAATTTTATGCAAATCTTTGCTCTCCTACTTCCCCAGTGTTTGCTTTTCTGTTTGTCAGAGCAGTCTCTGTTTTTCGGGGCAATAGAAAGTGGCCACCTTATTATGCATTGAAACGAACATACCCATGGTAATGGAAGCATCAGTCTTGGCTTTGTCCCATGGAAAGTGCGAACTTAAGCAAAAGTTCACCTCTGGGGAGCAACGGGAAAAAAAAGCAATAATCCTTCCTGTCCTGAGTCTATTTTCCCACCATTTTTCAATACTTAGAATAGATAGGCCATGCTACTGAAGATGTTTCACTGGTATAAAAACTAGCCAGCCCATTTCAGTTAATGAAATATTGATTCCTCAGCTATGCCAATGAGATTTAAACCTTTGAGGACCAGAGTTGCAGTAATGAATTTGGAAAGAGTTATATCCAAATGCTCTTGACCTTGTCAGATTAATTGAGAATTATGGTTTATTACTAGTTCCAAAAGGAAACGGAAGAGAAAAATGTAAATATGTATTCATTTTTTAAATGCATATTTTTAGGTTCATTCCCATTATTCCTGCCTCCTAGCTTTAGCATTTAAATACCTTCATCAATGCCTAATGAAATTATGAATGCCTAGGGAAGGTAAAGTTCAGTCTCATCAGTGTTTAATATTAATTGTGGCCTCTTATATATGATTTGTGATATATGAATAGACCAACATGATAGCCAAGTTTAATTGAATAAGATGAATACAGCCTGCTTTGTCTTATGAAATATCTATACAATGATATATTTATTGTCATCTTCATTATTATTCCTCTTTCTGCCCATATGACATTCTAGTTTGATTGTAGTGTGATATGATGCTTGCTCACATGATGTGTCAGTTAGTGACAACTATGGACCTATGGATCAAGGCCAGCTTGGACTGTTTAGAGTTCATAATCAGGCAGTAATTTTTCTAGTAGCACATATAGTGGACTGTAGCTCAGAGGTGACTGTGTTTACAGAAACCAAAGCCTGTGCATGCTAGAGAACATCCCCACAGAATGTCTATTGGTGACACTAATGGAAAGCAGTCTGGGCCTCGTTTGCTACTGTTGCCCCATCTCGCTGGTTATACAAAACACGCTCTTCAAGTAACCACTTAAAAGAAAGAGACAGCTCTACAGAGCAAAAATGAATGATCATCTCCAGAAAAAGCCAAACATTTGACAGACTAGGCTGTCTGCTTTTTCAAGCCTCAGTTCTGACAGTTTGTCGCAGCTGGATTGCACAGCAAATCCTGAACTTAGAGTTGGAAAGATGGCAAGCAGGAATCTGAAATAAATATTCAGCCACTTCTAGTCAAAGATGGATATTTCAGGCTACATGATTAAATCAACAGATTTTTTTGCTAATGTGTGTAAATGCTTTTAGCTAACTCACTGTTCTAAAATTCAAGGGAGGGTTGTGGGATTGGTTGAGAACCAGAGATTCAAACATGACCTGAGCTAAAATGGGGGGGGGGTGTTGCCGGGGGGGGGCTCCAATTCTATAAACTGGTAGCAATCCCATTAAAATTGACTACAGCTTTGATTCCTGCATCAGTCTGGATTGTTAAGGTAAATGCCTGGAAAAATTTCAATTAGTTTATCTGCCCTTTTTTTCTTCTCTGGGGTGTGAGTATTTCATGACAATAGTAAGATATTTTTGATATAATTCACCCTAGAAGCACTAGGAAATTTCCACTTCAGGGGTTGATATGCCCTGTGGCAAAAGAAACAGTTATTTCAATTATTTACTTAAATGACGGAGCATCATTCATTTTTGCTCTGTAGAGCTGTCTCTTTCTTTTAAGTGGTTACTTGAAGAGCGTGTTTTGTATAACCAGTGAGATGGGGCAACAGTAGCAAACGAGGCCCAGACTGCTTTCCATTAGTGTCACCAATAGACATTCTGTGGGGATGTTCTCTAGCATGCACAGGCTTTGGTTTCTGTAAACACAGTCACCTCTGAGCTACAGTCCACTATATGTGCTACTAGAAAAATTACTGCCTGATTATGAACTCTAAACAGTCGAAGCTGGCCTTGATCCATAGGTCCATAGTTGTCACTAACTGACACATCATGTGAGCAAGCATCATATCACACTACAATCAAACAATACAAGCCTAACAGCCAATGCATAAGAAAATATCCAAATCATCAGTAAAATAATTACTGCACCACTTCCCCAAAGGGGCTATATTTTTAATTGCTACTAATATTATCATACACTTGACAAGGAAGATGAAAAGCAAATAATTGCAGAAAAATTGGTATTTCCTCTCCCTTTTTAGGAATGTTGCAATTTACATATCCCCAAATATTGATAGATCAGTGGGGATAGGCTGGAAGTGTGAGTGATCATCACAGAATCTGAACCCAAGAGATGCATCATATAACCTGAGCCCTTGGGAATGGGCCAAAGGTTTTAGAGTTTGGCTTATACCTTCATTTCCAGCCCTACCATTTTCTTTTCATTGTAAAGATGCTGATATTTGAAGTTATTTTCTTAAATCCATTGTTTATGTATGTATACTTTTATTGTTTATTATGATTTGTTTTTATTTTGTTATTTTATTAGTTCTGCGCAATAACATTGAATTATATTAAACACAAGCCTAAGTCAAGTACTGGCCACTTGAACTGAGAACCTTTAATACCATGGTTTCCAATCTTGACCCACAAATATTGTCAAACTGTAACACCTGTTCTACCTGAGAATGACCTTGTTGGCTAAGAATAATGGTGAGCTTTGATCCAATAACATCTGGGGATCCAAACTGGGAACCAACCATGTTTACTTCACTAGGGTGAGGAGGGTGACAGTTTAGAAGAGTGCAGAAGATGGGGAAAAGATATGGGGTCTCCTAGCACCCTACTGCTTGCTATGGTCCTTCAGAGAAGGCAGCACAGTACATCATCCATGACACTCTTATCTATGAGAAATGATGATGCCATTAGCAGTGTGCTATGTCACACAGTTCTAGGAAGGCATTAGGAACAAAAAGCTCTAGGAACTGCTGTAGTACAGTGGATAGCAGACCTCAGCCTTATCGGATCTTCATTTATTTTAATTATATTTTCAAGATACTTTTGCTCTAATCGGATGTGAAACAGTGCTTCAGGAGCTGGAATTATTTCTCTGTGACATCATATGAGCCATACTCTGGGATGACTTAGATACCCAAATGTATATTTGAGCTAGTGCCTGTACTCTCAGGATTCTAGCAGTCTCATTTAAGTCAATAGCTGTTAGTGAGTTCAAGATCCTTGCTAACCCATTGCATGTCATGCAGAGTTCTGCTGTAGATCCTAATCTGTTCACTTCCTGCAAGGCACCATGAAGTATAGAAGAACTGTTCTGTTGACAAGGCAAGCACAGAAATCCATATTGCTATTAATTTTTATTATCCAACCTGGCCAATCCAGATGCTTCAGCCTACTTCCTAACTGCAAGTCTGTGGATGCACATCTCTTCTGTGCCTCCAGGCATAATATTCCATTAGAATGGATTTAAGTTAGACATGCTTAAAGTAGACTCATTGAACTTACTGGGCTTTCAGTTATGCTCAGTACTTAGTTGTCCTACTGAATTCAAAACAACATTAAGTATGTTTAGATCTAGATTTGAGCCAATATATGCAAATATATGAAACAAAATTCCAGGTGGCTTCAAGCAGCAACTGACAGTCCATAGCTAAAATTTCCCTGCAGAACAGTCTTTGTCCCATCTTCTAAGATCCCAGTTCTATCATCTTCTGCTCAAACTGAATATTTCTTGTTGAGGTACTAGAATAGAGAAAACATTTCCTACCAGCATTATTAGCATTTATCTTTCATCATGAAAATATCAAATTCTCTTAAGTACACATCTGTACATGTTTCTAAAGGGTTTGTATTGGTAAATCCTCTGTTCCTCTCTCACATCAGGAAAACAAACTCTCTGGTCAGGCTGGTATGGGTCTTCCGGGCTGTGTGGCCGTGTTCTGGAAGTTTTGTTTCCTAACGTTTCACCAGCACCTGTGACCGGCATCTTCAGAGTGCAGGAGCACAGACAGGAGCAGTTCTCTCTGTGCCCAGCCACACAGCCCGGAAGACCCACACCAGCCATCGTATGCTGGCTGTGAAAGCTCTCTGGTCAGGAATTGCCACATGAGCAATTATTCCTCTGTCTACTATAACCAGACTCTTCTGGAAGTCAAATTGAAAGACCTGATACTTACAAGTGAGGGAAGAGGGTTGAATTCAAACTTGCCTGGACATTGCATCTCTTGTTCTGAAAACCAGCCAGTTTCCTAACTTCATATTTGTGTGGACAATGCAGTGCCGTGGGTTTTTCATGTGCTTGCAAGCATTTTCAAAACTACATTTCATGTTCCTTTCAGGCCTGAGTGCTGATACTGAAAATAGATTCCATTCCTGAATCATTGTGAGCCCTGAGCCATATTACATTCTGGGTTCTGAACAGATGCCATAAGCTTCAAGGCATCTAAAGATAACCCATGTCCAATCTGCCTTCTAAAGAAAACTGTCATTTGCTGTTCTCTCTGCATTGCTTTACAGATGAAATGTATGTCATGATTTGAAAAATGCTTTCTAGATGTGAGGAGTGTCAATCAGACTTGTGTCTAATCAGTGTCTCCATGGAAAATAGTATATAGTATGTATACTCTGCAAAATAATTCAGGGATACATTACCTTTAGCATACATTTCTGATTAGTTACCAGAATAGCATCATAGGGAGTTTGTTTTATTAAAGGGAGAACAAGTGGGCTTTACAGAAACATATATTTGAATAAGGTGTGACAGATTACATGGAGTTTATTTAAAACAGAAATGATTATCTATCCAAATTTAGACAAAGCTAATCAATCCACTGAGCCTGTGTCACGTGCAGAAATGAGTACCTGCAGCAGAAAAGTGCTTTGTTTAAAGCAGACCACTTATTTTTTCTTGCTTGTACTTGGTGGCCAAAATGAACAGCCAGTTTAATTCCAATTATGCCCATACAATCAGGCTATCAAGTATAATTACAACTAGAGACTCATTATTTTATTTTTATAATCATTTGCATTCTTGCTACATCATCCACGTGCCACCGTGTAATTAAAGACCTAACGGCCAAGTTCTTTCTGTAAGGCCAGCATCCACCTTCTGCATCCTGACTTGCATATTAATGCAATGTTGGAAAGTCTCAGAGAATCAGAATATAGAATGATCTGGCTATTGAAATAAATGACAAGACTTTTCTCCACTCTCAGCTCCAGTGGGAACTGGATAGATGCCGAACCTAAATCTGCATGCAACAGACACTCTTTTCTGGTCAAAGCAACTATGTGCAGATTTTGAAGGTAACATCAATATCTTAATTACCTAGACTTTTAATTATGGCTAAATAGGAATCAAAGTGACTGTGCTATTTGTTATGGATGGCAGTCTACAATGGCTAGAAAATTAAGGCCCATTAACCTAAAGCTGTCAGGGCTTATAAAAAAGATAACAATGTCCAATGCTAAAATCTGATATGTAAAGTGTGGGTGGACAGAAAACCTATCCTTTTTCCCTAGGGCTGTATCTGTCTTTTAATTTTTTTTCCTCTGAACAACCCCATTCAAATAATGGAACACTGTGTTTTTTATGTTTCAAATGTACCATATGGCGCGATGAGTGTGTAGTTTAATTACATATTAGCATATCCTTACAGCAAGGACTGGCTTGGTAAAGCAGCTTGACAAAATGTGAATTTAAAACATCTACCCAAACTCCTTTGAAGTAAATCTCTCTTGGCTATTGTTACTAGTTTAAAATCTGGACATGTAGTATTCCCAGTGATCTACTGAAGGTTGTGATGGCAGAACCCAACCCTCCTTAAAAATAGCTTATTATTGTATTAAAAATCAATAGCCATACCAACCTGGGGGTTTATAACAACTCTTCATATTGGTTCTCTTTCAGTGCCATGTAAAATATCATTCCTACTAAATGTTGTATGATCAAGGACTAGCCTTTATTCTCACTCAGAATATTTTACATTGATTCAAGTAACTGCCTGCACAGGTTTTCCTAGTTTTTGCAAATGATCAGAGACATCATTGTTCCTTTAAGAAGATGCAGCAATTATAACGCACTTCAATCATGGCACTTTTCCCCATTGTGTATTCTGTCCTATAAAAAGCATATTGTCATCAACTACCCTCATTATCTCTTGATTCCGTCAATAACAACTCTAGCAAGTTGCCATTAAATGGAGATAGAAGCACTGTACCCTCATAATCACAGTAGTCCATATTGAAATCCATTGTTGCAATCTCTACCTGTAAATGGCATTTTTCTCCTAGCCCCTATTGTAAAATGGACCAAATTCTCATGTACATAAATTATCTTGTAGTCCAAATAGCATCACTTGCCCATAAGAGAGAGATAGTAGATGTTTGTAAGAACTTCAGTGATTACAGAAATGTAAAAAATATTAGGAGAAAATTACATGGTTCTATGTGTGTGGTGGTAGTGGTGAGGAACCTGAAAACAGATCAACAAGAATAAAGTACTTTTGACAACAGAGAGAAGAATAGGAATGGAACAGAATATCTGGAAGACATCTGGATGGCTGAGACCTTAAACAGAAGCATACCATGCTGCATTTTGTGAGTGTGTGTGAAAGAAAGAAGGAATGAGAAAAAGTTACTTATTAATGCGGAATGCTAATGATGTATACTGGTCTGTCATTGTACTTATAGGCACAATACACCTATGCACTGTATAGATCATACCTGAAAGCTTATTTAGATAAGGGGAGTGGGTTACACAAATGTTGGGTTTGTATGAAGGATTTAGCTGTGTCTGCTACTACTCCTTGGTGAATACCAGCAGTAAAACAACAGTTGATGATTGGTAAGTCCTCTCTTCTGTATTGGCATAATATGGGGAGGATAGTTTAACCTATATATTTGTAAAATCTGAGAACAGAACATTCCAAAGAACTCTATACCAATCTGGCTATTCCAAGGATGATCTAGCAATTTTCAGGAAATAAATCCTCTGAACCAGAAGCAGCTCTTCATTTTCAGGACCCTAAAATATCCCTATTTTGTCTGGCACACCATGTCTAGAACACCACAAACGACTTTCCAGATATTTATCCTCCACTGATTTGGAGGATTAATATCTGGGAAACTGCAAGAATGACCAGATCAGCACAGTCCAAATAGAAGCAGAATGTTCCAGATGTGTATGTACACAAACATCATACAATTGACAGTCAAGGTGAATATTCTGTCAGCTGGATGTGGAAATGTCCTCCATTATTGATTCTTGTAGATCAGTTTTTCTTAAATACTTCAAAATCACATATCATCAATCTAGCATCTGTAAATTCGGAGTACCTGTTACTAAATAGAATATTTGGATAAAACATGTAATCATCATCATCTGTACTGTTTTTCCATTTAATACATCCGTTATAATGTACCACCTCTGCTACATGAGCTGCGTTGGTTACCGGTGAGCTTCCAGGTGCAGTTCAAGGTACTGGCTATTTCATGGCATAGGGGATGGCTATCTGAGGGATCACTTCCCTCTCATCATTTTTGCCAACCTCATAAGACCTGACAGGGCGGGAGCACTTCCCATCCCATCATTAAGCAATGTCCCAGTGCCTGCCTTTTGGAATAGCATCCCTCTAGAGGTTCAGACCGCTCTGAACCTGCAAGCGTTTAGGCAATTGGTAAAAACTTGGCTTTCCCCCCCAAATTCTGGGATAAGTTGGTTCTGTTCCCATTTGATGTGTATTGTTTATTTTGCCTGTGATAACTATTTGCCCCCATTACGTGATGTCTCCTTTTTGTTTATTTTGTTTGCCTTTTTAGGTATTGTACTGGTTTTGATTGTACCCCACCTGGAGTCAGTTCTGAGTTGGGGCAGCCTTATAAATCTAAATTATAAACAAATCATAATTGGAAGTATAAGCTTGCATATGACAGCATATTTTAGTAGTGTCTAGAGTGAGATTGGTAAAAGAAAATGTTAGAGTCAGCATAACATCCTGCCTATTTTGCTGTTGGGTCTTGCTTGTAGTAAATGATGAATATCCACTTTCATAAAGATATATTGAAAGAAAAAAATTAGTAAGACTTTCAATGCCTTTTCACTTAAAGCTGATGCTTCCTATGAACTTTTATCCAAAAAAAAAAAAAAATCAGTTTTCCTCAGTTACTTCTGTGTGATATCTGAAGACAGATTAGCTATCACCTTGTCTTCATTCATGGCAAGTAAAATTAAATGGATCCAAAACCCACAGAAAAAATTTCTCTTGGACCTTGAAACCAGTTCATAGAGTACTATTAACTTGTTTGGAGAACAGTGAGGTCCTGTGGAATATATTTTAAGAAACACTGTTTTAGGCTGTCTCAGATACTGCTGAGCTAAACTTCTGTACACTAAAAAGCTAGACTATAGATACTTCTTATAGTATCTCAAAATTTATTGCAGGGACTGGTTTGCGTTCTGGACTTAAACAGTCATAGACACACAAATACATGCATAGATATATACACTTCCACGAACATTTTAAGCAGGGAAAAGACAACAATAACAATCAAGTGTAGAATCCTATCAACTGTAGCTAGACAAATTGAATTAAGATGAGGTTCAGGCAGTACACAGATATCCAGTTCTATTTTTCTTTTTGCTTGTTTCTGTTATCTTTCATCCTGTTAGGAATGTCATTCATAATCAAGGCTTCAGTGAAGAAACCAGATGGTTTTCTCTCCCCCTCCTTCCCTCTCTTGCTCTGTCTCTCTCTCTCTTTTTTCTTTCCTCCTAACTGTATTTTCAACTTTTGGGTTTACTGAGATTTCTAAGAGCAAAAAATTAATGGAACCTAGTAGGGAGAGGGATGCACATGACTAATACAAATAAATGAAAATGAAGAGACCAGCATGATCTCATAATTTCAACATATTACTTGTACACATTTAGGAGTTCTTCAGATAATAAACAGGAAGAATCTGATTCACCAACAATCCAGGCATCCTTAACAGTTATAAATTAGGGACAGCTCTCTAAATAAACCATAGATAAAGATAAATCTGAAAAAGCAAATGTAGAAGCAGATCTTTATTCTTCAACCTCTCTGTTGCATGTGAAGAACATCCATGTACAGTCACAGAGTTTTCTGGAATAATTGTAGCCCACTGGTATAAATCTTAGGGAAGTATGTTTGAACCATAACAATAACATACAAGAAACTTCTAAATCTGTTGGGACAACAACAGAATTCCCAACCGTTATGGTCCATAATCACATAAGATAAAAATTTTGGGAGCTGAAGTATCAACACATTTGGAGTCCACCTAGATGGATAATCCTGTTCTATGGCAATGAAACCTATTTTAAAGGCTCATCAGATTCAAGGGCTCCGGGAAGAAAGTTGCCCCATTCAAAGAGCTGAGGATTCTTGTAGATTCCAAAATGTTTAAGGAATTGTAGCCACCAAATGATATCATTCTCATATTCAGACAGAAATTAAATGTGATTGTGTAATGTGCTGAAGTATTTATTTCTGTCTTGCATCCGATTTACTGAATCTTTTTCTCTTTGGTATAAAGATATTTAGAAAGTGTTCTTACGGGAAACACATAATATGTTCATAGGGGAGACAGGTATCCTGTCCTTCAATTCTTGAGTGTATAGTAGATTATAACTGAGTGTATAGTAGATCATAATTATCATCAAATAAGAGAAATCCATCAAGGTTGGGCATAATATGTGAAGATGCACCTACACAATGATCTTTGGAGTATATTGACAAATATACTCTCAAAATGCATAAACATTTTTAGAAACTGATTTGGTAAGGGATCTCGCTAACATTTTTCCATCTATAAGGTCAAGTAAATGTTAATATTCACAGGAGAGCTGACTAGACATCTACAAAGACCTGCTTTCATACTGAGACTGTATGGGGTAGGCTTTCACTTTAATCCAATTTCTACATTGGGATGGCAGTGATGATCTTATATGTGTTAATAATGTACACACCTGATGTATGTAAATCCTAAGCTGTGTATAGTTCTGCTGTCAAGCTTTACTAAGCTAAGGTGGAGTCCACCAGTCTAGTTCCCTCCGCCAGGGATCTGTTCATTTTTCCCTTTTAATTCTGACTGGAATTCAGTGATTTTAATGTATGGAGATAGTTTAATGCTGCCTGATGATATCATGAACTTTTAACCCTGTATATAAATTAAGCAGATCCCAAAAGGCAGAATCAAAATGTTCATGTATCCTAAGAGGGCAGGTGAATAGATGATAGAGAGCTAAAAGTAACGATTTATCTTCAGACTATGGCAGGCGCTGACCCTTACACAAATATCCCTGAGTCATTAACATGCAGATCTAATAGCAGCAGCCTTCTGAGAGGAATCATCCTGGAAAGACACCACCCACAGCCTTTACTAGGCAAAAGAAGACCCATAAACATTGGTTTCGAAATGGATCCTTCAGCTTTCAAAACAGACTACAGAACAGATGTGAGGGTTTTATTTTGAATGTGAATGGGCAAACAGCAGGAGAGAAACCAAGGAACTGCAAAGGCCAATTATAGTCAGTAAACTGTAAGAGGGGAAAGATCTGGGCCCAGTCAATGGTACGGGCTCATCTTAACCATGTGCTGAGTTTATTTCTCTAGATACGAATCCCCTTAACATTAAACACTTACATTTCAGCGACTTGTAAAGTCACTTCTTTTGTTATTCTAAGCTTATCAGTCATCATTAGATCTTGCATTTTGGCTGAGAATGGACGGGCTTTTTTTTCCTCCAAAAAACCCCTAGCATATGAGATAAAATACAGAGCAGCTGTAGACGTCTAAAGAAGAAATTAATATGGCTGAGAATGACTGATCAACTGGGAGTGCACCATACAATGAAATCTGTTCCAATCATGAACATTTCTTTACCTGTTTCTGTTCAGAGAGATTAGCTATATGTTGTGTCATATATCTCTCCAATCTGCAATATGTTTTTTTACTAAATCGCAAGCAAGCCTCATAGGAAATAAATTTAGAAAAGACAAAGTTCAAAGTATCCCTTTGCAGGGCAAAACTATAATCAGTATCTTGGCAAAGAGATTCAGCATAACTATATTTTTGTCTGGGAGTATGGAAATGTATACTTTGATAGCTTTATTTGTGCATTTGCAATGTTCAGTATTCTGTATATCTTCCCATTGTTGCTTGGAGCTTCAATATATGTTAGAATGGGATGTTGGCCAATGCAGACTCCAACTCCAAATAATTTGCTCAAAGTTAGAGTACCTACATGAATCTCTCCCAGCTGATTCATATCTTGCTGGTTGATAGAGAGTGGCTTGTGGAGTTTTCAGAACATAAAATGGTTGCAGTCTTCTTACTCTTCTTGAGTATTGTTGACCTCTGAATCAAATGTGACACCCAGCACAATGCCAGTGACAAGGGATTATGTGAGTGCTAAACCAAAGCATCCAATGATACTAGGATGGCTACCTCTGCATTATAACAATCCAGCCTGGATATTATTAAACTATAGATAACCATGCCCAGAGTATCAAATCCAAGAAGAGTTAGAATACCAGCAAAAGCTTCAAAACATATGGTAATCTACTAATGTTACTAACAAGCTAGAAAGTAGTAAGGATGATGCTATTCAGCATAGGCTGAATACAATTCCTATGGATTGATGGACATTTCCCCAGTCAAGTAGTATTTCTGTCTTAGCTGGCCTGATCTTTGGTTTATCAGGCCTCATCTGACCCATGACCACCTCCCGATACCTGCTGAAGTTGTCTACCATGGCTACTACTGGTTCTGACATGAAAGAAATACAGACTTATTGGCATATATATTGTTAGTTGTTGATGTCCCTTTCTAAGAATTTTTGAGATTTTTGGATGGCATGAGGTTTCCAGTTTCTACAGAAGGCATCTGGGTGCCCTTCATGAGTGGCAACTTTATTGTTTTAATATCAGCTTCTTTCTGAGCTATTGCCGTTAACTCCCTTATAATTGGGCCTTTAAGTTTGATCTGAGGGCTTTTGCAATTGAGAAATGGATATTTCTATGCTCTGAAAAGCTTGGCCTGCTGATTTCTGTAGATTAAATTGCTGTTAAAAAAAAGGGAAAGACAAGTTCCCCCTTCCTCACTCCTCTACCATATCAGTTGGCAATCCCACATGGTGCATTTAATTTGCTTAGCTAACTTCTTATTTAATCTATTGATTTTGATTTTCAGGCTGCTTGCTTTCATTGGCTAAATTTGCTTATCTAACTTACAATTACAAGATCATGGGGTATCATTAAGATGGAGCTACTCTGAAGTCATGATGAAAACAAATGCAAGGAAGGTTTCACTGTGTTTTTACTATTATAGGAGCAAATTATTTCCCTTCATTTATTTTTGAATACTACAGAAGGTTGCTTTGCTAATAGCTAATGCCTGCTTGTGCCTAATGATTCAAATCATGTCTGATTGGATTTTATCTAAGAAGGTATTAAAAACTGTGAAAAGTATTTAAAAACACTTGCAGAGCAGACATAAAAGACCAGCAGACATCAAATAAAATGGTCTTCATTTTCCTTATTTAATTTTGTGTGTATATCACGTCCTTTCTTGGCCCCCTAACATTTTATCCTGACTATAACCCTTACAACAGAGTTGGGCAACCTTTCAGAGGCCAAGGACAGCACTTAATATTTCAAGGGCATATGAACACTGTAAAGTGAATGGCCTAGATCACATTTGGTCAAAGTTGAAGCTTTGGGGCATCCTTGATACCTTTAATTAAGATTTGTATACATTAGTTACCTTATACTACAATGATCATATTTTCCCCACCTAAAAATGACAGAGAATTTTGTCAGTTTTCAGCAATCAGATCAGAGAGGAATTCAAGGGACTCAGGAGATGCAGATTGCTGTCACTGCCTTATAAGGATACTAGGATGACTGTGACAGAGCCATGATGACCCACTGAGCTTTATGATTGAGCAGAAATTCCCCTAGTCCTACTCCAGCCACTGTTTTCTCAATCCCGACTAAGCCACTAAATTTGTAATGATGTATGCAGAAGAATTAGTTGCCATTACACTCTCACATTCATGAGCCTCTTCTTTTCTCCTTTTTAAAAGAACCTCCTACCAGAAAAAATGATCCACCTTTAAATAAAAAATACATTAGGATTACTTTTTTAAAAAAAATCATGCATCTAGGAAAGCTTTCTATGTATTACTGCACATCGGAGGTAGGCAATTGTTTTGGGAAACTGGACAAATTGAAAGCAATTCATGAGTGATCTTATCAAATGACTTCCACTGGAGATGTGTTTTTACAAATAGTTGCCATAGTGGGCAGAGTCACTCACAAATCAGCATTTATCAGACATTAATTTCCCACCATACCTCCTAACATTCTGGAATATCATCCCGGTTTCCTTTATTTTTCCTTCCAAAGAAAGTTCTGGGCTGTAGCCACCTATCACCTTTATTTTCTGAGAATACCTTTATGGGTTCAGAAGCATTATTTAAATCATGCTGGAGCCTGGCACTTCACTTTGCACATGCCAGCAATTTCCCATGCATGCTTTCCCACCCCCTCGGGAAGCTGATTGCATGTGCTGCCTTTCCACAGCTTCATCTTGTGCACCAATTGTGCCCGTTCCTGGACCAGGAGGCCTTGTTTCTGGTGGCTCCTGTCTCAGAGACCTCCTGTTTGGATTACTATAATCTGCTCTACCTGGGCTGCCCTTGAAGAGCACTTGGAAACTGCAGCTAGTCCAGAATGCAGTGGGGCAAGCAGTGTTTTGCATTTCTCATTACACTCATACTGTATAGCGCCTCTGTTCCATGAGCTGCACTAGCTTCTGGTAGGCTTCTGGATGTGATTCAAGGTGCTGGGTATCACCTAGAAAGTCCTCCGTGGCATAGAACCAGTCTATTTGTGAGATTGCTTCTCTCCCATTGTTTTTTGATTGGCCCACCAGATCTATCAGAGAGGGCATGCTTTCGGTCCCTTCCATCAAAGTGTCATCTCATTGAATCCAGGAGTTGTACTTTCTCTCTGGCAGTGCCTGCCCTGTGGAACAGCACCTTCAGATGGCCCTGGCCCTGTTAGCCTTTTGTAAGCCTTTCTCTGAAGACCTGGATGTTTCCCTGGATGTTTGGGCCACAAAGTTAGACTAGCTGTGCTGGCAATGTGGTATACTGTTTCAATCTTGGGCATCATGGATTATACATCGTTGTTGTTTTAATCTTTGTACACCACCCAGCATCACTGCTGTGATATGTGATATATATTTACCATATAAATAATTTAAATAAATAAAAATAAATAAATATGCATACATACACAAACACCAATATATCAATATCAGGTATGCCAAGGAAGTTGGCAGGTGCAGAGGAGAAGCAGGTTGTCTACCCTGTTTAAGAATGATACTGGACTGATTGACCAGAGAGAGACTATTATACAGTTGTTGCATTCAGTGGAAATGTCTGAGAGAAATTGGGTAGTCTTAGTGTCAATTTTTTTTCTGATCTTGTGCCTACATCTTCCACCATGTTTATCTGGAGGCAACTGCAGTATCCCTGGAGGGATATGTTCTGGTGGTTGGTGAGGCCCAAGGCAGTAAGTGTGATCAATTCTTTCTTTCTTTCTTTCTTTCTTTCTTTCTTTCTTTCTTTCTTTCTTTCTTTCTTTCTTTCTTTCTTTCTTTCTTTCTTTCTTTCTTCTTTTCTCATTTCTCTTTTCTCTATATCGCTCTTTTTGCCACTTCTGTATTATTATTTGAAAAGTGCTTCTAAAATTTCAGGTACCTCTATCTTAGTGTCATTGGATGTCCTCACTTAGTACTAAAGCTGATCATAAGGAGATATCAGAATGTGATTACTGATCTGGATCTTAGCCTAAACTAGAATAGAAAGAGCCTATAAATGAGGGAAACCACAGCCTATCTTCAGTTAGAAGTTTAGTCAAGAAGACAAGTGATAGTTTTCTGCTAAAGCAATATTAAATACAAGGGTTTTCAAATGAATGAGTGACAATGGTAAAGCTCTCCGAAAGAAAACATGTAATATTGACAGAGAACTTCATTTCAAGCATGTAGACCAAATGCATTTATATTCTGCTAATAACTCAGGCATTGTCTCTACAGACAATCCAACTGTGCAATGCAAATTTTTGTACACCTAAATGATATGTGCTCAGCATAGTGATGGACCCCCTGTGGTATGGTGGGGAGAGATTGTAGCTAATTAGGTACTCCTATAATAAGGAAATTTAATTATTTGTAATATAGATGGTGAAAAGTTTTTTTAAAATTTATTTCATTGCAGTGTATCATTGTTATGCACAAGCAATTACTAATTTTATTTTCAGAACAAGCATTTGCCTGTCAAGCTAGTAAATGGGAAATGTTGATCTGATATCAAATAGAAATGAAAATCTCTTTGCCTTCAAGAACTTCCTCCTTGGTGATATATAGGATCTGTTTGGTGACAGGTGACAGGCTCTTGGGCCTTTGTGCAGCCATTTGCCAGTTCAGACAAGTCTCTTGTAAGAGCTCAGACCTATGTCCTCAAATAAATGCTTCTTTAAAACATCATGTTTGCTTAATAAAAATCACTAACTCTGAGGAGTGTTTCATCAAAGAGCTTCACAAGTTGTTTACTTTCAGTCAGGATGGTTAAGACAATAGTGATAGCAATCAATAAGAAAATCTTTTCATCAGCCAGATTTCATTATCCCAGGTCACCAACATTCAGATAAACTCAACTTCAGTTGAGAGTAGTTGGTATGAAATTCCTTACAAAATGTTGCTTTGCCGCTGGAACTTTCTTAATGTGCTGATAGATCAAAGGAAAGCAAAGGATCACTAATCCTTTTGGCTGGTTGATAAGAGGTCAGAACCATTTCCTAACTGATCCCTGTACAGTTCTTGAGATGTCCCAATTTTCTGAAAACTTGATTTCTAATTAATCAAGGGCTGTAGGGAAGTAGCTTAATACTGGGGAGGAAAACTTTTGGTGGCTGTGAACCATGTTTAAAGCTTAGGGCATAGTAGGCAGTGTGATAAGACACACTGAACAGGGCTGTGTCTAAATTTTCAGGTTTTTCTTCTAGATTTTTTTTTGAATTTGCTCTTTAGGCTATATTCATACTTTAGGCATTATAGTATAGTTTTCATATAGCAGAAATCCTCCACCAATTTTCAACAAACATAGACAAGAGGCAAGGAGGAAGGAGGGAGGTTGATGTGTCCCCGGGACTATAGTTTGCCCATTCCCACATTGTACCACTTCCATATATTCCGTATTCCCTATTCTGAATGCTAGCAGCTCTCCAGGGCTCGGTCTTTCCCATCATTTCCTATCTAATCTCCTTAATTTGAAACAAGGTGGATATTGTTTCTACAAAATGCAATCTGCCACTCACTATGGACCCTCCCCTTTCATTAGTACTTTAGTTATATGGTTTCCAACCATCCACAGCCAGCTGTCCTTCTCTTCACTTTTCCGGTTGCAAGGCAGCTAGATTGCGGTCCATCACATTTTTGATTTTCCTGTTCTTTCTCAATTTCAGCATCTGGTTTGTTTTCATTATAACTTTCACAACACTGTTGCATTTTTTAAAAAATAATTAAGCAGAGTAACCTTTGGCCTTTTTACCCGACTCATTTTTCAGGTAACCCCCTTTGACCTCGAACCGCTGCAGATCTCCGTATGCCGTAATGTGGATGAAATTAAAATGTAGTGCATACCTGCCGAGACCAACATTATACCATTTATGAAACCATATAATTTTAATAACCAAACTCAGCAAGATTTTATCACTCTCCACCTACAATTTAGAAGTGCTGAGTCATCAGCCATAATTGCAGCTTGCCACTTTGCCTAAAACGAGTAAAGTGGCAAGCTATTCTAACACCACTGCGTGAGCATCTCGCCATCTTTCATTTGTCTCTGAGGGACTCCTCTCCAGAGGGCCATAGTTAATTAAAAGATCAGATTAAAGCCAAAGGAGAAAAGAAAAAAATAAATCCAACGAGAAATTCTTCACTACCCTGCTCATTAGAAAGATCTACATTTTTAATACCATTGTGATAAATGAGCTTTCAGGGATATAAATATGTGCTATGTTTTAATAGGCAGGTATTTTCAAAGGCTTTCTATCTAAATCATCCTTTCCAACTGGAAATGATTGCATATCTGTCTTTGTGCTTTACTGTGACATACTTATGTTATACTGATGACCCAATTTTTACAGCTGCCGCATCAGCAGTGTAGTAATTAGCAGAAGAATATATAGATACTTCTGTGTTTCCCGCATGTCAAAAATCCAAACTCAGTACTAAGGAAATTCCAAAGTTTGTATCACAGAAACCTGAGTTCTGCAGAAACAAGGTGTAAATGGAAAATATAATAATAAGTTCTACCTCTTTATTCCAAGGGAGAGAAAAATTGCCAGAGGAAGAGGCTGCCGTCCTCTATCTGGTAAGCATGTGCAACCTTTTAAGGACTAGAAGCTTAACTTTTTAATAATGAGTAGGAGGGAAGCAGATGCCATAGTGGCTCAGGTAATGACATTTTAATGTCACTGAAAGGGGTTTCTGTTTGAGAGAACTGTTTTTTTTCTTTCACATTTTGATGTGCTCTGATCAAAGACTTACACTTTTTATTTTCCACTGAAAAACATTGGGAAACTGCATCAGGTCTGGGTGGGTGCACCAAAAGAGGGTGTGGGGGGCGTTTGAAGTTACATGCAGACCATAGCAGTGGATTACACTTTCTTACTGTACTTTTGGTATCACTTCTATGGAGCACCCCGCCCCCCCTCAACTGATCTCTGTCAGGTTTGTTTCTGACTAGTTGTGATAAGATTGTACTATTTGGTTATTTCAGTAAATACACAGACCAAGAGGCCTTGGTTAGGGAATTTGGAAAACTATTTGTGATTTGGGACAGACTCCACCTTTTGTGTGTGTGCGTGAGTGCGTTTGAGTCAGTTTTTGACTCCTGGCAACTGCCTGGACAAGTCTCTGCAGATTTCTTGGCAAGATTTTTCAGAAGTGGTTTGCCATGGCCTCCTTCCTATGGCTGAGAGAAAGTGACTGACAAGGTCACCCAGCTGGCTTTGTGCCTAAGGTGGGACTCGAACTTGCAGACTTCCGGTTTCTAGGCTGGTGCCTTAACCCCTACACCAAATTGGGTCTCTTATGCAACTTTTAGAATTGCAATCTTAGATTGGCTGGTTGTTATACAGTATTTGAAACCTGTTCTTCATCTTAGGCTATCAATGTCTGTAATAGGTATAAAACCCCAAATGCAACCATTATTTAATTCAATGAAATCATTTAACATCAACGTTTTTATTATATGTTGTTATTTCATTATTTCCTTGAATTAGATAATGGTGCATTGTGGATTTGATGCATCTTACAACAGTTAAACTCATAAAGCAACAAGCAAACTAAACTAGCCACACAGTTCCATACATACTTATTTGGAAATAAATCCAGTAAAGTCCTACAAGCACACCTCAGCCTTCAAACTCAATTCCAGGGGTTTCTGTGAGGTTGGGGTCAAAAAAAGTCAAGATGATGGCTATGACCATGTGATCAAAATCCCATTCTTTTTTTATGCCCTCCCACAAAATGCCATCTTGGTTTGTTTCCCCCCCCCCCCCCGCTCATTCCAAACTAAAAGTGGGAAATCTATTCTATGTAGCTTGAAGTAAGGATACTGGAAATTCCACTTTCTATTTTACACCATCAGAACCAATTCATATTTTGCATATTTTATTTCTAGGTAATATGGTTCACTATCAAGGCAAAATATGTTGAGATAGAGATAGAGCTTTTTCTGTAGCAGCACCCAGATTATGGCATTTCTTGCCATGACAAGTCAAGCCGTTTCATCCTGGATAGATAGTAAAAACTGCACTGTTTTGTCAGGTCTTTGATAAATGTTAATATTGGTTTTTTATTTGTTTTAAAGAAGATTCCATATTTATTTGGTGGAGATTTGTTATTTTTACTGTCATCCTTTATACTTGTAGATAACTTGGGGGATTTATTTGATTGAATCAAGTCAAACTTGACCAGAAGAGCTCTAAACCAAGATTGAAATCTAGGAGTTGGAAACCTGGAAGTAAAAACTTCAGATAAGAATGTGTACATTGGAAGAATAAGCAAGTAACTATTCTGGGGCCTATTAATCCATTCAATGAAAAATCAGGAAAAATATCAATTCACAAAGTCCTTGGTCTTGTTTTCTTTATACTAATTCTGAGAGTATGGGAAATGATGAACCAAAACTCTTATTACAGGAAGACCAGCACAATTCGGTAACTATAACTGAAGCCTGATGGGATGATTTTCATGATTGGAATATAGCAACTGAAGGATTGGATGAATGAGTGAAGAGCCGGGTGACTGGAGGAGGCAAGTATCCTCTCTGTCTTCAAAAACACGAAAAAGGAGGACTCGGAGAGCTTCAAACCTGTCGGTCTGATATCAGTATCTTAGAATATTCTTGAACAGATCAAATAGCTATCAGTCCACATTTATCTAGAAAACAAGGCAGTGATTATTACAAGTCAGCATGACTTAGCAAAGTCTTGACAAAGATTAAATGTTTTTCTTTTTCTTTTTACTAGATTACTTGGCTAGTGGGAATGCTGTGGACATATTACATTTTGACTTCTGCAAAAATGCAAAGCACTCCATGACTTTTTGTTTAGCAGACTAGTTAAGTATTATTAGATGGGCCCATGACTGTCTCATGAATTGTAGTCAGAGAGTGCTCATCTATGGTTCCTCATCAAACAGTAATGAGGTATCAGGTGAGATGCCACAGGGTTCATTTTTCAATCTAGAAGTTTTTAACATTTTTATTAATTACCTAGATAAAGTAACTGAAGGAATACATATCACATTTGCAGGTGACACAGAATTGCTCAGACCCCATTTCAAGTACTTTCAGGTTGTTTTTTTTTTTTATCCATTCAATCATGTCTGATTCTCAGAGACAGCCTGGACAAGTCCCTGCAGTTTTTGACTCCTGCAGACATAGTTTTCTTGGCAAGGTTTTTCAGAAGTGGTTTGCCATTGCCTCCTTCCTAGGGCTGAGAGAAAGTGACTGGCCAAGGTCACCCAGCTGGCTTTGTGCCTAGGTGGGGGTAGAACTCACAGTCTCCTGGTTTCTAGCTTGATGCCTTAACCCTATACCAAGCTGCCTCTCTCAAGTATCTCTCAGGTCAAGATACTTTTCAGGTACTTGGAATTATATCACAGAAGTAAAATGTTGTACAGTATAGGGAATAATGAGTTTAAGTTATAGGAAGGCAGACTCCAGTTGAATATTAGGAAGAGCTTATCTAATGGTAAGAGCAGACTGACAATGGAACCGTGAACAAGGGAAGTAAAGGATGTACTCAAGTAGGGACTAAACAGCTATTTGGGGGGGGGGGGGGAAATTTGGATTACTGCACTGGACAAAGGTTGGACCTGATGGCTGAAATGGTCAATTCCAATTCTATGATTCTAGGTTTTATGGTACCCTATAAAAATAAAATATTTTTAATACAATTTATTTCCTTCTTTTAGGAGATGTGACTATTTTCTTTTACAGTCCTTTGTTTCCTGCTGTTTAATGAATTAATGATTCATATGAAGGCCTGTCCTCTTGACCAACAGATACTAAATTTATTCAAGAATCTTCTTTGTCATTGTATTTGTTGTTGGAGTCTGGTTTATATAAAAATGTCCCGGGGGGGGGGGAATCTATGGAGAAGTAAACCAGAACTCATAGAAATTCAGCCCTACAGCTGTTTTGCACTTATGCTTTTAGGAGCAATTCTTAATGCTTGCTTTATATCTGCTTGGATATATTCTTTTTAAAAGACAGCTCTGCCACTATCATATTCAATTTTGTTCTCAGTATTTCTGTCCCTCCCACAGTTTAAACAGCAAAAACATTTTTAGGGATCTGCTTCACTTATATCTTTTTTTAAAAAAATGTTTTTTATTAAAGAAATTTTCTACGGAGTAAAAACAATACAAATTAAAAAAGTAAAGAAAAGTGATAAGTAAATAAGAAAGAAATAAAATAATCAGAAAAGAAAAAAAGAAAAGCTTCAGTTATGTCAAGATAAATGTATATATAGCAATGAATTCCAAATCCTTTGGGGCAGGGATTACGCTGGAAATTTAGGGAGCATTTCATGGGCTCACAGAAAAAAAGGACTGCCATGGGAAGGCTTGTCCATTGCTCAGATGACTGTCATTGTGGGTGAGATCTGTCCAAAATTCCTGTTTACAAATAAAACAGTTGAAGATGCTGCCTATTACTCCCATCTAACCCCATAGGATGCTCCCTATCAACCCCAGTTTACTTTTGTCTTTTTTCCTAGGCAGGTGGACACCCTTCCAAACAAAACCCTGAGTGGCAACCTCCCTTTATGTTTATTTTTAAAGAAAGGTTTGGGGATGAATCTAGGGCCCAGAGGCATTCTTGGCAATAAAGATGATGCTGGAGGTTGTATGCCAACATCCCATTTATTTATTTTTAATTAAAAGATGGGGCAGAAAACCTGTTGAGTTAAAGGTACCTAGATATAGGACTACAGATTTATTAAAATATACACACATAGAGCTTTACTGGAATGACAGAGACATTAAAGTCTGCTAGCAAACATTGGCACTCCAGAAGTTAACTACAATCCTCATAATCCCAGCTCCTATGGATGGGACTGATAGGAGTGATCCAAAAACAGCTGGAGATGATTCCAACCCTGTGCTAGATTTTCATCTTAAGTGGCAAATCTCCACATTCCAGTTAAAGATTATTTTATTTATGTATTTATTTGCCATGTGTAATTGCATTTGCCTTGTTTATATTTCCGCATCTGTATAACCAGTAATTAGAGCGCTAATCACTAAAATCTGATTTCTCAAAAATGGTCATCACATGAAGGAAATGAATATTTCTGATAAATGGCTCTCAGAAGCAAATAGAGTCTCTTGGTTTTCAGGAGCCAGCATTCAGATGACATTCACTTTTCATCTTATTTACCAGCTGAGTATCCAGATCAGTGTTTCTCAACCTTGGTAGCTTTAAGATGTGTGGACTTCAACTCATGCTGGCTGGGGAATTCTGGGAGCTGAAGTCCACACATCTTAAAGCTGCCAAGGTTGAGAAACACTGATTTAGATCAATTTTCCTCAATTGGGTGTCCTTCAAAAGCCTTGTGGGAACTGCTGCTTGGAATTCTGGCATCTGGAGGGCACCATCCTGGGAAAGGCAGATTTGGACAAGAACCAGGAGGAAGCAAAATGCATTAGTCAGTTTGGGACAAATGCAGAGAATGCAGAACAATGAAGGCCTCACCCTTTATTTGATTTCTTTAAACATTTTTAGGTTGTACCGTTAATAACATTAAAGAGGAGATGGGCAATAAAGATACAGGAGGAAAGTATATTATGAGAAAAGGTCCTCTTTCAGAGTCTTCCACCACTTAGTTCAGTTCTTTGTGTACACATCCTTCTATTCAGAATCTTTATTGCTGTTTGCCAAAAGGGGAGGTAGGGAGGCAGCGCATTCAAGAATGTGAGCAAGGAGAAGTTAGCGTCTTTCAAACTGCCTCTCTGTGTGCACCCAGATATTGCTCATAACATCCCAGCTTTCTGCCCTCATATTTTACATCAAGCCCTTTCCTTGATGTAACCCAATACTTCCCTTACAAATAAAGGAAGTTGTCTGACAAATTGTATAGTTCCCCCACTTTTGTGGGGTCGCTCAGTGACTTTATTTTTACAAAGAGAAGAAGGAGAAGTTTATAATAGGATCAGTTTTGTTTGCAATTTGTTTCTAATAGATGCCAATAAGCTGGTTAACTAGGCTCCAGTTAATGGAAATTTTATTGTTTTTCCCCTGGTGTGCATATGACCTTTCCTTAGAAGCTCATGTGTTTCTTGAAAACATGTATCTGCTGCTTCAGATCAGTCCTTCTTCCAGTCTGACCATTGACTCTTCTGAACCTTCACTTCAAGTCATTACTTGCCAATTTGCCAGGGGCGGGGGGGGGGGGGGGGCTTTGATCGGCCTGTCAGAAGCAAATTTAGAGCAACATTCTGCCTTTTGTTTCCTGTGTATTTCTCCAAATATAATATCTCCCTGAAGAAATCAATGATAAGCTACTCAACTAAAGAGCATGGTAACATCTCCAGAGCAGTAAATTAATGGTATTTCTTGGATAGATGGTTACAGATTTCATCATAAAAAATGGATAAAAGATTACATATCACACAGAGCGAAACTTTTAATAACTCAACATGACTTTACTTAATGGGTTTTATTCATTTTAATCATTATAGTGTCAATAATGATTATAGTCTTATTAGATTCTGGTGATTGAGGAGCCCGTTTATGAGATATTGAAAATCTTCAGCTACATCAGTGTGCAGGCTCAGTTGATCTGAGGTGCAACTTCATCTGAAAGAACATGGCTTGTCAGAAGGTTTTCAATTAATATTTTTACAGAATGGTTTCTGTCTCCAGTGACCTAGGTCACAGATGACTTAAGGATTCCACCACATCAGCTTCTCTAAACAGTAGACTAGTCTAGCAGCAAGAATAAATCAGAAGATGAGAAAAAGCAAAAGCACAGGATTTTCTTTTCATATAAAGGAGCTCCATGAGAAAAACTTAAAGTCAAAATATTCTGCATTCTGTACCATTGGCCACATAATTACTTGGCTTTGCTTAATCTCTGTGCTTCTAAAATGAACATAACATTAATCATTCCGCATACAAAATTCCACATGTGTTTTCCCTCATTCATACAGTAAGTACTTTCTGAATATTTGAGAATCTATCTGGTGTCGTGGGTAAAATGTTACACCATACCTGGGAGGTCTGTACAGAAATTCTTGTTCATCTCAAAAACAAAAACAAAAAATCATTAGAGAATCTTTAACCAAGCATTGACATGGGATTGAATTTCTTACAGACTAGGACCAAATCTGGCCTCAGAAGCTGAGTAGGATTGGCCCTGGTTAGGATTTGAATGGGAGGATCACTGGGAATTCCAGGGCTGTTGGCTAGGCATTCTGGACGGTTGTGGCAAACAACTTCTATCTCACTGCCAGGAAAACAATATGGATGTGGTCCCCAAAAGTTTAACTTAACTTGAGATTATCCTTATTTTTTTAAACCGTGACTGTAAAATTTGGAGATCAGAAAATAATGTCCACTCTTCCAAGCTCTTTGGAGGAAAGGAAAAAAATGAATATTCACAAGAATATATACAGTGTAAATCTGAGTCATGCTGAAAGTATTTTCATGACTACGGGCACATCCGCCCAGCACTCTTAAGCTATTCCTGTCCAGTGCTCATTATTATTTTTATTATTAAATTACATCTATATGCTGCATGACTCCCAGTGACTCTGATTGGTTTGACTCTATGCTGGAATAAAAAAATCCTGTCTGACTGAGATATTTCGGCAACAACTTGCAAGATACTCAGTCCATACTGGGGGCCACCACATCCTCCCTTCGGACAATTCACCTGCTATTGTGCCCTCTCACTTTTCAATATCAAGAAAGCAATTGTCAATAATTTTCCTTCCTGTAGGCAGATCTTGCAGGACAGTTATATCTGATGTCTACTCTAACACAGAGGTTAGCAATATGGATCTAGGGCAGCAATATGGATCTAATTTAGCTGTCCCCCTAAATTAATTTAAATTTAAAATGTAAATGTCTGAATTTTCATAAGATTGTCAACTCTTACAAAATTTCATGCCGGAATTCCAAAATCTTGAGAGATCTCAAATGAAAACATCAAAAATTCAGCATATTTGGCACAGGATCTCTGCATAAGGTTAATTATTATTTTTATTTGCTTGCTTGCTTACTAAAAAGTATAACCCACCCTTTCCCTAAGACTCTGAATGGCTTACATGCAATATAAGTAGACAAAATCATATAACATAAATCATAAAACAGCACTGAAACATCATAAGACATCACTAAAACATCAAAAAACATTCCTGGAACAGACAAATACCCCAGTAAAAAGCCAAGTCTTTGCAGCCTTTTGAAATGAAAGGATGTGGAGGCTTTTTGAATTTCAGGAGGCAGCTTACTTTATATTTATTTATTTATTTATTTATTTATTTATATATTATTATATTTTAGAAAGTTTAAAATATAAAGTCGAAAAGAAAAGAAACATCAGAAAAGAAAAAGCGTAGAAAAAGAAAAGTAACTTCCAACTTTCTTTGGTAGAGGTATAAATGTGGAATACGCTCACCTCTTACTCTAATATCTAAAGATTAACATAGTAAAAGATAATTTTTAATCTAACATTCAAAAAGGTCATAGAATTAATCTATTTCAACAATACATAGGATTAGTACAAGATATTTCTATCTATAGGTATAAAATAAATCAGTCATCAAATCCCAAAATCAAAATTGCATTTTTTTGAGTATCAAGCAAGAAGTCCAAGAGTGGTTTCCAATTAGAAACAAAGCTGGACAATGTCCTTTCTTTAAGCAAAGTCGTCAGTTTTGCCATCTCTGCCAGTTCCATTAATTCCAATATCCATTCTCTGGTTGTAGGTATTTGTAGATCCTTCCATTTTTGCTCATATAAAAGTCTCGTTGCAGTTATCATATAAAGAAGTAAGTTTCCATATTGTTTTTCCATTTGTTTATCCATTATACCTAAAAGGAAGATGTTTCGGGCCTTTTATGAATTTACAGGTAATAACCAGCACTTTGAATTATACCTGAAACATATATGCAACCAGAGCACACCTGCAGAATAGCTGTTGCATTTCTGACATGGCTCTTACCTGATCGCCTGCAGGCTGGTGTGCTTTGTACCAGCTGAAGTTTCCAAGTAGTCTTCAAGGGTAACCCTATGTAAAGGATTTGCAGAGATCTAGTCAATAAGTAATAAGGGTGAGGTTATCGTTGCATTTTTAAAAAGGACATTTGGAGAAGAGCAACCGATCCATTGCACAACGCTGGGTGATGGCCCTAAGACTAGAAAAGTTTATCCAGCCTAGGATCACACATCACTACAGGCTCTGTAGTGGCTCTGCGCAATGGCATAATACAAATATTTAATTAGGCTGCCAGAACAATAAAAGTGCACTTCTGATGATAAAGAATGGAGACGAAACAAAGCGGTTTACATTTACAGATGGCCCTGGCAGGCCTGTACAGTAAGTCTGATAACTCAGCAAAGCTGCTATGCACGCAAAGCAAGCCTTTCAGCAGGTTCGGCACCTTGGATTATTATTAAGTGAAACGTGTGCTGAGAATGCAGTCAGAGTAACATTGGAGTTCTCTGGCACGGCTACGCCTGATTCGCATTATACCAACTGCTGCTGCTTGTGCATTACAGCCTTTGCGTTCTGCTGCAAGAAACAGGAGACTATCGCTGCAGCGATGACATAACATCCCTCTTTTCCTCTTGCCCAAATGTTTTCCGAAAGGAAAAAAGGAACCCAGGGATGGCTACGGGATGTTTCATTATTTTCTCAAGAATGCAAGTTTGGTCAAGATGAAAGTGTATCTAGTTCAGTACAAACTACTCGTGAGAAGCCCTTCAAGCGGACACACACAATGAAAGAGGTGACTTTTGGACTACTTCTTTTATTGCAATTTAACAGGCATAATACTGTTTTCACCCTATAAAAATACCACAACTAGAGACAGCGGCTCCCTCTTGCCTTCGTGTATGCAATGTACCGTGTGAGAGACTTCTAAAAAAGCAAAGACCAGAGTAAAAAAAAAAAAGTAATTAAACTTACATCGAATTCAACAGTCTTTGTGTACAGTAGTTTGGATTGGAGGCTTGCTTTTTTTTTTTAAAGTTTTAATATGGTGGTTTTATGATGTTGGGGTTACCATGGTATCTGCAGTACAATCAACGTAATACAGAATTGTTTATGATGAGGTGAGCCGCCTCAAGTCTTGCATGGAGAAGCCTACAAATTATGGAAACAGATAAGCAAATATGTAAAACTAGCATGTATACCCAAATATCTCAGTTTATTATAAGGGATGGCTCCTTTTTGGATTCTGTGTTTAGTTTCTAACCAGTTGGTGTCCCTCTCTTATCTCAATTTTTGTTTACAAATGGTGCTATTCAGTTTTTTTCTGCTTGGGATCTTTTGATGTCATATTCCTGAATGGACAGGAGACGAAGTGACAACACAAGAGTCATAGCACGCCAGTAGTGGGGAATCTCACCCCTCACCTATCATTTGCCTTCTGGATTCTTTTATTTTACTGTTTTAGCTGCACTAGTTCTATCTGAAAGCTCAACACACATTATTTCCTATATTCTGTTCGGTAAATCAAGAGGAAAGCATGCTGTTGATGTTCAGGGATTTGATAGTGAATGTCAGCGATGTGATCCTTGGTCTCTGGACCAAGGACATCCACAGTGACAGGGACTGGCTTCAGAGTGTGACTGAGTGATCCAAAGCCCACTCTTTTTAAACATGCATTGCATGTATTGCATGCATGTAAAAAGAGATTGACCAGTTGTGCCCACCATTTTGAAGCCAATGACCATCACTGTGGGTGCCCCTGGTCACCAATGTAACATCGAGAGGACATTATCCTATCGAATCCAGGATTTTGTGTCTCATGGTACACCAAATGCCTTTAGGAAGGTCATATATAAGACATAAGGGTAGAATTCTTATTTTAATCTTGTTAACAATATATATTAATTAGTGGGGAATGGACAACTTTTTTGTAGTCTTGGGGCCACAGCTCATCCTTCTTGACAGTCCAGTGGGCCATAACAAGCCTTATTATAATTTACAGTAACTAAACATCTCTATGTCATAGATTTTATATTTTTTGAAGACTGAAAAGCAGTGCATTTGATTTTACAGACGTTTAGGGTGTTTATTTATTTATTTGTGATAAAAAGCTAGAGAGAACACATAAGAATGACTTAACAATAGAAAGTAATGATAAAAGAATCCTTCAGACTCCATAAGCCAATATTTATATCAAAAGCTATTCTTGGAAGACTGAGTGTCTTTTAATACCAATTGCAATGGCACATTTTTTTCAATTCTCATGGGAATTTAATGGGACTGATCTCTTAACAAGAAAAATACCTTCTCAGATTGGGGATAACCCAAGCATCTGCTAATAATGAAATAAATTAGCTTTAAATTCCAAGCATAGTACAGAAAACAGGACTGGAAAACATATGTGACTGTTTCAACCTATCCATACAAGCACATTAAAAGACATTCTACCGTCCCTCTACCACCTTCGCGGGTAGGGCATGAAACCTTCCCATGATGAATGACCTTCTCTCTTGGGCAGAGAAAGTATTGTGAAAGTATTTAAGAATTGCCTAAGGTCTAGTAGGGAGGTCAATATACTGGTGATGTGAGGAGTTAGATCTTTCATTCAATCGATCTAAGTTGAATACTCTCTGCTTAGTTTTGGCCATAGCTTTTCCTAAACCCAACATAAATGAAGTGTGAATTGAGATTCCTTAGTGAAGCAAATCAGAAGTAAATTGTTCCTTCCAAGAAAAGGTCTATTTCAGCCCTTCCTTCAAATGGCAGACTCTCATGCAGGCCCTATTAAGACAAAGCCAAGCTCTAGCTAGAGAAATGAATTAGCTGCTGAGAGGGCACATAGCACAGTTCTCATGAATTTTGAGTGAACTGTTTCTAACACAGATATGTCCTTCTAAGCACAGAGTTGTGCACCATATAGTGTAAGCCTTAATACCTCACCTTGAATAGTTTAACTGCTGCTGGAATACAGTTACATTCTGATAGCTTACAACTCTGATTATTCATTACTAACCATGCAACCATGTTGTGAGTTTGGTATTTCCAAGAAGTAGAAGAATGAAAATAAATGCCAAGATATGTAAAAGCGTTAACTTGTTCAACTTGGTGGTTGTTGAATTTCCAGTCAAATAGGCTGTTGATACAATGCTTAGAGAATACAGCCACCTTCATATGAATGATCGATTTCTCATTTTTCATCATGACAGTATGACATTAATGCACATAGACCTTGCCAAAATCCATCTTGGGACATAGATAAGTAGACAAGATCATCAGCATACACCATAGGGGAACTGCCAAAGTCAGGGGGTAGTAGTCACAACTGGCAAAAGTTCGTATACTGTTAGTAACATAGATGTAGAATAATAAAGAGGCCAAAATTATCCCAGCATTTCCAGTTTTATTTTAGTGTTTTTGTGCCCAAAATCACACTACCGAAATTTGGTCATTTTGTCATCAAATTTTGGTGGTGTGATCTCAGGCTGTTTTGGGGATTGCAAATAATGAGCTAGGAAGGCCATGTGTGGTCCACTGTCTATAAGTTGCCACCCGCAACCGCCACCCCAACTGAAGGTATACTGCCTTAACTTCTGGTGGTAGTGTACAAGCATCTAGAATAATAGTCAAATGTAGAAGGTAGATGTATTATTTCAGAGTAGCTACCAGATGTGCAAGACCCTTGGCAGACACTTCAGCAGGAATCTTGGCAATAATGAAGATGAAGTTGTCTCCTAAAGGCAAAGTACCCTTTCCAACCCACATTAGAAAGTGACTCTCCTGAAAGTACAGCAAAATCGCCCCCCCCCCCCCAAAAATCCAGGAGTTGATATCTATCATGCTATTTCCCTCACAATAGTTTTGGAAGCCCAAAAGAAATGTGACAGCCTGTGAAAGCATTAGTGGGAAATTAAAGGAGCAATTGGCAACACCACTTCTCAGCTACCAAATATTACAAAGTATTGTTTAGTTCTACAAGGATTTCATGTTCAAATAATTGTAGAACACACTGCCAGGTTCATCACTGAAAACCAGGTTTCCATTAAATGCCCAGAAAATTTCAAAACTCACCTGAAGATCAGAAGATTAGCCATCCCTCATGTTCTTGTCTACTTAGATGGCAGGGAGAAGAGTCCTAGTTTATCCTGACATCTGATAGAACTTCATCACCACTAGGTAAATGCATTGTGTTCCTATCCAAACATCCTTTTCACATGCAATCTGATGGCAACATTCTCACTTTTTTCCCAGGAACAGATTGCAATTTTTTGGACATGGTGTTACAGGAACACACACACTCATTACATTTTATCCCTCCAGGAATCCCTGGAAACTTACACTCTTTGAAAAAGAATATTTGTTCATCACTCAAGAGATGGGCCACTTCTACAGCAACAGTTCTTCATTCTACTCCCAAACCCATCATTCTCCAACACAATAAAGGTTGAACTATTAAAAAGCAACACTACAACAACTACATGGAAGCAAATTTTGCAATCTCCAAAAACAGACTCCATCATAGCACAGGAACAGCAATGAGTGGAATGTGAGAAATGTCCAACATTCTCAAAGAATAAATGAAACAATGTATATTTGGGAAAGATCCATTCAGAAACATGGTATATTTGAAAAGGTTTTGTTTAAAAAGGCGTACATTAAAGTCTGTTGTGTCTTTTTTTTTAAAAAAAGCATGCATATGTCAGTATCTCTGTACATTATGGGAAATTGTTGATGAGAACAAATGTGTATTTTCCAGTATTAGTTTTAAATTTCCACATTTGATTGAATAGAACAATCGGTGACACTTAAAATGAACAGATTTAGACTGAACTATAATCCGTAGCTATCTGCAGAGGAGTGAGACCTTTTTATCTCACCTGTAAAATTGTGAAAGTCATTTCTACATAACTCTGTTCTTTATTCATATTTTCCAGAGAGAACATATTTGTTCCTGAGCCAGGAGATGACTGAACTGAATATATTCAGCAATCAACATTCAGCCAGACATGGATGTAGCACATTAAGAAACAAGAAACCATGGGGAACACACATACACACACACAGAAATATATGGAGAAAAAATGAGGAAAAAAAATCCAAAAATCCCTCATTTCTCTCCAGATCTAGCAAAAAGGACATGCTATGGATCCTTCTTTGAAACTCTGACTTTTTGTGGGACCCAGATGTGCCTTCCCAGATGTTGGAACAACCTTCTCCCTCAGAGACTAGATGGCCCTGACCCCATTGGCCTTCTGGAAGGCTGCAGAGACTCGGCTCTTTCCTCAGGCATTAGGGTCAGGATATTAGCGGAGTTGGATTTTACTCTTAGTGTGTGAGATGTTTTGAGGTGCCTTGGTTGTAGGATGATTATTATTTTTAATTGTATTCTCCACTGTTTTATATTGGTTTTCTATTAATATGGATTTTTGTGTACTGTTTGTTAGCTGCCCAGAGTGACATGTTTAAGATGGGTGGCCATATAATTTTTCCTAAATAAATAAATAGATGGTCTTGTTAACCACATGGCTTCCTAATTATATGGTTTATTATATGGTTTCTTCTGGCTGCCGCGCTATATGGAATAAACCATTTTTTTTTTGAGGGTGTGCATACTTGGAAAATTATTCAGAAGAAATGCTTCAGGCCTCATATTAGCATAGCACCTTGCTCCTATTAAATTGAAGCAGCCGTACCTTTTTCAGGTTTTCACATGGCCCTGAAGAAAAGATATCATTGCTTTAAAGAGTTTACTGCTTAAATTGACTTTTAAAACAGCATCGTCGTTTTTGCACCTCCTTTGGAAGTCCAAAGTTGGGAGTTGTGGTAGAAAGAGATTTCACTATCCTGGCTTCTTTGCCTCATCCATAAATTCACATAGGAACATCTCATACACTATGGTTCCTTACCTTTATCTTTTAGGCTTGTTGTCTGGACTGTGACATTCATATCAGATGTGTCTTCATCTTCACATCCTTCTAACTGCAGCCCCAACGCAGCTCAGTAACCATTTTGATATGACATGCCCTCATGATGTTGCCTTCATCTCATCTCCAGCCCATGGCTAAGGCAGCTTAAAGTTGTCTTTAGCAGTTCCAGTTTTAAAGCAGTATCTTCCCTCTTCTTTCGACACCATTTTTGCAGTGGATGTAATCTACTCTCTTCACCAGTGGCTGATGACAGGATCAGAGGCTAGGATTTGTCCATCTCCTATTGACATTTCAGGCTGGGACAGGCTTCTCCCATTCCTCTGGTAACTGGGCACTGCCCTCCCTGGCCATTTTGGCTTGGGCTGCAGGATGCTTGACCTTTCTGAAATGCTTGTCTGGTCTTATGGGAGTTCCTCATATAGACAGGTTTAGTGCTCTTTTTTTTTTTTTTTAACAGAGGTGTTAGACGTGTGTTTAATTAACAAGACTAATGTTTTCTTGAGGAAGTACTAGTCTTGTTGTATGCAGAAGCTTGACCTAAAATGAGAGAGACAGGTTCTCCCAGCTGTGTGTGGCGGGTTCTGTCACCAATTAGCACATGACAGATTTTTTACCGTTTCTGCTGATGAGGTTTTGAGTAGTCATACTTTTTCATTACTTTGGTGATGGGGATGGGCCATTTTGCCCATTCCATGACTATTTCTGGGTGCAGCCAGCAACGACTATTTGTCCCAATTACACTTGCCCAGCCCCCTCCTACCATACGTTAAAGAGACCTATTGATGACTGTGTTCCCAACAGCAGGGGACCTTCTGTGGGAGGGGACATGAAGCCAGGGGACTCCACCAATCACTTGCCCGAACTTGTCTTGAATTAAAATTCTAGGGACAGCACCCTCATCTCCCCTGTTACTGAGGCAGAGCAGCACTATTTTTGTGAGTGTACTTTTCGGCCAGCACAAGGACTGGAGAATTGCATTTTGACATCTGATTGTGGACAGACAGGAGTAGGCAGGAGGTTGTTATACATAACTGGGCTGGAAAACTCCAAATGACCACTAGACACCAACAACGTATCTCTTTGCTGGCTTCTAGTTGTTATCTAGTTGTTATGAATTTTGCAGCCCAGATACATTGTGCCTCAAGTTGACAGATCAGAATTTACAAAGAGATGGCTAAATGCTATTAGTTCTGGTAAAAAAATGAAGATCCTTCTGCTTTCAGAACCTCGTATATAAACAAAGTTATCTTCTTCATTATTGGTCTTCCTGATAAAATCTCCAACTGTGTGTAAATTTCCCTCGGCTTTATGGGTGAGAAGCCAGGCTTATTTACTTAAGGGCCATATTCATTCAGCCTATAGTTGCTCTTCCTTCTTATGCACAAATTCAGCTTAAAAAGCAAATTTGGTGTAAATGGCTTCTGCTGAACTTCAAAGCCGACAGTCAAGATGAGGGTAGGTTTTAAGTGAGGAAATGACATATCTGAGCAGTGATCAGTTTTGCTCTCTAGGCAAGTCTATTTAAAAGCACTTTCCATTTTAAATATAGCAATAAAATACCAGGCTAGCAAACCTCCTTGATAAGGCTAAAAGCAATACATCCAAATCCAATCTAAATTTGACATTGCCTAGAACAAGAATTCACATTGATAAGTCAGGACTCGTTTACAGTGCAATAAATGGGTGGGTAGCTATAATATGGGTATTAAACTTGTAAAATATATTGATGGCAAGCAAGGGCTAAATAAATAATTTACTGTGAATAGATTGGAAATCTTTATGTGGTACTTAATTGACCATTCATGCTCCTGTGTTCTTGATGGCTTTCTATTTTGTATTTTCTTATTATTCTCTCTCTGTGTGTGTGTGTATGTGTGTGTGTGTGTATGTGTGTGTTTTTTACAGGAGCTCAGTTTTCCCATGTGCATTTCATTTACAACTCTGGTTAACACATCTCAGGAAACTGGTCCAGTTTCCATCTCTATCTTGTCAGTCAATTACATTCCCCTGGACATGCCCGTTTAAAATAATTAACTGCCTTTCCTGCATACGAAGCAACTGCTTTTGTTTTCTGAATCCATCTTGAAATTGTTGTGACTCTTCATTGTGAGACTGCATAGTTGCTGCTGATGGAATTTAGCAAAGTTCAAGACCCTTACTATTTCTGTCGTGAGGCATTCTTACCTACATAGGTCACCTTTACTGATGCATCATACATTCAGAATCCGATTCTTACTTATTCATAAGAGACGTCTACTGTGTTTTTTCAGAGCTCACTGCGTACTCACTGTGCTTATGACTCCAGCCTGAAAGGGACAGAGTTTGCTTTTCCTGAATGGGACTCTTAGATGCCAAGCAGAGTCCTTGGGGCTTAAGCATCATTTTGGACTTAGAACAAAATTGTAACATGTTCCTCCTTCTGTATATATACAGCAGCCCCATCCCAAACCCTGTCATACTTTGTTTCTATAGCCAGACAGACCAGTATTTATATCCTTGGATAATACTAGCTAGATTGCTTGTGGCCTGTAAACTCTGCTAGTAGCATTTGAGCCTACTGTCACTGGATTAGTGGTGCCTCTTTATGATGGTACATTTATCTCCCCTACCAGCTGTCCCTCACTCCATTCTCTGCTCTAGGGCCAATGGCTTTCTTTAATTAATTAATTGACTTTTAAGTAGCAGTCACCGCTTTATGCAGCAGGTTCCTTGCTCACATGTAGAAACACAGATTCAAAGGCTGTTGAACATGGGGTTATTTGAATGAGGGCAGGTCTTACTGGGAACATTTGCATATCAGCACTCTCAATTTTTATAATAGCTGAATATAGCTCACGTCACGGAGAATAGCACAAATTTCTCTTAAACAGTAAGTTCTAATTTGATTCCAACAATATTTCCCTTTGTTTTGAAATATGTTTCTGGGCTAGCAAATTATCGGCTTGGTTTGTGCATCATAATAAACAATGATCCTGTTTTAATCATGGCTAGTTGTATAAGCCACCATAGCTGGAGTCACACATCATTTTAAGCTATAAACCATGGTTTACCAATCAAAATGGCTGGGTTCATGCAATATGCTATGCCCAAACCAAGGAAGCCTAGTGTAGTGGTTAAGGCACCAGGCTAGAAATGGGGAGACTGTGAGTTCTAGTCCTGCCTGGGGCACAAAGCCAGCTGGGTGATTTTGGGCCAGTCACTCTCTCTCAGTCCTAGGAAGGACGCAATGGCAAACCACTTCTGAAAAACCTTGCCAAGAAAACTGCAGGGACTTATCCAGGCAGCTGCTGGGAGTTGACACTGACTCGAAGGCACCCTCTCCTAACAAAAGGACCCTACCAAGCAAACCACATTATGATCCAGTCAATGTTTTGTTCACACTGTCTTAACAAGCTATGAAGAATAAAGATGCAGGGAAGTAAGTTGCTATTAATATTTCCAAGATTTATTCATTTATTGATTAAATGCTGATTTTTTTTCATTTATCTGAATACTAGCATGGTATAACTGAAAATGGCTTGATGGTACATAACCAATCAATGACAATAAAACAAAGAAGCATAATCTACACAAATGTCTCATTGTGATGATGAGATTGGAGCCAGGTCTCCCTGAAACTCTGGTATAAACTATAAACTATCCCCTTCTCTCACACTCCAGTTCTTGGATTCTGAGAGCACCACAATGTTATTGAATTGACTTAAGAAAATGATTGCCTGTTCCGCTTTGTGGGGCCAGTAACCATTCTTGAAGACAGCTTTCTTCACACCACAGAGTTTTATAATGGGATGACGATATTGTCAGTTGTACTTTTTACCCCTTTCCTTAGATACTTACCTTTTGCACAGCAGAATCAATATTTTGCCTGAGTCTCTGCTGGAACCCCTGTCTAATCATGCCAGCTCAGATCAGATATGAACAGAGAAGATTCAGATGATAAACCTAGTGCCGAGATGAGCTCAGGTAAGAAAATGTAATTCTGCAGCTGCCCAAGTCTCAAGTTATTTAGGTTTCTGGATGACAGCTTATGGTTGACAAGAATATATCAGTTACCATAAAAGTAAGGGCTAATGACATCACTTCCTTATGACCTCTGGGGCTTTGGTAGTAACCCATACAGATAAATTATTCACGTATAAGGTATTAAACCTAGAAATATAGTCTAGATCAGGAGCAGCAAAATATTTTGAACAAGCTCTATAAGCCCCATCCAGCTCACCCAATAGTAAAAGATGATGGGAGTTGTAGTCCATCACATTTTAAAGCTGCCAAGTTCTTTCCCCTTTAGCCAAGTTAAAGCATTAGTATGGCCTTTTTACTTACTCATTGCCTTTCTTTCAACACAATTAGCTCCTATTACCATTTGTTTACATGACTTGCTTAAGAAAAGAGTATCTGCTCAGTCCCAACTGAGCTCATGCACTGAAATCGCTACCTCAAAAAGACAGTCATAAGAAGGCATGGCATGATTAAAATTTTACTTGCTGTTTTCATAAAGACCAGAGAGCTTTCTCTGTAGGTATCAGCTCACCTTTTAATAGCTAGGCCAAAAAACTGTGTGTGTACTTATAACATGCGTACTGTGTCCACTAAGTGCACGCAAAACATAACAGAATTAATTGAACAACCACAGCAAAGGAGGTCAAAACCCAACAAACATTGAAGTACTCATAATGACCCTGGAGAATTTAAACAGATGGACTCTTGCAAAGCTAACAGGATTCCTGCTGGTGAGGATATCTTAGGTAAAATTCAGAACGCCTCATTAAACTGCCAGCTAGCTACGTGGTGCCACTCATGTGGATCAGACCAGGGATGCATCATCAATGTACATATGATATATATCCATATATTAGGAATGGCTTGACTTGCAAAATTCATGCCTCCTTCCACGTTTGAGCCCTTTTGAAATTTCATGGGCAGGGAGCTGTTTGAGGGCTTTGGTCCAGCTCACCAGAGTGGAAGAAACAAGATTTGGAGCCTTCATCCTTCTCTATCTTGCAGTGGTGGTGCTAAGGGATTGCAGTCAGATTTGTTTTCCTACCTAAGCAAGGAGGAACAAAGTGTTTTTCAGGGACAAAGGAAAAGTTGACAGAGAACAACAGCAACCGGAGATCGGCAGTTTCTTCAGCTTAGCAGGGATGATCAAGTTTTACTTGGTTTTATCAATTAAAACCCACCCTTCAGTCTTAGAACAACTTAAGGGAATTTTTAAAAATCACATTAAAAACATACAGCCCACCCCACAGATGAGGGCATAAGAACAATCAAATGTAAAAAGCACCTTAAAAACATTTAAGAGAAAGGATCAACATTTTAGCAAAGTAGACCAGTGTTTATTTGCTGCCAAGAACATTTCAAAGGCGATAGAAGGTAAGCACCTATAAATTCGTTGGAGAGTCACAACTGTAAAGTCGCTCCAACAGCTGCCTTTTTCACTTCAGATAAAATGCAATATTCTTGATCTCACTATACATGAGAGTATTGCCAGTTTTTGGAGGGCTGAATTGCCAGTTCATCAACACCATTTTTTCCCTCAGAGATAAAGAACTGGACAAATGAGTAGAGTAACTGTATAGTAAGATATGTCTGAAGGTGAGTGGATAGGCAAGCGCATGTTGAAGTAGGTGATTCCTCAAGATATTATAGAAATTGTAGCTGTCAAGAGCTATTTAGCTTATCACTGCCTTATGTTCCTAAAGTTGGGAACATAAAAACTCAGAATTTTAAGGCAAGGAGAGGCTGTTTAGGCCTGGCTCGCTGCAAGAATACCAATTGAAGCATCCTGGAGAGATGACTGTCTCGTCTCCAGTAGAGACTATCAGGGAAAACAGTAACAACAGCATTGTCCAAACAATGGAAGACTATCTTATAATGCATTGGGGCCTGTCGGCATGAACAGCTTGCCCCACTGTGACTACAGACCACTGACCATTTCTTGAAGACAAGAATACACAACATTGTCTTCTAACTACACCTAGCCCACCAGGAAGGCAACCTGTCAGGGGTCATGGTAAATGTGATCTGGGAAGAACATGAAGCCATTATCATGGCCAAAACAGAGGAAGGGACTGAAATCTGGGAAGGAATATGCTTTATTTCCAGCTGGTTTACACACAGGAGCCTACCAGGTTAAGGTAGCAGTGAGAAGAAGCTTTCATACAGTGAATCTAGGAATGTTTATATTTCCGAGATTTCAAGCAGGAAATTTCCCAGTTCTCCCTAGAGATTCCAGGCCCTCAGATTCTGAGCATCAGGCTTGATAAGAGATATATACACTGTGTTTGCATTTGCTATCTCCTTTGAATATGCTTGCTGAATTACAAGCTTACCTTTTAGGGCCTTGCAAAGATGTGATTCAAAGCATTTTTTGCCTGAATGTAGTGCTGTTGTTTCTTTTATATTAGTTTGCATCTTCACCTTTTAATTTGCTGGGTTTGGACTGTAAATGCAAATAAGAAGATATGAAAATTTGATTCAAAGGTGATTCAGTGCACCAGATCAGATGTGCTCCAATTGATTTGGCCATTCAATGGATTTTTGCATATAAGCATAGTTTTATTAGACCAAAAATCTATGAATTGATTTGACAGTTTGAAGAGACTCTTAGTATTGAATTGTAAATCTGAATGAAATCAACAATTCAACTTTGATCTTGCCTGATCTCTAGATCCTTATAACTTAACTGCTGCATGCTCCTGGGAATTTTTTGGCAATTTCTTTATTCTGTGTCTACTTGCAAGGCTTTCTCAGGGGTTCCTTATCCTGATCTGTTTGTATGGTACTGATTGGTCCTGGAGAGAGCCCTAGATTGACAGAATGTGCAGCAGTCACTTCAGGTAGCCATTTCGAGAAAGATGAATAGGTTGGGGCTGGGATAGCCTATCCCACATTGACAAGGCTACCTGCTGACTTTGTCTGCTAATACTGCACTTTACTTTTGATGGAGGTGATGCACTAATTGACAGCTTCACAAAGACATCTTTTTTCTGAGCTGAAAAATTAGATTAGGTAAATGAATAAGGTCATTGCAAAGTAAAAATAGTTAGGTGGTTTACATTGTTCCTTGCTATTAGCTCTACAGAGTCAAATCTCATCAGGATTATTTGCTTGTGGTGTATCAGGCAAATTATTAATGTCTGAGGAATGAATAGCTGGCTGAGGAATTCTGGGAGTTGAAGTCCACACATCTTGAAGTTGCCAAGTTTGAAAAACACTGCTGTAGACTAAACTGGGAAGCTGAAAACAGTGCACTGGAATAAATTAATAGCAATCCACTTCCATACAGTTGCTAAGATATTTGCGTGAATGCATCCATGTAGTTACCCAAGTTTGACTCAAAGGCGGTAAAGTAGGATTACCTTTTTGATTATGACAGTAGAAAACAAGTGGCTGCTTTCGTTAGTAGGATTTAACCACCAGATAATTCAGCAGAATCAGCCTTACTTTCAAATGGACAAGTTAAAATGGCCACAGAATGATTGTTTTAGTTGCAAAGAATATTTGTCCAGAAATGTGGCCTGCTGTTGAGGGGATCAAACATGAACTGTTTGTAAATGATATTTGTCATAACCCAAAGATCATTGGTAATGTATTGGTGGTTGAGATATGTTCTTAAATGTTGGGAGAGGAGTAGAAGAGCGACAACAGCAGCACCATTTTCAGCAAAACTAAGACGGCTGCAAAATGATGACCCATGTGCAGTGATATCATCATGTGATGCTACCATTATGAACTTGCAACCTGATATCATCATGTCATTATTTGCCTCCCCTGTGGAGCCCAGGCAGAGTGGGCAGGTGACAAGTAACAGTGGAAGAAGTCTTTTGTCCCCCTGCCCTTATTGGTGATTATGTCATTATGCTTTCATCCCACCCACATTCTCATTGCTCCTTTCTACGCTTTTCCCAACTATGCCTGCTCCTTAAATTGGTATGATGCTACTTGTTTACAGTTTAGTCTCTACAATTGCTATATCTAAAGATACTACCAGAATTATTAGATTTCATTACTAAAGCTACAGCCCAAGGCCTGTGGCATCCTAACCACCATATGATTTCTTTTCTATCATTATAACTTAATGATTCCATGTAATGTATTATTTATTACCATGATTTTAATATCTCTGAGCCACCTAGAGTTCAGGACTGAGCAGTGGATACAATTCATGCATAAATTGCATAAATGAGTACAGTAAATGTGTTCTTTTATTACCTTATTTAAATTCTATGGAAGAGATCCAAGATAGCAAACAATTAGAAATTAAAAATATTTTCCAAATGTAAAGACAAACTAATAAAAATGAATGGCATGATGTTAAATAGGAAAAAAAAAAACCTGACACATCAGTAAAGAATTCATCGTGAAGATGATCCAGGCCAACAGATTGGCTGGGGACCATCTTCAATATTTATGAGAAGATGAGGAAGATTGAGGATGAGGACAATGATGTAAAATAAGTAGGGATGCCTTGTGCAGGATTTTTGATGTCTTTTTCTTGGGGTTTGAAAGAAACTGTTAAGTGTTTCCTTTGTTATGTGAAGCCTATGTTAAAATTTATACTACAATGCTTGTGTGTTTCTAGCTTCCGCATGGTGGACAATGGTGCCACTGTCTTCTGGCAATTGTGATGCAAGGAGATGCATAACAGAGGTCAGAGTCTTTCAAGCATTCTTGCAGACTGACTGTTTTCCAGACAACATTGGATAGTAGTTCTCTGTTCATTCTTGGGAAAGTTAGGATCAAATCCTTACTTCGTGGGGAAGCTTTGTAACCCTTTTGCAATTTCCCGGTATATCTTTGCCTGCCTCACAGAATCACTGTGACAATCTTATGAACAGAGGAAGAATCATTCACATCACTGGAACGAGCAGTGTCCATACTGGCAGTAATCAGGCTGCACAGAAAAAAGAAATGGACATACAAGATGAAGAATGGAGTAATTCACTGGCTTGCTTTAATTTAAAAAAATCAATCTACAACACTGTGCTTTTTAACTGGCATTGGTTGCAGGGGTGTCTGCAAGATATGGTCAAATAAGTCAAGATGGTGGTCACATTGTATATAAAAAACAGGTGGGGCTTCAGTCATACTGTGGCAGCTGCCATTTTGACTTTTTTGACTACACCCTGCAGACACCCTTGATTGGTGGGAAAAAAGCTTTGTCAGCCTGCCTATTGAGCCAACAGAAGAACAGCCTTTTCTGTTAGTGGTGAATGTTGCAATATAACCCACTTTCACTCTATGATGCCAGGAACAGACAGGAGGGCAGGAGGGACTGGTAAAAGCTTTCATATTACCCTTAAAATGTGTTGAGGCAGTTCAAAGGCCATGTAGGATATTTGCTTATGCCAAAAAAAAATAAAATAAAAATAAAATAAAGCAAGTGTGTAGTCTTGTTAAGAAAAAAATATGTACAGCAAGGCTCCTGGGAGCAAGGATTATCCTCTTCAGTAAACATTGTTTTGATGTTTTGCTAAACAAAATCAGATGATTTCTTTTGCAAGGGAAACGAAAATAAGAGTCTAACATGGATAGAAATGTAGTTAAACAGCAGAATTGTGATTTCCTGTCTACTCCCCACACCCCCAGTACTAAATGGGAGACAAGTGTAACAAAATGGCTACCGTACTTATGTATTTCTTTTATTGTTACAACAACAAAACATACTATAACAATTAAAACATCCACAATAAATCAAACAACATTTATCCAAATAACACCAACACAATTAATTAATTCATTAACTAACTCAGTGTTGCTCAAACTTGGCCACTTTAAGATGAGTAGACTTCCACTCATCTTAAAGTGGCCACGTTTGGACAACTAACTAACTAACTGGACAACTAACTAAAGTGGCCAAGTTTGGACAACTAACTAACAACCAAATTCCACATTCATAAAAATATATGTTGACAACATTAACAGGCTGTGTGCACGCAATGTGCTTAGCCAAGTCAGTTAAAGGTCTGATGGTTGCACACTCACCTAACATATCAAGCTTGGTTAGTTTAAACCTTAGTTAGTTTTTTGTGGGTTAGCATCTTGTGTAACCACCACCTGTTTAGTTTGTCTTTAGGTTAATGAATTGCATAAATACAGAAAGTGGACTAATTCAGTGACTGAGTTAAGTATGTTGTATGAACCAAGTCAGTGTGCTCTTAGTTTGATTACTGATTACTTAGAACAGCATTAAGCAGCCTTCAGGCTGCATATCACCCACAGCTTCTGATATGTTCCAAGCAAGGGCAGGAGAACTTCCCATATTGGAAACAAAGTTCTTGACTGAACCATGGTTTCACATGTCACCTTTGCCAGGTGGAAGCTCCCCAGTTGCTAGTTGAGTGACATTACACAGACTCACATACAGAGAGATAAGAGAGAGCTTTGAACAATCTTATTTCCTGGATTAATTGCATGGATGAGCATACCCAATTAAGGACTAACCCAATTACAGTATGCCCAAGAAGACAGCATGACATCACTCTACTAATACAACCAGGGAAAGCAACAGTGACTAAGAAAACTGAAGAATGTCCAGAAAAAGTAGTAGTCAGGCAATGCTGAAAACATATTCCTGTATTCCCTGCAGTGGTGGTGTAGTCAGAGTAGGCATGTCAAATTCAGGCCCCAATAAATGATGGGATTCATTCTCAATGCCTACCTGGGTTTTCAATTGGAACCCACAATCTTCTGCCCTTCAAGCAACTTGCTTTTTCAAGTTGCAATACAGCAGAAGACCCATATTGTTCAAAGAAAAATAGTCAAAAATCCAACTGGGCACCCTTTTTAAGTTCAGATACAGCTCCTGAGTAGAGAACCAGATATGACTGTCTGCTGCCTCCTGTAAGAACTAGTAGTTTTTAATCTCTCTCTCTCTCTCTCTCCCTCTCTCTCCCTCTTTTTCTCTCTCTCTCAATCACAACCAGGTCTAGGGAATTACTGTAAGAAAAATCAAACGCATGACATGGGGACAGGAGACAAAACACTTAAGCAGCAAATATTGTTTAAATAGGAAGAGGTTATGTTCACCCACATTATACAAAAGCACCTCATTATAAATTAAGCGCATGTGAAAAGGAAAAATCTGTGTTCAATTTCACTAGGATTTTTTTGAGAAAGGATGGAGAAAAAGCAAATACTATCTTTCCCTGCTTAATTCTGCACTTCCAATTCTCTTACTGTATTGGGATGAGTTATTGAGTTGTTCTGAATTTACTAAATTACTGTACATCTAGGCTAAAAATGCAATTCTGTGTACACTGTCATAGGAATAGTTCATCTGAATAAGCCTATATAGGTTTGTAAATTTAGTAATACTTTAATCACATTGAATACATGGAGGCTTTAGTCAGCTAGCATTTAACAGGGCTGATACAAATCCAATGCATGAAAAAAAGATCCTAAATTCAGAGTGGCAACATCTAAGTTTGTTTTGAGTTTATACTCTGTTGAACTTATTAAACCATATAAGGGCAAAAATTGTTCATTTTCATAGTGCTGATAAAGCCTTTTAAAATCGTGAGTGTAAAATAAATAAGTGGATCTTAATAAATTGATCCACATTTTGATTTGGTTAATATATTTCTATGTAAGAATATATGAATGATATATTTTATTGTGTGTTTTTCTACTGTTCTGTATTGGTTCTGATAAACACAAACTTTAACAATTTGCAAAGGCTGTCAAAAAGGTTTTTTTTGGCATAATGCTATTTATTGGAACAAAATGTTATTTTGTAAAGATGTAAGATTAAGTAGACTGTCTCCGTGGAATTAATGTTGTATCCTATAGGTAAAGCAGTGACTATAACATGTAAATGTGGTGATAAAAATTGCACAAAGAAGGAGATTAGAATTTTATGATACAACATTCAAAGTAGCTTCTTTTTTACATTCCTCATAATTATACAGTACCAGGGTCTTCATAGCTGAGAGGTAGCCAGGGAAGAGGAGATAATTGTAACATATTCCATATACTTTAGTCTTTGGTTGGGAAAATATCCACAGAGTAATAAAAATGTCTAACAAAAATGTATTAGTGAAATAGATCTTAACTTAGAAAGGAAGGATGCAGGCAAAGGAAGGGCATCTTATTAATTGGCTGAATCAATGGATGGCAGGCTTTCTCACCAAGCAATCTCTACTTGTATCAGATAAATTTGTGGTTCACTTATTCCTTAGTTTTCCAAACTAATTTTATCTCTTTTCCTGTCTTGAAATCACTCCGTATCATATTTAAATCAATGTCATAGACAAGCAAACCTGTAAGTTTAATTCGAGTCTGTGAAAAGTATCACCTCCTTCTCTACCTTTGTGGCACCTTTTTATTTTTCTTTTAACATTATTTTGAAAGGATCTTTGTTTCCTTGAAGAGTCATGAAGTCTTTTAAGAAGCAGTTGCAAGAGTAAAAAAAAATCAGTGTCCATGTGTGTTTTGTTCCAGTCATTTCTATGTGTTTTTCTTTGGGATATACACAAAACCTGATGCTTTGAGGATAGGATCTTGTTCCTAGCTTATTTATTGTACCTCACTGGAATGTATGCATGTATCTGGGTGTGTATGTGTAGAGGTATACGCATACAAATGTGTGAAATAAGGTATGTGTGTACATACATATATACATATGTGAAATAAGGAGTAGAATGTGCATGGCTACTTCAGTTATTATGACTTTTCCATATAGATGCTCCCTGTAGCCCCTTATTAATGGTGAATGGATCATCTGATCAATTTGCCATAAGCATAGCTGTCATATTTCATCTCCACCCACAATATTTTAAGAAAAGAGATCCTACTTAGAGCAAATGTGCGTCACGTCACTTAGAACTGTATCTGTATCTGTAGGGAAGAATTCCCATTAATGACCCTTCACAATTGCTGCTAGTGACAATAAATTGCCAGGATGATTTGTACCTGCTGTGAATACTAATAAGTAGGAAATCACCATCATAACTATCCTAGTATTCTGAAAATAAACACATCTGGACAGTTAATGTAAAAAATTTTAAAAGGAACAAACAATGGCTGAGATGTAATAGACAAAGTTTTCTGTAACAAGCCCCTCCCCACACAACAATTACTTATACTGGCATAAGTTAATTTGTTCAAGGGGAAAAGGCATTTAAATTACCCACTCCAAACTGAGGGTCACCAGTGTGGTACCTGAGTCATAATGTACTTGCACGCTTCTCTCATAGCCTACCTGCCAGCCCTACCCAACTACTTCTTTTTAAGCTTAATTAAAAAGAATGAGAAAAATGTCACAGTATAAACAAAAGTGCAGCTCACAACATTATCTTTATGACCAAGAAGAACCATAAGAACATAGGCAGTGCCCTGCTGGATCAGACCCTTGGCCCATCTAGTCTATCAGTCTGTTCTCACAGTGGCCAACCAACCACGCAAGGAGACCCACTAGTCTCCCAGCAGATGGCCTTCAGAAGCAGACACATTGGTCCCCATGACTTCCATGAATCTAATAGCCTTTGATCCTCATGACTTCCAGAACTTTGAGTCTCAAACAGGCCCATAAGATGCAGCCCAGTGTTTGGTATAACAGCTTATCCCAAGTTAGTATGTCTCAGATATCTTGGATTATAACTTCCAGAATCCCAGATTTTAGTTAGACTGTCTATCGAATTGCAGCCTATAACATGAAAGAATGAAAAGCAGCTTTGAGAAATTTGCAGATTATAAAAAAATAATTTTTTTAAAAAAATCAATCAATGTCTTGGTTTGGAAGCAGACGTTTTTGCTCTTTAGATATGTATATACTTAGCATTAAATGGTGTCTCCATCCTATTCAAGCAGGAGCAAAAAGAAAAGTAAACATTAGCTAAGCTTTCCTCATTCTTTGTATACAAGTCTGTATAATAAGGTTAGACCTATTATGGTCTAAATTGTTATAAATCTGACTGTCTGTTTTATTACTCATGACTAATAAGAACGTATGTGCTTCATATGCTATCTCCAGAGAGGTTATTTTGAAGATTCATGGTCTTAACTGATTAATTATAAGTGTACAAAGTCTATTCTGTATCTGAATCCACTTAGCAAGTCAACGTTTAATATATGTGCAATGTTACAACTATTAAAACAGATTGTAGTGTATGTGTGTGAGAGAGTTTATTGAATTTTCAATTCAGGCATTAGTTCTTCTTCGAAACACTGCCTTTATATTCAAAGAAAAAGATAAGGATTAGGTAGATACAGAGTCTTTCCTGCAAGTAATCAATACATTGAAAAATGGATGCGTAGGAAAAGATGACAAGACAGTGGCTTGGGATTTTGTGTGGAATATACAAAAGCTACCTAGAAAAAATACTGAATCTTGGAGACACAACGACGTTTCCCTTGTCCCTTTCTGTCCCAGAGTATTGAATTTTTTAAAAGGGGGATTGGATTATGGAGTAATATTAGGAGATATTAGAGGAAATGATAACGCTCAATTCCTCTTATCACATCCTTGAATCCTTGTAAAGAACAGGTTATGTATCCATAATAATTATGAGTATTAGGCAATTTTGTTTCAAAAGGATCTTGTAGAGAGATAAAAAATCTCTCAGCTGGACAGTGATGTTGAAAAATAAGAAATTTAAATTTAGCGTTATCTAGATGTGTTGAACCACAAATCTCCTAATTTCCAGCTGGTGCATGGTAGGGTCAAGCTATATATAGAACTTGGTGGTGGTAGTGAAGGGAACTGACCTAGAAATTGGATCAACTTTTCAGAAATTTTCCAGAAAGTAAACAGAAACAAAATGGACCCACTGGCATATGTCTGACTATTTTTTCAAAACATTTCAAACATGTCAAAACAAAATCAAGGCAGCGTGTGGTAAAAAGACCAATCCCACAAAATTAAAGAGCTTAATAAAGCAATAAAACAAATTGCAATATAAAAACACCACAAAAATAAATAAATAAATAAAAACCAGCAAATTAATAAGTGTTTTTCTGTTCGTTTGTTTTTACTATAACAGCCGGAAATGAAACAGGTCATTTGTAAGGACCTGTTGCAAAGCTGGCAAAAAGAGGAGCAAATGAACTTCTCTTGGGAGGGTCTTCCATCACTGGAAGTCCTACTATCTTTAGATAATGTAATATTTTGAGAAGTGTGACAAATGCCACAGAGGAAAACCAGCAAAGAAGGCACTCTGTAAATGCATTCCAGAAGCTGTAATGGGTTTGACCCAGCATTGATCTTGTGTGTACCCAGAGTCAATGGTCAAGGCACAGAATTGAGTATTGTGGAAAGAACATTAGGAAATGTGCCCTGAATTCTAAAACATGTGATTAGCTCCTTTGTGGAGAGATGAGAGTCTCTGCTTACTAGATAGATTTGAGTCTGCTATATGCTATTGTTCATGTAATTCTTCCAAATGGAACACAATAGCTTGGAGAGGGAAAGAAAAATAAAGATACTGAGATCTCAGGAGACTAAAGTAATGACTCTGGTTACTACAGTCTCCACAGTAACAGAAACATCAGTTATATTTGTTTCTAATTCTGATAAATTACTCAGAAAACATAGATCCTTTCCAGTGTCAAATATATTTTATTAGTACAACTTTTATTCATGTGATACACTGTTACAAGCAGTGAACCTTGTAGCTGCTTTCCATTCTGCACCTCAACAGATATTTTTGTTGGACTCTTTTCAGTGATTCAGATTTATATAGTTTTATTCGCACAATCTCTGTCTATGGCTATTGGTAACTTCTTAAACAAAGCTCACAAGCATCCATGCCAACCATATCTGCTACCAAAAAGTAAACCAGTCCCTAGAGACTTGAAAATATATTCCATTGGATTCTCAGCAAGGTAGTTAATTAAGACTCCCAGAACCCCCAGTTAGAATGTATCACCAGAAAGCACCAGGATGCAGAAGGAGGAATCTCCTCAGAATGGATATAGGTTTATACTTAACATCAGGATTTTATATTTTTACAATTGAAGGGTCAATTATTGGGGTTGATTTTCATCCTAAATTCAATTTAAATTTTAAAATGCATGTCTGGAATGCAACTTGAACTATCTCTGTAGCTGATAGAACCCAGTTTGTTTATCTGTAGTGACTCCAACATTCTATCAAAGATTGCAACCACTGTAGACATGGCTTGAACCCACTGCTATATTCTCCCCCTTTTTGCATTGTCTACTATCTTTGCAGACAAAATTTTTTAAAGAATTTGAAGGCATGCCCACTATATTCTTACCTTACTTGCATAATAATATATTATTGAGCTCACACAGGTTTGCAATGTGGAACTTAGCCCCATCTTGTGACACCATCTAAGCCATTGGTTCTCAACGGGGGTGGTACCGCCCCTGGGGGGCGTTGGGAGGATGCTGAGGGGTGGTGAACTTGTTTTGGGCAGTAGGGGGATGGTGGGCATGTTTTGGGCGGTAGAGGGGCAATGAGCATGTTTTGGCATTCGAACTTAATTTTAAAACTCCCCAAAAAATTTATTAAATCGATTATCTGGTTTACACCATTTGTACCAGCAATAAAACGAACGTACGCGATGGCTGCCCTCACGCACTTCTAAGAATGGTGAGACGAATTTGTATTCTAGGTAGGCTGACCTTGAAGAACTCGACACTACGATTCTTCTCCGATCCCAACCAGCACAGCGCATGCGTCAGCTGTTTTCCCGCGCGATTAATCGCAGTGCGTGCGTTGAGCGTCCTTTCAATATGAATGTTTGATTTGACCCGTGTTTCTTGAGTTGCTTTTTGTTCGCTTCATTTCTGTTTTTTCTCCTCAGTTTCGATTTACTTTCATTGTTTATTTGGCCAGTCGGCGCTTATTAGTTCTTTATCTTTATTTTTTTGCATTAGTCATTTTAATTTTAATAAAAGGAATGCAATTACCTTCCAGGGCAAAAATATTGAGTTAAATTGAACAAATTTGGTGTGTAAGTCTACTGAAAAAAATTACTTAAAATTTTTGCCTTTTATAATTCAGTAACGCCCCCACCCCTACCCTAAATTACAGGATTTTCACAAAGGGTGGCGTTGAAAAATTTCCGCTCCTTAGGGGGGGCGGCAGCTTCAAAAAAGTTGAGAATCACTGATTTAAGCTATCACCTCCAGATCATTCTAGGACTTCCCAGTTAGTAGGTCAGTACCTGAAGAGCACCCTAGTGAGCAGCAGTACATTATTTTTACCTCTACCTTGGGTTAAGTCAAACAGTATGAAATGCCATCAAAAAAACCTATTTGAAGCAAGTAGCCAAGATTGCTATATGTAACTTTTAAAAATGTAGGGTTTTACAGACCCACAAAGAAATCTTATTTATTACAGTGAAAGCAGACTGGGGCAATAATCATCAAAGTAATATTTACCCCTTAATAACTGTCTATTTTTATACTGGTGCTAGAGGTTAATAGCACTGTTATTTACTTCTCTGCCAAGAAGTACTGAAGGATGTGAAATGTAGCAGTCAATAAAGCAGAGCCGTCAGATAAATAACATTCATATTATTCCCTGACAAATTCTTTTGCAACACAGGGACATAAATAACTCTAAGAAAGCAGTTTCTGCATTACAAGTTTACTGATGTGTAAAATGTAATTTTAAAAAGAGCCTAAAGCTCCAGAAGCATGACACATTGCAACCTGATATATAGGAGGAGATCTATAGCATATTTACCACCTGTGAGGGGAAGAACCTGGGAAAGTGAGACATCTCCGTAAAGATATTTAGCATGGTGGGTAAAAAGTGCACAGAAAGACCTGACAGTATGGGTGCTTATTTTGGCAAGCAGCTTTGTGAGCTGATGGAAGATGTTTCGAAGCAAAATATAAATATTACCCATGGCACCGAGGTTTCTGTCCCACCCTATTAGGGAAATTGGGCATATGGTATGAGTTGACATTAGGCATTGCCCTAATAACTTGAAAGAATCAGAAAAGGCCAAACGTACCACATCACCTTCAAGAGTAACTGGTTTATGAGCAGTACAATCCAGAGTAGGATAGGACACAGGGAAGTATAGGGTGGATGATTAACTATTTTAAAAGATTCTACTGGTTTATTACAATTTTACTGAAAAATAAGCCAAGGGCTTCCCCTCACCTTTTTCTTCCTCCATTTTTAAAAACTTTTTGTTGTCACTGAAGCTGACAGTATGCAAAATTACAACTTGCACTTCATTAACAATTTATTTAGCATTTTTTTCTACCCATTCTTCAATTTTTAAAGAAGAGGAAAATTTTAGCAAAATTCTCAGAATGGGATGTAAGTTACAAGATGGTTAAGGGATGTGTGAATGCCTTGCCTTGATTGCATCAACATGTCTCCAGCTCTCTGCAGCTTCCCTTGTTTCTCCCCTTTCAGTTATATCCTAAGAGAAGATATCATGGTGGAACTCCTCGTGTGCAATTTTCTTTGAGCACAATGCTTGAACAGCCAAGAAGGCTGCAATGTGGTCAAGAGATGAAGGAAGGAAGGAAGGAAGGAAGGAAGGAAGGAAGGAAGGAAGGAAGGAAGGAAGGAAGGAAGGAAGGCAGGCCCTTGCCATTTTGCAGCAATGAAAAAGCCTCAAAAATACCTCCAAAGGAAATCAGAAAGAGCACTGAAAGGACTCTTACAATGAGGCAGAAAAACAGATGTCTGTTTTGCAGGGAAAGAAAATGTTGAAGCAACTGGAAGATGCTGACCCACAATTTATCAATAAACCATTAGCAGATTGTTGTAATTCATTAGCCTGATCAAGGGCCATCTTGGGGAAATAAATCCAATAATTCATTAGCCTGATCAAGCACTACCTTGGGGAAATAAATCCAAAGCACTAGCCTATTCCCAAAATAGTGTGCTTGTGGGCTCCTCTGCTAGAGAAAAAAACCATCTTATCTCCTGACTTTCAGCAGGTGATAGGATTGCTCTGGCTGACTCCCAAGTCCAGACATATTGGACTTAAAGGAATTATTTCAAAATAGTCAGTCACCAAATTAAAAAGTTAAGAATAAAAATGTCTGTTAGATCAGATCTGTGTAGGTTCTGAATTTTGTTACAATGGTAAAAATGTGAACCTTAGCATTTTTGCAAGTGTCATAACAAACCAACATAGGCTGGTCTATGTCACATAAAGCAGTGGCTACAAATAGTCTAATGAGAAAATGAAATAGCTTCAGCAAGAGTTAAATCCTTAGCAGTGATGTTGCACCATTATGCATTGCACAATGGTTGAGTTGCATCAAGAGGTTTATGAGGCTCAGATGACACTAGAGATAACGGTCCTGCCTTCCCCACCCCCTTTGTAATTCCAAAGAGAAATTATATTTCTTATTTATTGCTTTGTCCCCAGAGGCAGTTTTGTAATTTCACCTTCAAGACACATTTATAATCTAATTAACGGGACTTTTAACTAATTTTCTGACTAATCTAATTACTTAACATTAACTAATTTCCTGCCTCTTTGTTCTGAACAGTTGCAGTCATAAACAGATAAAAATCAGTGTGACAGTGGAATATTGAATTGTCTTTCTTTTTCAAATGCATTTTTGTACTTATAAATATGCAAAATCAGGGAAGGATACCACATTCAGCCTTGCTTCCGGTATTTTAAATGCAAGTTGGTCCACAAAAACCAATAGCGTCTTGCATTAAAACTCTTGAAACTTATTTTTTTTAAATGTCATGTTTGCTAGGAAAATTTTAAACCAGACCACAAAGTGCTGGTGCTTACTTCTGAACCAACAGAGTCCTCAGCAGGGCTCAGCAATAAGACAGTGGACACTATCAATGGCTTGGGAACCCAATATTTGAGAGAACATTCCTCAAAGTATGTACCTACCAGAACAATTGTAGTGGAGAAAATAAATCTAACAAACAAAATGGAGACTGCACCCTTTTCCCCCATCCTGTCTTTTGGATATGACCAGGGTCAAACCCAGTTCATCTCTTTGCCTAATTGCATCAGACCCAAATTGACTCTCCCTGCCCCAAACAAAACCCCTTGCAGTCTCATGAAACCAAAGAATAGAAGCCTCCCCACCAGGTCACAGTCCAGCCCAAGGGCAACCCTTACAAGGAAATTGCAACCTAGAGAAACCCCAGCCTTCCATCTTCTTATCAGCTATGACCTCAACATTCCATCTCCTTTAACAATGGGCTTCCTCAGCTCTGCTGCCCTCCTGAAAGGCCCATTTTGCCTAACAATAGAACTAACCCCAGGTACTCTGACAAAGACCTGCCTAACTTCCCCAAACAATCAGATCACTAGGATTTCCTGCCTTGTGGTCCTCAACTTCTATAAAAACCTTTGCTTTGCCATTGTTCAGGGTCCCTCTTTCTTGTAAAGCAGGCACCCAACAATCTTTGCAATAAACATGGTTCTTCTCCTCAATGTTGTGCTCCTTACTTTGGCAGTTTCCACAACACATTAAGTCCTACTCAGGAATCTCTTCTCAGCATCCCCTGGTTAGAGAAAGATCTTTTCTGCTTTTGGTACCTAGCTTTACCCTATCACATTTGGGACTTTGCATCCATAGTTTTGTGCTAAGTGCTTTTCTATGATTATTATGTGTTTTAAATTAAATTGTTATCCTTAATGGATTGTAAGGAATCATGAGTTCCTCTAGATAACAGATGGAGTATAACTATTTGCAGTAAGTAAACAAACAGTCTAGGGCTTCCACTGATCTCTCCCCATACAATCTACCCTAAGTATGGTTTAGAGATAGGGAAAAGGGTGGTAGCTGAGGCAGGAAAGACCCAGTGCCCAGTCATGTTCCTAACGACATAGCTGAAAGAACAACAAGGCTGAGACTTGGAATGAATAAAGTAAAACAGCATATTGTTGTCATGCTGGGTCATATGATTGAAGACTATATATGCTATGCATGGTGGCAATAGGTTGAGGTGACACTATGGAGAAACATTGAGTATCTCCCAATGGCTGAGCCTAGATGCCTCACTGATATGAGATTATTGTCAGCATCTATTCTATTTCTGTAACGGTCAGAAGGAAAACCCTTGAGGAACAGGAGGAAGAGCCACAACCAAGGCAACAGTCAGATAAAAAATCTGAGTTTTGGGCAGAAATGTAATTTGAGAAAGTGTCTCAGACATGACCCTCCCTAGTTCTCATGAAGCTAAAGGGAGGGAGGGGGGAAGCACATTCAGACTTGCAAGATTTTGTTACTGTAACCTTATAAAAAAGTAGTATTAGCTTGTGTATCTTTGGTTTCTAAGTTTGGTCTGCCTTGGAGGGCTGACATCAATCTTGCAAGTCACTAAGTTTACCTGGTGACATGCAGAAGTGATTCACCATTGCTTTCTTCTGGGATTTACAACAGATAGTCTATTTGACAGCATGAAATTTTCTGGTGGTTTTCTATCCAAGTAGTAACCAGATCCAACTCTGCTTAGGTTTGTTTTTTTTTAAGGATCAGCCAAAGTCACCTGAAGGCTGCCACATGCTAAGGCCCTAAAACGCACCCCAGAACTGAAAAACAAGCAAGGAAACAGGATCAAAAAGCAAGCCAGAACCAAAGAACAAACAAGGTTCTACTACACTAAAGTTCAGTAAGGCCTTATGGGACAAACAAGGCTTAAGTTGAATAACAAACCTCTTATAATGCTTTTTGCCTCAGAAAATGTAATGATCAATCTTCACAGGCCTGTAAGTTCTGTCCCAGGGAAAAGGAGGTGCTTAAGCAGACACTGCAACATGGTACTTGATAAAGCAGACACTTGTGAACTCCAAGTTTCCTGGTTCAAGCCCTGACAGCTCCCAAGAAACATACTGTATGCTTTATTCCCTTGGAAAATGTATTAACTTGGTCCCCACAACTAGGGCCTACATCAGGAACTGTGATTGGTGGACCCTACAGAGTCCTCCCCTGACTCCTTGGCCTTGGTCATCCATGCTGTTGCCTATTCATCTCTCTTTCTGCTTATGACAGTGATAATTGTAAGGAAGAAGAGCAGCAGTTTGCTTCTTTCCTCATTCTTCTAGGAACTGGTATAGACTGGGATCAGAGAGAGAGGGTGACTAAATGTGGGAGGAGGGAGATGAGTGGCAAAAAAATGGGCCTATTCAGGGAGGTGGACAAACAAAAGACGTCTCAATCCCACCATCAAATCTGAGACTGGCTTTGCTGTAAGACACGTCTGTGAATGAGGATCAAATAACCCTTAACATGTTCCCCATAGTCATTTATAGGGCCTTAAGAAGGGGAACTGTGGCCTTGTAGAAATTTGATAGTCTCTTTGATAAACTATTCAGATTACCCTTTCCCCAAATGGTAATGTCAACTAGTAGATCAGTGGTCTGTATTGTTTTTTCCATATAGTAAAAAAGGTTTATCAAATATTCACTATTAATGTGGAAGAAAAGGAAAAAGAGGAAAAAGAAAAATAACTTAGGTGACTAGTATATTGAGTAGCTGTGACAAAGAATACCATCTTAGCAAATTCTTACATTAACACTATAGTGTGTTATTGCTTGATAAATTGTTGACTATCTGTCAAGTAATCCACTTAAAGTTCTTCATTTTTCCAGTACAAAGTAAGATTCAACTGGTGCTGCTGTGGCTTTATTGTCTAGTACTTCTGACCTATGTTTTAAAGATTTTAGAGTTATGTTACTTTAAAGTTATTTTCCACCTTTTTAAAAATGTGAATCGAATTGTTTGGTATTTATCTTATTGTAACTTGGTTGTTTTTTTAATAAATTGGACTCTGCTTTGGGATTACTTGTAATGATGAAAAAATCTCATAACCTCCCACCACCCCACACTACTGCATCTCCCCAATTGATCTTTCTTCCATTCAGATGGCCAAGACTTTCTTTGGAGGAGTGAACCATGAAATGCCAATAAAATTATGCAACCTGCAGATAGCATAGTACATACAGAAAGCAAAAGCGGCTCCAAAATCTCAGAAATGAAACGTAGTCTCTAAAATGCCACAATTAGAATTAGAACCGCCTTCCCCAATTAGAAATACCAGCAGAACAAATTCTGTGGAAATGTAACAATGGAAATAAACAACTGTGCAAATTATTTAAATTTGTAAGCATTACCATCTTCAAATGAGGAGCAATTAATTTAAATGTGTAACTGAATTATGTTCCCCTTGGCTTTTTCCTCATTCATCTGCTTTTATAATTAGTGATCTGAAAGCTCAGCTTCACAATTTAAACAACCTTCTCTTTTTCTAAAGAAAAGTTAGAGTCAATTAATATATACTAAGCAAGATGGTGATGGTGGTGACGATGATGATGATGATGATTTTGTAGCCCAAAGCTCCCTGCTATCTCATTTACTTGAAGCCATGTTTCAGACACAGTGACTGCCATAAGCAAAAGAATAAATTTGCAAGCCTTCTGAATGTATCCATTTGGGAAGCAAAAAACAAATATACTGTAGACCCAACTTTTGTCATAGATAAATAGAGCTTTATGTAGCAAGCCCAGGAGTATTTAGAGCAACCTTGCAACGTCCAATGAAATGTCAGCTTAAGACGGCAGTGTGATCATTTATTGTCAGCTAGGCCCATCATCATTTACAGCTATCATTGGAAATATTGCCAATGATTGATACTGATGGCAGTGATGATTACTCTTACAATAAGCTTAATTAAAATAATGAAGTACTGTTGCACATAACTTGGTTGGTGCACAGTCAGGATAATGTATAAAACAACGCCAGGAAGTCACAAGCTCAGGGAGCGCTCATATTTTAAACCTGACAAAAGAGAGAAGCCAATAAGATGCTGCGTGTTCTTTCCATCCATTCCCCATATGCATACATGTAAACATAATTGCCAAGAAATGCGCAACTAGAGAACTGCATAGATATTAATCTTATCACAACAAAGTGTATCAGTAGTTATGGACTGCTATGGACTAATGACAGTCAGCAGGTTCTCAGAAGAGTTTCTGGCTAGGCATTTTCAAGAGCAGATTTCCTGTTCTAGTTTTAATAACCAACTGCATTGGTTGCCAAGGGTACATGGGAAGGGCAGAGGTCTCTGGTCCCTCATGTTGGTCTGCCTCATAGTCTGCCCCACATAATTGCTTTCTATAGCAATTCCCATCTTAATTCCAGTCTCCTCACTTTCTCCCCTTACTTTGCTGGGTCACACATACAACCTAGCAGTCTCCCTACCTCCTCCAGTTATTAAGTTGGAGGATCCCCAACTGTCCCCAGGTCATCCTCAGCCTTCTCTGGTTGCCCTGCTGCTGTTTCCACATCTCCTCCCTTACCAAGTAGTTGATTGATTCTTTTTTCCAGTCATTGAGGAATGCTCCAAAGGAAAGCGGTGGCCTCCAGTTCTAGACAATCTTTATTGTAGAAGATGTGTGGATTTCAGCTTCCAGAATTCTTCAGCCAGCATGCTGGCTGGGGAATTCTGGGAGTTGAAGTCCACAAACTTAAAGTTGCCAAGGTTGAGAAACACTGCTTAGAGGAATGCCTCTGGGTTGACGTGTCCCAGTTGCATTCTGAGCAATAAAAATGGCACCTTAAATGTACGTTATAAGTCATAGTCATAAGTAAAGAAATTAGAAGAATATTTAGTGGGTGGCTCCCCTGGCCACTACACTGGCTACCTCCAAATTAGCTACTGTAGCTACTCTAACACCTATCACCCCCAGGCAACATGGCCAAATATTGAGGAATGTTGGGAGTTAAGCCCAAAAACATTTGAAGGACTCATGTCTCTCCATTTCTGTCTTACTTTGGCAACCTATACATCTTGCAACAGCGGATTATAGAAATCAGTTCCCTGAAAATAAATAAAAGTAAGAATATTTAGACCATATTTTATTCTGTTTGATGGTACCAAATTTACTGCTCAAGTTCTTGACTCAGAAGTGTACTTTATGCATATGCTTGTATGAATTAAGTTAGCATGCACCATCAATCACTTCTATGCTTACATAATTTAGTGAATCAGAGCCACAATATATGTTAGACATTGATTTGTGGCCAGCTTGTATATTTATAATATAAATATATAATCAGTGTAGACAATCACTGGCTCTGAAAGCGCACTGATGCCATCCTGAAATTTGTTACCCATTTTAAGAGCACGGAGAATACTCTTATAAGGGGCACAGTATGGGTAAAATGCATCCAAGATTGGCTTTTTAACAAAGTAACCAAAATGATTTTTCATAAATTATAGAAAAGCTTCTTGGGAATCTCTGTAATTATTTACCAGTCAATATTTAATCAGTTTGTATCTGTATCAGATGCAAGAATGGAATAAATTTAATATTCAAATTGGATTAATTTATACTACAAGTGATATCTCACCGTTCTAGAGCTAACCCTATTTAGAATAGCTGTCAATATATCAAATCATTCAAATCTGATAATTAAAATCAGTAAACTACAACAAAGGAAAGATATAATAATGCAATTCAAACTGTAGACTTGTTACTTTAGGGACAGTTCTTCCTAGTAATTGATACAAAGAGAATTAAAAGATTGAAATGCAAATAATGATGATCAGCTTGATTTCATGGTGGGCTAGGTGTTCCTATAGGTGAGAGAAGGAAAATATGCAGTTAAGGAACAGATCTAAAGTCATGCATAGCTTACAGCTAAATAATGGAGAGAAGGACTAGTCTTCCATCTCCACTTACAAACCTTCACCTCTTGAGCATAGATGGAGGAAATTATTGTTTGCAGGCACAGTGATTACATTAATGGTATTTCATCAATTCAATTTTAGTATTTTGTCTTGATCTTACCCACTTCTTTGGTTTGGCCCTACCTGTTTACTTGGAGGGCACATTTAAGGAAAAGCAAAGGATATATTGTACCTAACTTCTACCACCACTTTTAGAATAAGGAGCATTCATGGAAGCTTGCTTCCAACCTGGAGATGAAGTCATTTAAGTGTTCTGAATATACTACTTGTATGGACTGACTGATCTCCATTATGATGCTATTTAACTGTTGAGAGCTAAGCTCTCTGTATTCAAATATCCTAGATCTTGTCACTTTTATATTGTTTTGTGGGATAGTGTTTATAGAGAACTGAAATTAGTGTAACAGCACCTATAATGAGAAGAAATTGGGGAGGGGGGAGGAAATAGAAGAGTTTTGAATGAAAATTGATATAAGAAGGCTCAGCTACACCCCATTATGCTAACTTAAAAGATGAGGGACCTCATGCACTAGATTAAAACCTCAGGTCAACATCTTAGGAGGCTATAGGAATGATTGTGCGTCCTCCTCCTAGGCTAGGGCATGAGATAGCCCCTTATGACTTCCCACCAATTTCCACAGTTGGCACTTTTCAACACTGAAAAACCCCTACACCAGAAAGACCTAAAACTGGGCACATGGTAATTGGTTAGGCAAGGGACTCCAATTACTCTTTCCCTTGTTTTGATTGCTTACAACATTTAGATTATCCCTGAAGCTGCTTTAAATGTATTGAATTACTAGTAGGCTTTTTGTTACTGTTGTTGAAAAAAAAAAAAGCAGTAGGAACAGGGGTAACATACTGCACTTTCCTGAATTCTGACATGCTTTCTGTCCTGGTAAGACTTTGGACTTGTCAAGTGTTCCACCAGAGGTTTACTGGGTTGTAATGTGGTTGTAATGCTGCCACCTTGTGATCAGGAGAAGTGGCAGAGCAAGTAGCTTTGATAAAGAAAACCAGACATCGAAAAGAAGTGTGACCTCATTTGGCAGCCTCTCTAAATGTCATGGACAGGACTTGTAAAAGAACAGCAAGATATGGCATATATCTGGTAACACTAAGAGAAGACAAGCTTCACAACAGGAAAAGAAATCAAACAGAAGAGGAGGTAAGGAGAAATCAAAGTTTTGGGGACAGAAGTGAAACCTTCCTAGTGTAGATACCTTGTAATCAGCAACAGAACTATAGAGAAGTCCTTAAAAGAGTTTGTATCACAGATCTAGCAGAGTTGTCTCCTTACAGTCCAGAAGTGCTTTCCAGGGCATGATTAGGAACTTCAAGCAGCCCAGTCTTTCCATTGCATGGCATCTCTTGAGTTCAGCATCTAACAGATCTTTCTAAGACTGGGTTCCACCTTTTCTGCCAAGGTGTTAATAGGCAGAGTCTGCAACTGAGGCAGGGCAGTTAAATGGTAAAGCTTCAGGGCTCAACTTAACATCTTCTATGACGGTTTTCAGGATTTCAAAATCCTAGTGGTTTGAGCCACTGGCTCTGTGGTTTGTCACTTCATGACCATAGTTTATTTGTTTTTGCCTTAATCTGTTGCATCACAGCCATTGTTGTTTAATAATCATGATTTACAGGTTGGTGTGCTGTGTGAACCCAGACAATGGTGGTTCACTCCAGAACTATGGTCAAACAAATTTAGCAGAATGTGTGACCCCAACCAAAAAATCCAATTTGCCTTATTGTAAAACAAGTTTAAATGCTCAACTAATAGAGTTTCCACTGTGATATTTCAAAAGCAGTCATAGCCATACTGGTCCATTGGGGGGAAAGTTTAAAATCAAAAGTGAAAATACCCTTATTAAGACCAGCAAAATAATACAAAAGGATGTGGAAGGTTTCCAGTTCTCTGAACCTTTTTTTTTTTATCTAGCAAGAGTACTGAAGAAGTTGAAAATATCCCCACCCTTTTTTTATTAATCTGATGGACATTAATTTACATCTAACATTTAAATCACATGGGGACATAGGGAAGGGCAAAAAGACTTGCTTTGTGATAAATTATACACTGGAGCAAGCCTGTTTAGACAGAGAACATTTGCCTCCCAATTAATCAACCTGTAAGTGTCTGTCAATAGAATAGTATACACACTGTTATAATCTGCTGCTCTATGTTCTGTCTCACGTCTAGTATCGAATAATGGGGTTTAAGAGAATAGCTGTCCACTTTTATTGAAACTAATCAGAAGGATTGAAGAAAGAAAATAATTCTTACATTACTGCAACAGTTCGGTTTTTTGGCAGTCTCAAAACTGCTGGGATCAGATCAAATCTTAAGAAACATCACTGAGGACTTCAATCTCATTTTTGAAATATGGATTACTCAGGAGAGCCTGAATTCAGCATTTCTGTTGTTCCATTGATTCTCAGGCCAGCAGGACTTAATTTTAGTCAGATACTTAGAAATTTATTTTAAAACTTTACTTAAAAAATAAAGCAGTCTTTTAAACCTGTCAAAAAAATTAGTCAGGGAACTTCCCCCTTCCTCCTTGCCCTTGGTATTAAGGTGGCTGATTGACATCTGTATTGCATGCTTAACCTCCTTAACAGAACCTTTCTTTAATATATTCATTATGGTTTATTTATGTATGTAATTTCTTTCCTACTTTATTATTAAAAAGATTATTTCTACTACTGCTTGCCAATGTGCAAGAAAATACACCCATACGCACCCATCCCTATCATACTCTGGTTTTGGAGAAAGCAATATTATGCAATGCAGAGAAAATGAGTAAGAAATAGTATGCCAAAGAAATTCAAGAAAGAAAATCTTAGTTAAGTCTAATTTATACCAATACCACTCACTATAGATCTCCACATCTTTGTGTACTTACACACTCTCCTGCTTCCATCATACTCATAAACCACTTCATAGCTTGCCTTTTGTCCCTTTAAACTTCTGTCTTCTTGTTTAGAACCTTGTCAACTCCCTCCAGCTACAGTTTCTTAGTCTTTCCCTTCCTCTTGACCTATTCACTCTTCTTTCCTCTATTTGTTTTGCAATTCAATTTTTTCAATTTTGCAATGATACTCCATTCTTTCAAGAATGACCCTACCCTTCTTGACCCTATCTTTGTTTCATCACACACATTTCTTAAGTATTCCATTCCCATTGTATGTTTCTGTGTTTCTTTTGACATACCCAACCATCATTTTCATATCATAAGTGAGCAGAAATATTCTCTCATACACAGCAATTTTTGCTTCTTTCTACCTACATCCTATTAGCCATAATTACAGTAAGCCTAAAAGTCAATGTGACTTAACCATGCCTAACTTAATTCCATTTGATTTAAATTTGTCTACCAAATTTGATGAAGTCTAGATCTATCCTGCTGCATCTGTCACAACACCAAGGCAAAGAGAGAGAGAGAGAGAGAGGGAGACAGAGAGAGAGAGAGAGAGAGAGAGAGAGAGAGAGAGAGAGAGAGAGAGAGAGAGAGAGAAGTGATTATTTATGGGAATCCATGGCAGTTGTGAGGAGCTCTGTTCTGCCTGTGGCAAAATGTGAGGCTTTATTTGTAATTTCACATCAGAGAGATAAGGTAGGGGTGCTTGAACTCTTTGCTGGAGTAATTATAGATTCAGCCAAGCTGTTAATTTTGGGTTAATAGCAAGTTTCCTTCCTTGGGGTCAAAATCAGCTCAGGATTTCATGTCCACCATGACAACAGAAGATTTTGAGAGTTATTTTTGGCCTGACCCATACTGTTGGCCACCCTTTAGATATGGTTTTTACTTCATGGCAGATAAGGTGTGATCTGGTTTCATCAGTTCCTTTTTGTGGATAATCATTTCCTCATGATCATGAGATTGACCAGAGCTACAACAAGGAAGACAAACTCACAGGTATCTCATAGACTCTGTAGACTTTCAAATAGTGCTTAGGGAGGTCCCCAGCAATTTGAAAGGCAATATTATTGGGTGTCTGGTTTATCTAGTGACTCAAGCACTAGATAGGATTGCTCCTGAGGGGCCTTTCCTTGTCTGCTGATCCTGAGTGGGGCTCCTTCTTATACTGAGAAGCTCTGGACGATGAAGTATATGAAGAGATGCCTGGAGTGATGCTTAGAGAAAATTAGCAAGAATGACCAAACATGGGTACAGGTTGCGATCTGAGCCTATAACACTGGTGGTAAGGATGGCAAAGCTTAATTGCTTCTTTGCCCTTATAGCATTTACCTAATATTGGCAGCAGCTCTATTGAGAATAATTCAGACCCTCTTAGGGAAGGATGGCCTAAAAGATTCACTTAGTGTTTGTTGTGATTGTCTGGTTGACTATTTTGTGAATAATTTCCCTTGAGCTGAAAACCATATAGTTAGAGTCCAATGGGTTGATGGGGTGGCATCATGAAATGTAACCTGGGAAGTTTTTGAGCATATAGATCTTGAGGAAGTGGACAAGGTCCTCTGTAACACTTGTGGGTTTGACTCTTGCTCACCTGGTTTGAAATGAAAGTCAAAGGCAGTGAATGTTCTCTGCTGGAGCATGTCCACAAAACCACTGGCTTTGTCCCTCTTACCCCTCCTAGTCTCTGAAGCTCTTTTGTCTGGCTGCATGAGCATCCTCACCACTGCATCCTGGGACTTAAGAGGATAAGGGAGTGGAGAGAAGGGGCATCTGGCTGGCCAATGTGAGAATGAAAAAAAAAAAGAGTGCTCCATCCAATACTGCCTCTCCATCTCATAATTATTTGACTGTATTTGCTTTTACAGTGATGGGGAAAAACACACAAGCATTAAGTGTCCATAGCCTACTGAGATTACATCCAAATGACAACATGTACATGGTGACTTCCTGATGCATCTGCTTCTTAAATGATAAACCCGTTTGCTGAACAGCAACCATGAAACAACATGCCTGGACTGAACCAAAGCAGTAGATTGCATTCAGCACCTGAATCGAAAAGAAATGTGGATGATGATGGATTCAGCTGGAGGGATGCAAAAGTTCAATGGCCTAGCTGCTTCGGGGGGAACTCAAAGCAAGGGAAACTTACTTTGACCACATGAACCCAAAAAAAGCAGGAGGAAGCAGACAGATCTCATGTGGCAAGTTTCCACTTCATGGTAGCCTGCAGAGGACATATGTTTAATGGCTACTCCCTGCTTAACTTTGTAGTACTTTCAAAAACCAGATTACTAAATATTGTGTAGTGTAAATTGCAGAATATACTCAAAAATTGCCAGTGAACAGTAATTTTTAATGGATCAGAAGGAGGAAATTCAGTTATTGCTATGTTACCATTGACATGGTATTGAGTAGGACAAATATTATTTTGTCTTGTCCTAGCTGCCTTTTGGAATGTGGTCTCCAGCATGGCATTCTAAGTATGGCCTTCATCTCTCCAATAGGTTATGTAGACTTATTCTAAATCAGGTTTATGCCATCGATAAATGGCACCTTTGATTGGGGCTACCAGATTTGAGCTGCAGAAATGTGGATGAACACTAGGTGTTGGCAAAAAGATAAATCCCAACTCTCTGTTGTCATCTAATGGTCACTGGTAGCTCTACTATCAATACATAATTTAAAACAAAGCCAGTTGAATGTTCTCCTTCCCACGCTTTATCTTATTTGTGCTCCCCCTCCCCCCACATTTTGCTTTAGTGGCTGATGTGTAGTAGTTGCATTATAAGACCCTATATGCTATAAGACAGTCCTTTACTTACAAACTTTTGAGTTGTGAATTTTCACCAGTACAAACAAACTTGTCTGCAACTCCAACCTAGAAGGTCCTGGAAGGCGGGAGAAGGCAGGAAAAGGTTAGTTTATGGTACGCCACATACATAGGCTTGGCAGCACATTGGCTGGACTTATGAACAAAATGGACTTATGAATAGCTCTTGGAATGTAACCTGTTCATAAGTAGAGGACTGTCTGTACATAGTTCTTGAATTTATGTATGCATGTATATGTATTTATTGGCAAAAACATCCCTTACTACAGTATTGTCTATGTGCATGCTGGGATACATACTCCCATCCCTGAGCCCACCTAAGCCAATCTCAATGGAGAACAATTTAATTGTTTAATCATATAAATTACAATCACTTAATCATTTTAATCATCAGCAACCAATTAGCTCCCAGTTATGGGCTCTGAGGTAACACTTATGCAAATGTTAGCTCCACTGCAAGCTATTAACAGCCATATTTTAAAGATCAAGTTGACAGTGACTGATTTTAAGAAGGAAGCAGTAGAAAGCATGCATTGTTGACCAAGCTAAAGGAGGCTGGTGGTTTAAGGAGATCACTTAGCCTCTCAGGAACTTAGTAATTCTCTCAAATACCACAAGAAGATCTGGTACACTTGTCCAAGACATAATTCTAGATTTTAAGACTATAGCATATACTATCTCTTCTTTTTCAAATGCAGGGAAGGGGGAAAGGGGAAGAAACTGTGAAAGACACTAGATGCCATGATTCCCAAGCAGCAGGGGTTGTATTCCAGCATATTTTTGGAATGCCAACAAATTTAATTTTTTTTTCAACTATTGTTCAATCTAATAATTTCATCAGGATATGCCTGATATATCTGCTTTCTAGAGAGAGACTGGCCCAAGGTCATCCATCTGGTTTTGTGCCTAAGGCAGGACTAGAACTCACAATTTCCTGGTTTCTAGCCTGATGCCTTTCACCGCTACACCCTTTAAAAAGACTGATTTCATCCACACACACTTATTACTGTATACATCATTGTTCTACCTTCTGAGATTCTTATGTCTCCACAAAATCTTAAGTATAGTTCTGGTCAAAAGATGACCAACCCCTGCTTTATTTGCCCTGGAGGTACTATATTTAAAGAAACAAAGCTCTGCTGACATTACTGGTATGATTCTAATTTTATATAATAAGGTCTCAGTTTAGTCCCCAATTAGCATGTATGCACTTGAGATCCTGAATCCATCTCTGCTTTTTCTTTTTCAGTGAATGGAACAAAGGAGTGGGGAATTCTATAAGTTTTGACTTTTTGTTTGTTTTATTGTTATTTATGAGTAAACTTAGGATTTCCAAGGATATTTACAAGCAAAGAATCTTGGAGAGAAATATACAGAGGCCTCTATTTGTCATTCTCCTGCTACCATTTCGTTTATTTTTGAGATGATGGATTAGCTAGCACTGTGACTTGTATAAGAATGTTAGGCTTATATGCACACTTACAGTATTGTCTAATTTAGAAAGAGTTTTGTATGGTGGACATTTCTGATGTCATAATGTAGAAATTTAGTGTTTTAAAACTGTGGTTCTTAGAAGGGAAAATATTCTGGAAATATGAGCTTACAAAACTGCTGAGGTGTAATAATTGTAGTTTGCACAAGTTGTTCTGCCTTTTGGGTGGGCGAAGTCATTGTCAGTCACATTTGCAAATTTAATTAAAGCAATTTTGGATTGATGTAAATGATTGGTTTTACAACCAACCCAATTGGCCTCTGGGAATTCAGGGAAAGCTGCTGTTTCATCTACAAGAATGGCTGTTTTTACTTTGGCAGCCCTGTATCCAGATTTATGGTATTCCATTAAGGAGGAATGCATTAAACTCTGCAACTGTCACGACCACCTTGATGTCAACAGAAGTGCACTGCATGGCTTTGCAGACTTGATTGATGGAGTGGGGTATATCACTCTCGCCTCTCTCACGGAAGCCCCAATAAGAAAGGCAAGCAGCTTGGTCCCCAGCAAAAAGCAAGCTCCGATTTGCACTCTTGGCAAATTTTCCTGACGTTCTTGGTCCCTCACCTCTGCAAACATAACCAAATACCTGCCTTTCTCCTCAGAAGAATAATTTCCAGTTTGCATGTGTCAGCTTTTTTAAAAATCCAACATGAGCAATGTTTACAACCCAGGAGCAGCTCTGAATGTCAATGTAACTGTTCATACCACAGAGCCCCACTGATGGCTTTCTCTGACCTAGCTACATGTTGATCTCCTTATTCATATCTGAGCCAGTCTTTGCCAGGCAAGAGGCAGCAAAACCATATTGCACGTACTTGGTTAATTTCCACCCCAACTTCTCCTTCTCCTTCTTTAACAATCCACCCTAAAAGTGCTGCTCCATTCCCATTTAGTTGCAGGGAGGAGAACAGGAGAGAAGCTGATGCTTCCATTTTCAATTAATCACAGTTTAGTATTGGGATGGGCACTTTTTTATAATTAGTGTTTAGGCCTCCAAGGGAAACAGGATGGTGGCAGTAATGAGTTGAAGTTTGCAGAGGGTACAAAAGTTATTGCGGGGGGGGGGGGGGGAGACTTACTATAAGATAGAATTGGCATAGTGACATGTATCTTACTCTTTATTCACTTTTTTCAAAATGTTCATGTTTAATGTTAAATATTCTTTTGTTAAAAATGAAACATTATGCTACGAAATGATTTGCAACCCAATTTCAGTGGTGTGATTTGGGGAGCATCAGGAGCCACAAAAGACAAGGGCTGCTGCATCCTGCAGCTCAGTTTAGAGCATTGTCTAAACTCTAAATTGTGATTCATTTTAACAATCATCAGTAGAATTAAACCAGATTTATATACTGCGCTTTGAAATTTGGCTTGTTTTCCCTAACCATAGTTCACTGGGTATGTGATCACAGCTGACAGGTTAGGATTCCTGGGCAAACTGCAATTCATGTAAAGTGACAATGCTGAAAGGGAAAGGGGAGCATGAGCGGAGCATGTGATGTCAAGTTGCCTTGCAGATCATTCTTGTAAGGTTAAACTGTGATTTATTTGTAGTTGCATGATCTCTGAATGAGCCTCTTATGTAATTATTTCAAACCATAGGCATCTGCAGGAAACAGGGGGTGGGGAAGAAACGCATGATAAAATGTGGGTCATGACACAGACTCCACTCTTTACTTTCATGCAATCTTGCAGTGCAAGTGCAAAGAGTCAGAATGTGTACTGCAGCACACATTTCATGACTTTGGCATCATGGTTAGGGATGAAAGCCTATGTTTCAAGCTAGCATGTCTTACTGATCATAGGGAAAGGCTTATAGCTGAACGTTGCCCTACCATTGATGTATTTCAGATAGAAGCCCTGTGTCTGGGGGACAAAAAAGTCTATCTTAATTCTGTTTGCTGCAAAGCAGTTTACCAATTATTTTAGTAGATTGGCATGTATTGAAATGATTTTTATTTTTCATTTTTGCTTTGGGTGTAATATTTCTCTTCATTTGACACAACAAATGGGTTGTTTTTTCTGTGTCCAGTACCTGGCCGTTGAGCCCCTTTTAATTTCTTCTGATGTAACATAAACATAAGGGGTATTGCTACAGCATGAAATTCAAATCATTAACACATAAACTGGGATCAATAAATTCCATTAACAACTTTATTGTTCCCATCCCCTGCTTAATTTCTTTAAGCACAATCCATAACATAAACTATAAGGCAAAGTATGGATTTCAAATGATAACTAAATTACAGGCAAGAGAAAGAGAATTACTCATTCTGAAACTCCCAAAGCCACGGTAGTGAAATGTCTTATTAGGACCAACGAAAAAGGCCCAGAATGGTGAGCAAGCTTTCCAAATCTTTTGCAGGTTAGGTTTTTTTTTTTTTTAAAGAAAATGGGAGGGAGGAGGAAAGGAAATTCATTAAGGAAAATGAATTAGCTGCTTTGAGTGGCTGGGCCAGAACAGATGGAGAACTAGAGCCAAGCATCTAGCAAGTGCCCTCTGACCCACCAGACAGAGCAGTTGCCTTGTTCATCTCAGCTACACCAATTCTCTGAAGTGACATCTGTAGGATGTCTGTTTAGCTGGCAGCTGGATGGTGAGCAGTGGCAGAGGTGCCACTGGAGAAACATGTGTGAGAAGGGAGTGCACAGTGAGAAAGAACAGCAGTTGATTCTCCTCTGTCTCATGTGGCATATCATCGTTCCTGCCAGGCATGGTGCTGAAGCCCCAAAGTTTGCTGTCTATAATCTTAACAATTCACACAGAAGTGTTACCAACTGAGGGTTAATTTGAGGCAGCAGAAGTGTTGCTCTACCAGCCAACAGCACGTCTATGCTGGAAGGCCTCCAGCAGGCACCTAGCAGCAACATGCTCCAATGGCCTTCTCTCCGGCTGAGTCTGAGGGATCTCTCCTCTGACAGGCCTGTGGATCAGATCTCTGACATCCTCCTATTTTCCCTCCTGTTGCTAATACACCAAACTCCTTTAATCTCTTATTGGTATAAGAAGGAAGGAAGGAAGGAAGGAAGGAAGGAAGGAAGGAAGGAAGGAAGGAAGGAAGGAAGGAAGGAAGGAAGGAAGGAAGGAAGGAAGGAAGGAAGAAAAATGCTTAAAAGTAAAATGTCTCTATCTTCTCAATTGGCTACAGCGAGCTACCAGGACCTAAGAAACGGTAGCTCATTGCTATGAAAATCCTGCACCTACCTCGTCTTGATCTCCTAGGGTTTAACTGATTAATTATAAAATTATATCCATTTCTGCCCAGAATTAGTCTCAATTTCAGGCTGGAAGCCTAATTCTCTTGTATTCAAGAAGGCTTATTTTTCAGCAAGTATGTACAAGATTAATAATAATAATAACAACATCTGCCTATCCCAGGTCCTTGGGAAGAACTCAATAGGTGGATAAAAATGCCAAATCCAGTCTAAACATCTGGCTGACTATGCGAGCAACAATAATAATGAGAATATTCTCAATTAGCCATAAAACAGACTTCAGGATTGCTGGGATAAAGAGACTAATGGTAAGCTAAAAAACCCTTCAGCATATTTCTAACCATTCTCTTCCAGCCAGATTGGGTAAGAAAAAATTATTTTTCCCTTGAAGAAAAATAAAATGTTGATGAAATTCTCAGGGATGCAGTGTAGAGTTTTAAACTTACCTTATATCGAGGTAGCCAAGGGATGAATGTAAGTAGTGGCAGTCCTAAACCAGCTTTGTCTGAACTGATTTTTCAGAAAGTACAGATAATACAGTGGAGTACAAATACATTTCATTCTAAACTACTTAAAAAAAAACCTATGCATTAAAAAGCTGAAGAATACAGGGAAAAAAATCAGGAGAAGAAAACAAAGTGATTACACAATACAGTCTCTAATTTTTTACTTTAGCAAAAATGACAAAATCATGTTTATAAAAGCAATACAAATATTTATACATCAAAGTAAATTGAGACCATATGGAATCATATTGTCCAATCTTGCCTCTCCAGCACTACAAAGACAATTGAAAGGCTAAGAGTTTTGTTAGCCAACCTTTTAGAACAACCCAATTTTGTTCAGCCAACCTTTAGAGGTTAGTACACACTCATTCTTCCAAGGGTATATAGTTCCTTTTTTGCAATAGTCCAGGCATTCAATGCCCAAAGGTCATCATAATGGATACATTTTTACGTTTTGGAATATAATTTAGCAACACATAGGTATCTTTCATTCTTCCCAAGAACCTGGTTCACCACTATAATAATATCTGACCAAAAAAGAATAACTAGTAGACATGGCCAAAGCAAATTGATGGAAAGGAGCAGTAGACCTGAGTTTAAAAGTAGCTGTCTACATTGACTGATATGGGGTAGGGCTTGAGAGGCATGAGGGATCTCCCCACCCCTCATCCCTGTTGCCCATTGGCTGGATTGATCTGTCTTTCAAAGCTCAAAGACCTGGCGGGTACAAAGGAAGAGGTCAGTTTGAAAGAAGCAGGTTCTTCTAATGTCCAAACCAGAATGGCCCCAAATGATAGTGCCTAGGGACCAAGAAGAGGGAGATACTTTCACCCACTTAAACTGACCATAGAAACTGGTCAGTCACACCCTCTGTGACCTGCCCATGCCACCAACAGAATGGTTGGTGAAGGTGTCAGATTATATTCATAGAAAAATATGTCTGGATAAAAGGGAAAAACTTTCCTTTAACACCAGAACCATTATGGACGATTTAAGTCTGCCTCTGATATGGCTTGGTGACCATATGAAGGCAACATCATGAGGACCTGACAGAAAGAAGAGGCTGGTGGGGCTGGTTGTGCCACATTTAGATACAAGTAAGAGAAAGCTCTGTATCATGAACATGTACATTTCTTTTCTCCTACTGTCAAGTGATTATAACTGTGGTCATTTATTCCAGAATCACACCCTATGAAAAATATCATG